>NC_069134.1:4605138-4973888 GCF_026914265.1 Mya arenaria
GTAGTAAAGTTGAGTGTTAGCTTATACCAAAATCCTAGAATGCGTTTCTAAATCATAATATTTAAAGGAAATCGACCAAAGTCGCCATACTTAGGAGTGTTTCTCTTAGCATTCAGAAGATGTTTATAAAATCAATCTGAAACCTTTTTTCATAATAAGCTCACCCTCGCCCTGTTTTGTAAAGCATAAAGTAGAATAGGTGGGAACGCATTGTCGAATAATGCCATTTGGCAATCACAGGTATGAGACAAATTCCCCAGAAAGGCATCGTTGGTCAGAAAGCCGTTAATATAAAGGACTATATAGACAGAACGGATTTAGTATCGAATACATGTTCATGACGACCTTCCCTGCTTTCCCGTAAGGTTGAAAATATTGATCGCGTTCATTTTTAATAGAGTAAAGTATAGAGACGGAGTTGATAATTCACTATAAGACTAAGTGGATGTCATTTCCTGTCTCCTTTTTAGATGTGATTGTTGAACATGAATGCGTGTGAATATTATACATAATGTCAACGATATTTTCTCCAGGATTCAATTTTTTAAATGAAAACCGATGGTATGACCTTTTTTGTGCTAAAGAGAGTGAAGAAACAAAATAACATGAGTGGATGAATCTATAAGTGAATGATAGTAGTAAATATCTTGATCATGTTAACCATATTGAAATCTTAGTATACATTATCAATAGAGGTCATCATGTGGTAGTGATCTACTTATTATGTATGAAGTTATTAGGCCCAAGTGTGTTGTCGGTAATTTTATACTTGAGTTTATAATATTTATTGAAAGAACTAAATTAATTTGAATTTTATTTGTTATTAAATATCGAATTTTCAAAAAATCCTAACTAAAATTTACTATGTTTAATTTGTATCCTTTACAAACTTGCTTATTTTATTCTATTTTATAGTTTGTATTAATTTCTCAATTGTGACATTAATGTATATAACCCAAAACTAGTATTCCAAATGATTTTCAAGAAAAGATGTTGTAAACGTGAATTTTAAATATGCTGTTGTAAACAGTTGAAATGTTAGCCCAAAAATGCTTCGTTAAAATACAAGGAATTTAGTTATTTAGGAATAAACGTCACCTTTTTGTATTTACATCGGTTTTGTCCCGTGGTGAACCATGTGAAAACCCCGTTTATGTCATGTGATTCCTCACAATGAACCAACTTGTCGGTGTTGACATAGTTATAACTATCATTAATATTTCATTTACATGAATTGTCACCAATTCTTACTTGTTAAACTAGTGTCAGAAGTAAACGACAGGGTGTCTGTATTTGTTAAAAGGTAAGGGTTAATGAGGGAGGAGTGTAGAATGAATATAAGTAAACTAATAAGCTCAATTATTAAAACATTATTAAAAAAAAAAAAAACTATCTATAGATATATGCTGCCAGAAAATGCTTGGAGGTCATGTGTATTAATTTCAAATATTTATGTTGCAGTCGGTTGGACTGAATTTCATTCAAAATCTATTTCAAAACTGATACCCTTGTCCGCGATTATAACATGAATATCCGGCATGAAAGCTAATCCAAAAATGAAAGTGCCGCACTGTGGCGCTAACAACCCACAGACAAAAGCGTGGCGTTAATTTACATCCATACCTAATTTGGTATGTATCAATGCCTTTTAATGGAAAGGGGAAGAAGGAGCAAAATGCAAATAAATGAAAACAGTTAAGTGAGGGTTTCCATTGCCTGCGGCAGAGGTACTCCCGCTATATTTTCTGTAAATGGCCCAAATGGAACCCTTAACACATAAATGATTTACAGTTACGAATAACAACACCATTATTTTTCCTTGTTACAGATAAATCAGATGACGAAGCGACTACAGCAATGTCGTCGCTGGACATTCAAGATGAGAGCGAATCCGAGGATGGTATTTATCAAAGTTTATTTTGTACTTGTATAAGTGAATCATCTGAATAACAACGACTCAAAACGAAAAGGAAGACTAATAGGAAAATGTTAAGGTTGATAATAATAAAATCCTTTATAACCAGGAAAATAATTCGAGACTGACTCGAGGGAGACTGCTTTCAAGATTTCAATCATTTGGCCTACTTTTATTTATAAAACATCCTTTTTAATGGAAGTTGACCTGTAAACACACATTTTAACTATCTTCTAATAGGTTTTGGTACATTGTTAATAATAAAAATAATTATGACCGTCATGGAACAGCGACTAAAACATTTACCCGTATACATTTATTTAATGGTTGCTATTTTCCAACATCAAGGAAAATAAGAATGATGAAAAACTGTTTGATCTTTTCAAAGGTTTTTGTAAGACATAAGTAGTCAGTAATGCCTATCCAGGACAAAATGCACCCATTGACCTTTATTCTATATAAATGATGCAAGCCTGTTCGAAGTCAATTTTTAGACGCAGTCAAGCGCGACGTGTTATCATAGCTTATGACGCTTGATACGGTTAGGGTTAGGGTTAGCGTTAGGGTTATGGATGTGGGACCATTGTTTATAATTCATATGAATTGTTTTATGTACATGAAGGCAATTGATATGTATGTAACCCGTTGTTTGTTTTGAGTATTGTTTCTTCAATAATGTACAGTCTAATATGAACAAGTTTGTGATTCGCGTTAACGTCAACGCACTTACGAATTGTTTTATGTACATGAAGGTAATTGATATGTATGTAACCCGTTGTTTGTTTTCAGTACTGTTTCTTCAATAATGTACAGTCTAATATGAACAAGTTTGTGATTCGCGTTAACGTTAACGCACTTACAATGTAGCCTTATTATATAATGAACAGTATCATATTAACGAGTTTGGGGTTTTAGGTCCGCAACCTTTCAACAGCAGAACTATATTTGTAGCAGATTTTTGACAGCGTAGTGAATTAATCCTATACTATAATCATTGTATCTTTACACCTGTATATACCCGTGTCTAGACGATGTAATATGCCGGATCCCAAATTTGTATTCATAACCATGACGTTATATGTGCGCCAAATCATTTATTTCGAGTACAGACACTATTCGGCTCGTGTTTAATTGCTGCTTATGGGATAGAATAAAGGTAAGGTCCACTTTTTAATTGACTGTTATTTCTACTATATATTGATTAGATATTAATAGACACATATACATTTAGGTCTTAGCGAATGCTAGTTGAGTAGAATGACTGAAATATCATTTGAATCTCCCTCTCGCTGGTAGAAAAGTACGCCATTGGTCATACATATTGTTTCGTATAGAAAACCGCTTCGTTGCGTTTGTGGTATGTGTATAGTATTATCATATTTGAAGCAACCTTATTTCAATTGATAGTTTGTTAAAATTTACGACCATGCTTGATTCAATTGTTTTCGAATACTACAGTGTTTTTTAAAGCGAAATAGCATTGAACATGATACGATTTATCTGTGTTATACATATACATGGGACATGCCAGTAAATAAGAATAAAACGTACCACGGCAGTTCTTAGTTCCTCTAAAATGTATTTATACCAGTAATTAACGCAAAAGAAAAAAGCACATCACATTAATTACTAGTGAGATACTCTCCCAATTATTCTTACATATCCAAATTAAGAGGACAATATTGTATGTCTTAAAATTGTCAAAATCACTCCAATCTGTTCACGCATATCAACAGATAATTTTAGTAAATTAAATTTTGTTGTTCAGCATACATAATTAACACAGAATGTCCCATAATTTATTTCTATTCTATTATTTATTTCCTCAATTTCACCGGCCTTTTGCTAACATGATACAGAATACAGGTAAACTTATTTAAACTATATTATTGTTAGCCGATATGGTAAATATGCATAGTTGTGCGACTGAGTCATATACATATTGAACGTGCTTGGTTGAATAAAACTAGGCCAATATTATACTTTAACATTAGGGCCTTAAAATGGCGCAATATTTGAATGGTTTTGTGATATTGAAACTTAAAAAGGCGAAATGTGATTATGCATATTAATCTTGTAAGCGTGCAATTATGTGTCCATCCATACATTTAATTAAATGTAATATACCTTGCTTACCTAATGCTCCATTTGAATTTTATTCAAACGTTCGTTTGGTTATTATTGTGTGGTTTAATTTCAGTCATTATATACTAAGGTCATTGTATACCTCTAGTGCATTAAATAAGTATATTCATCCAGTTCAAAAATACATAAGTGCTCTATAATTTGAAACTATTTGTTCTATTTATACGAAACATTATGTATGACCAATGGCGTACTTTTCTACCAGCGAGAGGGATATTCAAATGATATTTCAGTCATTCTACTCAACTAGCATTCGCTAAGACCTAAATGTATATGTGTCTATTGATATCTAATCAATCTATAGTAGAAATAACAGTCAATTAAAAAGTGGACCTTACCTTTATTCTATCCCATAAGCAGCAATTAAACACGAGCCGAATAGTGTCTGTACTCGAAATAAATGATTTGGCGCACATATTACGTCATGGTTATGAATACAAATTTGGGATCCGGCATATTACATCGTCTAGACACGGGTAAATACAGGTGTAAAGATACAATGATTATAGTATAGGATTAATTCACTACGCTGTCAAAAATCTGCTACAAATATAGTTCTGCTGTTGAAAGGTTGCGGACCTAAAACCCCAAACTCGTTAATATGATACTATTCATTATATAATAAAGCTACATTGTAAGTGCGTTGACGTTAACGCGAATCACAAACTTGTTCATATTAGACTGTACATTATTGAAGAAACAGTACTGAAAACAAACAACGGGTTACATACATATCAATTACCTTCATGTATATAAAACAATTTGTAAGTGCGTTGACGTTAACGCGAATCACAAACTTGTTCATATTAGACTGTACATTATTGAAGAAACAATACTCAAAACAAACAACGGGTTACATACATATCAATTACCTTCATGTACATGAAACAATTCATATGAATTATAAACAATGGTCCCACATCCATAACCCTAACGCTAACCCTAACCCTAACCGTATCAAGCGTCATAAGCTATGATAACACGTCGCGCTTGACTGCGTCTAAAAATTGACTTCGAACAGGCTTGCATCATTTATATAGAATAAGAACGAGTCAATGGGTGCATTTTGTCCTGGATAAGCATTACTGACTACCGACATACATTTTCGCACACATATTTTTTTGTCGACTCCAGTATACCATTAGCGATATACGAGTTTTCCAAGAACAGCGAAACATAATATTATAATCTCTGTATCAAAACGGGATTTCATTTTCTTCCATTTGTGTATGAGTAATAAAGTTGAGAAAGGTTGGTGTTATCAGACTTTTAATGGCCCCCAGAAAATAAAGGATTGTGTTTGTTTTGAAACAATTTATTTAGGCTTCATATTGTAATGCTACCTTTCGGATAATGCTTTGGTGTCTGTAATATTTATTATTTGCATATTTTAATAATGATAAAATACTAGTTCTTTGGTATAAAACGAAGAAGACATATAGCTATAGTAGCGCAGATTTGATTGGCAAAGAAGGGTAAACGTAGGTAACATACACGACAAAGGTAATTGAAAACGCAAATAGCATATACTGTGGTTTCAAATCAGTACTAAATAAGTGTAATTTTAATATTAAATCAGATACCTCTATATTAATGCACAGTTTATCCCGGCGAAATTAAGGTGTCTTTCCCTTTACAGGGCCGAGCGGCGCAGAAGCTACAACTACTGATGCAGGTTTGTGAATTTCTTAAACTATAATAATATTAAACTTATATGTGATAGTTTCTGCACCCATTACCCGAGATAATGGAATTTTGCACAACGAGCACAAAATACAAGTTATGTATAATCTCTTAAACACGTCAGGCAAGCATTTTAGCGATGACATTTGGTTTGACAAAATGTTGCCTCGTTACAAATGATAAAACCTCACATGTTATACGCGAACCACAGAACTGCTTGGCAAACTTAAAGGAGAATTCGATGTCGAATCTTTTAAAAGCAATACAACGAAACTTTAAACATAAAGGAAACTCTATTGCAATATAAAAACAGTTACAAACCTTTTATACATGTACAAACCTAACCCTTCATCATTGTTAAATTCATGGTGTGCATTTCTTTCCATTGGACATTGCAAGTAAGATAGATAGATAGATTTAGATAGATTTATTTCAACATAAAATGTACAATTTACATGGCAATTTTAAAATTAAGACAAACAGGTGTTAAACAAACTGTATGAGTTAATACAGCCATGTCAATCAACATTACATGTTAAGGATATCACAAAAAAGAGTTTAAATAAAACTCTTATTTCCATTGTGGTCCTTAAAATATAGTATTGTGTGGCATAGGAAGACTTAAAACAAAATATACTTAATTATCACAGTGTGGTTATCAAGGAAAGACATTGAATTGCATAAATAAATAAATTAAATAGCTAAAATGATGGAACAATATGCGGCTTTGACAAAACAATGTAAATAGAGTGACTAAGTAACAATATTAAATAAAGCTTTATCAGATAAAAATATATGGATATCACATATGAATCTTGCCATGAAAAAACTGACCTGTAAAACTACCTATGTAATTGAAATATCTATCTTTATGCATGACAGTTTAAAAAATTATAAGAAATAAATGAACTTATAGTAAAATTGCATTAAAAGGAGAGCAAATACATTAATTAAACCGAACTTAAAAGGTGTTCCTTGACCTTGCTTTTAAAGGAAGAAATAGATTTGGCATCCCTCACATCCTGTGGTAGACTGTTCCAAAGGTTACAACCATTAAAAACAAAAGATTTGCCACCAAAGCCTTTGACCTTAGGAATTGCAAACCTCTTGCATTCCGACATTAAATTATTTGTACCATCGACCTTAACTCTGAACCTGGTAGGATATTTATGAACTTCATTGATGGGGGTAAACTGTTCCCTTAAATAGAAAGGGGAAAGTTTGGAGTTGATTTTATATACATGACATAATGTTATTTGATTCATTCTACCTACAACTGGCAACCACTGTAAACGTGAAAAATGCTCTTTACCAATATGTGACCTAGGTTGTAAGTTCAACACAAATCTCATTAACTTATTTTGTGTGACTTGCAATTTATTCTTTAAATCTTGTGTCAAACTGTTATACCAAGCAAATGATGCATAGTCAAAGTGACATTGTATAAGAGAGGCAACCAGAAGTTTCTTTGTGTGTAGGGTGAGGAATTTACTTTTACGGTACAGAAATTTTAGCCTTGCATTTGATTTTCTAATAATAGACCTTGCCATAGACTCAAAGGACAAGTGTTGATCAATGGTTACTCCAAGATATTTAACTGAAGTCGTTGATTCAATAGGTTGGCCATTACATTGAATATCAAGTTTGGACTGGGATTTCAACCGTTGTTGGGACCCAAATAGAATAGACTCTGTCTTTCCAAGATGCAGGGAAAGTTTATTGCAGACGAGCCACTGACTAACAATATTCAGGTCATTACTTAACAGGTTTTCTATTTCCATTTTACTTTTACCTGACACAAGAATTGCTGAGTCATTTGCATAAAGGAGTAACTTATTTTCGACAACAGCAGACATGTCATTTACATAGATAAGAAAAAGAAGTGGCCCTAAAATTGACCCTTGGGGCACACCACAGGAAATAGTTGTTGAGGAGGAGTATTTACCAGAAATCTCAACTAACTGACTTCTATCAGACAAGTAGGAGGTAAACCAGTTAATGGATATTTCATTGAGACCCATCGCTTTTAGTTTATTCAATAAAATAGAGTGATTTACTGTATCGAAAGCCTTCTGCAGATCTAGGAGGACCATGCCAACATAGTGTCCCTTGTCCATCTGAAAGCGAATATAATCTGTGAGATGAATCAGACAGGTATCAGTTGAAAATCCTTGTCTAAATCCAGACTGATACTCGTATAATAAACTGTTTTGGACTAAGTATTCTTCTAATTGATCATAGATTACCCGCTCGAAAACTTTAGAGACAATGCTCAAGATTGAGACAGGGCGATAATTTCCAACATCAGTCTTATCATTCTTTTTGTACAACGGGACTACACGAGCAGACTTAAGATCATCAGGGACCACACCCTGTATTACGGAAAGGTTAACTATGTGAGATATGGGGCCAGCAATGATTGAAGCCGAGTCCTTAACAAAACGAGAGGGTATGCCATCTAGGCCTGTATCCTTTTTAGGACTGCGACTATTCAAGTATTTATATACTTTCTTCTCTGTAGTAATTGAGAATGAAAAACTGTTGGGTTTAACCCCTTTCGAAGAATAAAAATTCGATACAAAACTTGAACCAAACCTGTTGACAATAGTTGGCAATTTGCTCACAAGTTTATCGGCAACAGAGGTGTAGAATGAATTGAATTGTTCTGCCACCTTAAGTTTGTCAAAACAAATGTTGCCATCGATATTTAAGCCAATGTTATTTGAACACTGCGTATTTTTACCAGGCAGACCTAAGTTTTTCAAACTTTTCCACAGAGACTTAGAGTCATTTTTATTGCTCTCAAGTGAAGATTTAAAAAAAGTTCCTTTTCGCATTCATAATTAAATAGCTGGCCTTGTTTCTCAGAGACTTAAAATGGTTAAAATTTTCATCAGTTGTTCAGTTTCTAAAATTATAGTTAGCTTTATCTCGAGCCTTAATACATTCCAAGATGTCAGAATCAATCCACTCTTCAGTTCTTTGTTTTAAGCGTACTTCTTTTACAGGGGCAATAGAGTCCAATATAGAGACAAAGATATTTTTAAAATTATTCCAAGCAATATTAATATCATCACAAAATAAAACTGGTGACCAATCTAATCCCAAGAGAGATTGCTGAAAACTTTCTTTTGAGTAGTTTTTTAAGGAACAAATTTTAACATTGTTGTGTTTGCCAAAGAATTCATGAGAAACTTTTCTGGTGCAAAATGTCATCAAGTGGTCACTAACAGAAAAGTCTATTACACCACTTTGTGAAATCTTCTCCGGATCTGATACTAGAATCAAATCAATCGTTGTAGACGATGTTGCAGTTATCCTTGTAAAATCAGTTATCACTTGTTTTAGACTAAACATATCACACACAGATTTTAATTTGTTGAGAAGTGGACATCTAGCACTAGAAGACAAGTCGGTATTAAAATCACCTAAAATAATAGTCTCAGATGTATTTAAAGAAGAACATGATATAAAAACAGTTTCTAAAATGTCATAAAAATCATATTGGTTTGGCGGTCGATAGTTACTATCTATAGATATTTCTTTCCTAGGGTTCAAAGTTCGTTTGAAATCTTGAGAGATTCAAGGTTTTAAATCATCATTTAAATAAAGTTTAAAGCAAAATGGACTTAAGTAGGTGATAAACGCATGCATGGACGCAAGAAAGAAGTTGCTAGTGAATCAGTCAGTGTTCGATACTATTAAGCGTGTTAACAATTACTATAAGGGAAGTAGGACGGACATACTCAGTGATTACGTTGATTAAATACGTCTGTTATGCTCATTTACCTTAAGTTACTGAACTACGTTTGAATGACCTCATTGAAACACCACTGTTCTCCTGTATTACACTGTATTATGTTAAAGAAAGGATCTTACAAACTGTCTACATTATCGTGAAATTCGTCGATACTGTTATTGTCTATGTGTAGTAGGACTTTTCAACTATCGTGGATTTTCTCTGAGTGAAAATTGAATGTCTGCCTTTTTTAATGCCAATCATTATTTGCACTTACTTGACGTTGGTCTTTTGCCACAGTTAATACTTCCATTTCGAGCTGTGTACAGCAATATTTTGTTCATGATGACTTCTTTTTATCAAGTGGTCAAAATGTTCGCTCCATACTCAAGTATGTTACCTTGTGCTTAAGATTGCAAAAATTGGAGATAAATGACATGATTACGTTTAATGTTAAAAATCACCCCCCCCCCCCTTGTTGGTTCCCCCACCCATTATTGAGATGCATCTAACCAGTAATGGATCAAAACGTTCTCTAGCAATTGTTTGTCATTGCATCCCGATGCATCTGTAACATGTTTTACTCAATATTTTACATTAAGTCTTGTTTTTATGATTCTAACAACTTATCTTTACAAAAAAAACCCAACAACATCATTTAAAGTCCGTGGGAGTGTTTTTGTTGGGATTATTTCACAACAACAACCATATGCTATATAAACTATCATCGTTTGTATTCTCGTATCTCAGAAGGCGAAGCAATGTTTTAAAGAAAGCGATTTGATTAATCGATTGTTTGTTGTGTAAATTTACCATAAAGTTCATTTAAAAGTTAGACAGTTCAAAATTACACCTAAAATATAATAAAACATTTAATTTATATTCAAGCATTTGTTGTTTGTTATGATGTCCGAACAAAACAAATGTTGGAGCATAATTCAGTTTAAAGAAAATGTTGAAAAAAGGTTAAGATTTCAATAATAATCGGTAAGTTTTGTTTATTTACAAACACGTCTGTTAGAAAACACATAATACTTTTTTCCATCTAAAATTGTTCATTTGACAGACATTTTGTTGTTTCAAATGTAAAGTTTTCATTTTTAAGCAGAAAAGTAACAACAATTGACTATACAAGTTATTCTTTTAGTTGTTATTTTCACTACAGGGCAAATAGGAATTATCGAAATGCTGATTTTACTGCTGTTAATTCACTGATAAAACTTCATATTTCAACGGAAAGCATAAAATACATATGAACAATTTTCACACCATAATATATTAGTGTGCCTCTCAACCGGGTCTTCGTTACATATTCAACTGGGTCTTCGTTACATATCAACTGGGTCTTCGTTACATATCAACTGGGTATTCATTACATATCAAATGGGTCTTCGTTACATATCAACTGGGTCTTCGTTTCATATTCAACTGGCTGTCTTTTCCGTTATATTATCATACATTAAGAGCTGACCATGACTTTCTCAACTCGAGAAATTTAACTATTTTCATGGCTTTAGGCTGAAGTGAAAAGGTAGTGTAAGAGTAAAATAGTTAGTTTGAGCAGGATTTACATTACATGCAATGAGCAGGATTTTCATTACATGCAATAATGTATCCATATTTTGTTAAATGATCATTTTTGCATTTTTTAGTAACACAAGAATACGAAGATTATAAGTTGGGAAGTGATATTCTTGATAACTTTGATGTGGTAAGTGAAAACTAGAACATAGGTGTTATCGTTTTCTTCAAATCGATATTATATTATATACTTAGAAGTAAATGCTGGGTTGCTACTCGCCGTAATTCTATGCTCTCCCGAAGATGTCCATTAGGGGCTCGAGGTTGAGTATCTCATAATGGCGCGCAACAACCAATTATTAATATTTTCTAAAATACCTTTATGTTTCCTTTCCATTCATTTTGTTATGTATTCGTGCAATACTGTTTAATAAAATTCAACTGAATAGATAACATATAATTTCGTACATCTTTCGATTGATCTACGTTGCTGTAGGGATCAATGCGTGCAACCAAGCCTTGTCTTTACGAAACGGTTCACTATCAAATCGAAGAAAGTAACACAGTGCCTTGAAGTTCTTTACCCAAAACGATATCATTAATACATTGCAATATCTCACTCAAATATGGTGTTTCTACTGTACGAATACTCCAGTCCGGGTTTTGTTTTCCTTATAAATCAATAGAAGTTTGAAGTAAACACAAGTATTCATATCACTCAAATATCATTCCAGATAAGCTAGCGCTTGCTAAATTATGACTCCATTTAAACATGGATGTTATCATTACCGTATAGAACTAGGTTAATTTCACCCACTGACTTTTCCCGTAGATATTATTGTAATGCCGAACAGTTAGTTATTCACGCACACGCACACGCACACGCGCGCGCACACATACACACACATGCTCGCGCACACATACACACACACGCACTCACGCACGCACGCACGCACGCACGCACGCACACACACACACACACACACACACACACACACACACTGATGAGATATTATCAAATCAATATTTCGTTTTTGGCTTACCATCATAAACTTTAACATAGTATTAAAAGTTTTGTACAAACTGTTATTAAGTATATGTCTAAGTGGAATTGATGGAATCCTATCAGATATCGGATACCGAAACAGAGGAATACAAACGAATACTGAAGGAAACGGGATACACAGCTCTTTGTGAAAAGTTAGAAGAGCCCACCAATGGATGGAAAAAGGTCCAAATGAATATTGCTGTGACAGGAGAACCTCGCACAGGGAAGTCGTCCTTTATCAACTCTATCAGAGGGCTGAAAGCTGATGATCCTGGTGCAGCTGAAGTATCCTTGTTCGAAACTACTATGAATCTGAGATGTTACCCACACCCTGACAATCCAAATCTTCGGATTTGGGATTTGCCTTAAATAGGAGCATTAACCTTCACGCGGGATAACTACTTGCAGAAAGTAGCATTAAGTCAGTTTGACTTTTTTTTACTCCTGTCTGCTTCGCGGTTTAAGGAAAATGACATTTGGCTCGCAAAGGAAATTCTTAAGTTGAAGCCAAATTTTCACTTGTTCTTCGTACGAACAAAGATCGACGATGATCTTCGCTCCTCACAAAAAGGACGACGCAAACTGCAGACCGCCGAAGATATGCATGCATTGCAGCAGGAAATCAAAGAGAGGGCAAGGCTCAATCTTGTGAAAGACGGGATATCCAATGCAAACATATATCTTGTTGACAACTATGACACAGCAGCTTTTGATTTTGGTACAATGTATTCGAAACTGATGCAAAACGTTTCCAGACTTGAAAGGGAGGCAATGATCATGGCCACAAAGGAAGTTGTTCAAACGAAGCTCGCTTTTTTGAAAAGTAGAATCAGCTTGGTTTCTCAAACTGCGGCAGAGGCTGCAGTCTTTGCAAATGCAGTCACAAACAAGTATCCGGCAGAAATATACGTCTTGCTAGAGGAGTGCAGATTGTATCGTTCGCAGCTAGGACTGAATTTAAATTCGTTAGAAATCATCGCCAAACGTTTTGAAATTGATTTCGAAGAATTGCTGGTCAACTTGTCAATGACATCTTACATATATGTAGATTGTGAGGATAGGTTTGCCAACTTTTATACAAGGTTTGGAATAATTGAACCAAAAATTTGGCATTCACTGCCACTTATTGGAAACATGTTAAAGGTCAAAGCTCACCAGAAAGAAGGCGCTTTTATTCTGAAAGAATTCCTTGACATGTGTGCGAAAGAAACACATGACCTTCAGATGTACATGGCCATGGCTTTAGAGGGATCCGAAATTTAGAGTCTGAACAGGAGAACCAAACGTCATTTTCCTTGAAACCGTCGAATGTAGATAAAAACTTCTGCTTTATACGCTGCTCGAAACCAATTTTGTGTGTGTTTTTATTTTTAAATTCTAATATTAGATCTGTAAAGGAAATTTGTTATGTTTGTGAATGTTTCTATTGTTGGAAGTGTTTTGTATTGATAATTATCCCGATTGCCGAGCTTGGCTCTGCTGTGTCGATTGCAGACTGAATAGGTTACTCCTTTTATTCGCGATAAATGATAACATAACTTTCTTACACTGAATAAATATAAAAAATAAAAATAAACTGAATGATTTCGTCCGTCAGAAAACCATCAATTTTTATCAGATGGTCTTCATGTGCTCAATGTCATGGTTGGAAAAGTATGATGTCCGACCAAACCTTTCGTCTTGAGGTAAAAAAACAAATATTGTCTTGTGATGTCATGGAACGATTTTAAAATGTCGATTTGGTACGCATGATTGAATTTTAATTATTTATCTTTACTGTTTGTGTTAAGATGTTGTATCATTGCCGTTTGTGTATTTCTAAAGAAGATCAATATATATGTTTCATCTATTTCTATTTCGTCTGAATGTTTTCAATTCTGATTTGTTTTATACCGTTATGAGATGTATGCAGTTTATTAACTTCGGTTTAAACAATATTTATTTTGTAAAACATAACATAACTTAATTGTTAAAATAAAAAAAGAACAGTAGAATAGAAAATAAATCGGCTAAATTTCATTATTTGACCTTGACCCTGAAGTAGATAAGGTCATATGTAAATTTGAGAAACATTATGAAAGAAGTAAATCCATGAAAATATTCACCCTTATTTACATTACATTTTTACTGATTTTGGTAATTTATGGCAGCCATCTGTTATTATTAGGCTGTATTTGATGAATTTCAGTTTCATAAAATTTGGAAATTTCTTCATTTTAGACATTTACAACATCTGAAAATGAAGTAATAACCGAATTTTATGAAACTGACACTAATCTAATACAGCCTTATAATAATAGATGGCTGCCATAAATTACCATAGTGGCTTGATGACAAAGGCTCATTAAAGTTATAATAAATCAGCTCCATTAGCCAAAATTATATTTAACACATAGTTGAACATGTATATTTTCAATATGATACATTGCCTTAAACATGAAATGAGATTTGACAAAATTCAAAACTACCGTATGCTGTAATATGAAACAAGTGAAGAATGTTCTCCCGGCGAAAATATAGACAAAGACCAATTTTCGTTGAAAATTATAATTTCTTGGTAAGCTTCAAACAAAATACCTGGCTCATAGATGCAGTGACCCGTTATGTACACGTTAACACCGGTTTCCTTTTCCGATGGTTCCCGTCCTTCGGCCTTTTTCGCTCATCGACGAAGGCGAACCGGGTACTTCATCATTTTGACAGAACAATGTCTGGCTAGCGTTTGTGATAATTCGCATTTTGAAGCATTTTCATCGTAGACTGTTACTCTCGACTTAATATATAATATAATTTAATATTGGTCTTGAATTTTTTCGAATTTATATTCTTGTTTTAAATATAACATGCATTTCAAAATCACATAAAGATACATACAATCAAGCATTTGAGATACCATTGAGCCAAAATGTTAGTACGATTAGTTGAAAATCTTGCTGTATTTGCATATTATCGAGCAATTTAAAGCATGAACGTTTCGGAAATAACTATAGTGTTACATATTGATAAGCAATATTAAAAGAAATGCTGAATATGTTCAATATAGTTTTATAGATGAAGGTACTATATACATAGAAAATGTATTTTTTAAATAATAAAGGAATTTTTACTTTGTATATAAATCAATCTTAGCATATATCTTTTTTTATAAAAAGTGTTTACAACATAATGCATGTATGACATATACGTTTTTTATATTTATTAACTTATATATATATATATATATATATATATATATATATATATATATATATATATATATATATATATATATATATATATATATAATGGTTTTAGGTCATCTCATGGTCATTATACATGTATAACCTTTCGAAAATAAAAGTTCTTCTTTATCTTGCGCACCTCTTTTATCTTGAGTGTATTATATGTGATGGTTACATTTACACGTTTTTGATAAAGACGTGTTAAACATGTTATCAAAGAAGCACTTGCTAAATCAGAATTATATCGTTAAATGTTATATAAATACACATTTCATTATTTATGCGAAAAACTACAGAAACAATTACGAAAATGTCCTATATGTTAATAAATAATTATCGAATACAGTGTATGAGTAAACTTTCAAGTCCGGACTGCTGCTTGTAAACGGTGTTGTTTACCCATACTGTTTAACAAGTTTGTTACAAATAGAAATAGGATCCTGCGCTTTAATCTATCGTATGTGTGTCGAACGATGTTCAATTCGTTGTAATCTTCAGCATGCTTCTGCAGACAGATTGAGGCGTTCCGATTTGTTCTAAAAAAGCGTCCTATTTCGGAAATCCGTCTTTTGCTGAGAGAGGTTGATAAGTTTAAAAAAATCCGAACAAGGTTAAGTATTACTTCTTATGCCTAAAATCAGTCACCGGGCCTCTCTGAATTTACTTACAGTTTCACATTTAATTGGGTACTTTTAATATTTGGGTTAAACACCATGAGAACAACCTCTATAAATGTTTGGGCTAACATATTAATTCAAAGGTAGATAAGATATATTGTTTGGTTCTGGACTTTGAACTTAGTTTTTGTACATATTTACTGTAAAAGAAAGGAAGATTTAACGTAATATGATCACCAATATATTATTGATCTTGTCAAAAATTCAAAATCTGAGACATTTGTTAAAATGAGCGTTAATATTTTTGAAATAAAACTGTATATTTGCGAAAAACTACACATTTACGCAAAGGTCAATTCAGTTCACTTCAATACTATATGAACAACTTCAGAAACAAGTTCAGTACACGCTGAAGCTCAAGTCTTTAACCCCTAAAAGGTTCCCTTCTAACCATAAAGCCATCAATACAGAACACCGCAACGTTTTGAAAAACAAACGCATCTATGTCCATTTGCTTTCCTGGACAATTCTTATCTCAAAGTGTTCTCGGAAACTATATAAACATGAATTGGGACAAATACACCAATCAAAAGTTCAAAAAAAACATTCGTTTTTGCGCTATATCTCTTTAACGAACTTTCCCGTATAACAAAGCTATTGATAAGAAACTTACCATGATTGACAGTTAATAAATACTACTGGCGTTTGCATTTGTGATCACGAGACCTTTTTGTTCATTACCCGAGATACAGAACACTGCAGCGATTGGAAACCAAACGCAATTTCTTCAAACGCCAACATACATGAGAGGCCAGAAATGCACAAGGTGAGAACTTTATCACTTTATAAACGATTGTCACTTCTGTCCCAACAATATGAATTAACTGGCATTTTATTCCAGACTAATCTTCAACCTTCCAACACTACAGAAGAGATACCAGAAATCAATAATTTGGGAACTAAGAAATATCACTAAAACTTATTGTCACTTTTTTCGAAGCAGTGTGAACTGTCTGATATTACCTTCCAGACTACCACTTACACAGCCAATGAGCCGACCACTGGCTAGAGCCATTGAATCATGAAATAGAAAATTGCACAACACGGCCATCTCCGGCAAGCTTCGAGATAGACCTCGTAAATAGTAGTAAGGATATACGAAAGTGCGATGCGGCTACCGGCGATTAACACCGTTTTCAATCCGCGTAAAGAAGGCCCATTGTAACAACAAGGAAATGGATTGTGTTAAATTAAATGTGCTTGTTTTAAGAGAAAATATTTATTGTAACCTCAAACAATGTTTGTTTTATGAATATTTAGATGTTTCCTTATACATGAAGCACTCTGTTTCCTCTAGAAAAAAACATGAGCACACAGAAAATGATCATATGGTTCATGGCATGCATGAATCATTACATCGGATTAAATGCATGCATGGACTAAATGTCAGCATTTTCTCAACAGCCATACGATTACCTTATGAAATGTAAGTTTTTAGTCATACTTTGCTTGTGTTATTTTTCACACCATGCTTTGCCATTCTAACAACATTACTATTCTGTAAAATCATTGATTGCATTGTGCAGAAATTTGTGGGTTGTGGGTGGGTGTGAGCTTGGCACCCAGTCAGCTTTACCAGCTGATAGCCATACATGTCTTTAATTCAGCATTATTGGGTTTGGGCTTCAAAGTGAATGTTTTTGTCTAAACAGTTCTGTGGCCAGTGTGGAGTTGGGGTGGGGCGGTGACTAGCCACCCAGTAAGCTCTATTTGTAGTACCATACAAGGGTCATGTGGCTATGCACCAGTCAATTGTAACCACGCCTCTCCCCCCCCCAGGGAATAGCGGGGACTTTGACTTTCAGTACAGCCAACCCCGGCTAAATGGTAAAATGCCCCCACACCCCAGGGACTCTAGTTAAGGCCCATTCCCCTCTATGTTTTAAGCGAAGACAAAACCACCGCATTCACCTAGCACTGCAGGGCCACCTGATAGGTAAAAACACGGCCCATTTCCTCGTTTAACCCCAGTATAATCCCGGACCTGGGGTCGGGGGGGGGGGGTCGTACAATTCACTGGTGCACTAAGTTGACAGAACTTGTCTTCAAATAGTATTTGTTCACGGCAGGTCATGCTTCACTTTACCTCCTAGGCTTGGGAGAAACCCACTCATTAAAAGTTTCTTTACACATTCTATTTGTCTTAATCAATAATTATAAGTCTCAATATCTTTGAGTAAATTGTCATTTTTTATTAAAAACAACAACACCAAAACAGTAACTGATAAGGTACTCAATTGATTATTTTGAACAAATATTTAGCCTCGTTACTAATCTTTTCAGCAATGTATACCAGACCTTTTTTCATTAATACTTAATCTATTTCGAATAATTAGCCTTAAGATCACTCTTCACACAATGACTCTTAAATGTCCAACTCCATAAAATGCAAACAAGAATAATTACAATTTTGATCAACATGTCCCTTAATTTTATTTTTAATATTAGTCAAGCAATAACAGAGCCATCTGTATGCAATCCAATGTAAAATTAATGATAATTTAGTTTTTGCTCCCATTTTTTCATTTCTGTGCCAAGCCCTTTTAAGTGCATTGAGTATTTCGGGAGACTTCACAATCTTTCTGGCATTTAATCCCCATATATTTATATGGCTTTAAGTTGCCATACAAATTTAAGTCTTCATTATAAAAGATACTGTAAGTCTCAGTTTTAACCATAAACACACAATGAGAGGACTAAAGCATTACCATGTGTCAGAGGTATAGATCTTTCTATGCATTTTATTTGTCTAAATATATTACCGGTCTCTTTAGCAATATCCTTGTGCCTCTTTGAGTACTTGGCTTGACGGTTTGGTTTTAAATACATTGTTTTGAATGTTTTATTTGCACACAACAATGATGATGATGATGATGACACTATGCTATGCCAAAGCCTCAATACATTTTCTTCAAACAAAAAAAAGGACATTCAGAATAACTTTTATTACATCATTTGAGAAAATAAACTCATACAATCAACAAAAGAAACATGCATCTGTAAAATCACAAGTCATGTTATGTGTTCGTTAAATTCAACTTAATAAAGAAAATAAATATTGGTTGCGGTAAGCAATGCTTATCACTTCTAATAAACATTCCAACAGACTGAAAAATAAATCAACACAAATGGAAAAACTGTTTGCAATTCAGCTTGTATCTTATTTTATGCCTAATCAGATTGCTATGCAAGCTGGAAGCTTACAGAAGCACTCTTAAGTATGTTGCCAAAGTAGAAACAAGTACGGACATCCTTTTCCTAAGGTCATGAGAAAGTATCTTGGAGGGGCTTGAACCCACAACCTTGGATTTGAGGCTTATCCTCTAGACCACTTTCACCTTTTCACATTTTAACAATATGGCATTTGCAAGGATGTGCCCTATTAAAGGCTTTTCTAAAGTCTTAAAAATTTAACCGAACAAAATAGTTCTCCTTTATTTGCAACTTTACATCAGTATTGAGTCATCAAATATTTGAGATGACAAGATTTTTTCACTGAACGCTTTGTTTCCATCTTGCACTCATTTCCCCTAGGTAGGCGTTGCAGTTGTGTTAGATGATTTCCATGCATTGCAGGTCAATCCTCATACAATGGCATTTTTTTTATTTCATTCGGATTCCAGTGTCTGAAATAGAAAACATAAAATACAACAGAAATAATAGGAATTATATTTTCAGAACAATTATTTCAAAAGCCTGTACAACAACAGAAAAGTATTCACAAAATATTAAGTGCAACACCAATTTAAAGCTGCATCCTCACAGTTGTACTGTTCTGCCACCTTTTTATTTTTGTCTTTTAACGAGCCAATTGGCAATTATTGTGCAAATGTATAGAAACCAGTGATATTAGACTGCTGACATAATATCAGATCATATTCTTTCATATTCAAGATTGAAAATTTGGTATAAATGCCTTCTACTTAGTCATATAAGATCACACATAATAGAACAGATTTCAATTGTTTGGAAAATAATTTGTTGCTATTGCTTTAAGCCATAAATTTGTGTACATTTCATTTTATTACTCCTTTGATATCAATTGAGGGCTTTTGAAGAATGACCAAGAAGAACTGTCAATCTGTGAGAGAGCAGCTTTTAGCTCTGGACTACTGGTAAATTTAAGAATATGAAATGAAATTGTTATCATGTTTAAACTCCACTACAATGTTGATATTTTAATAATAATACTATCAATCCTCATTGATTAATTGTACAAACATGCAGGTACATTTGGGCTTAAACCAATAGGATACTTGATTGGTAAATTATTGTTCCAATTTCGAAAATAGCACAACCATTACCTCATCCGCCTTTTTTCATTAGAACAAGCCAGGAATTCAGAGTCGGCTACACCACAAGTACCATACTGCTCTCAGAAAATGACAATAAGATTAAAATTTAAATGTCTGCATTTCATTGGCACATTAAAAATGTAAGCATTTTTCAATGTTTCTGCATCACCACCACCGGTCGATATCATAGAATTTAACCATGAAGTTGAAACTGGGACCAATAATAGTAATCTGACTCCCAGCTTGAAAGAAATGTGTGCTGGTTTATGCGTTCAAACTCATTTTGCTAAACCACTTGAATGAAGATCTAATTTATTTAAAGAGCTATATTAGTATTTAGAGAGCTATATTACTAGTTAACGGGCATCAATTGTGCCATTACATTAAGCTGTTCGATACCAACACTCACGGACATATAAACCATACATCTTTGGTTAAAAGAATGTAAATTTTAATTATAAAAAAAATCAAGTTAATGAAATGAAATGTATATCCTAGAATCTGTCATAAGGAAGAATACTTTACCCCACCCACTTAGAATTAATGACATTTCCATTTAGTTTCTCATTAGGGCTCTTTTAAAACCATTTTTATATTTTAATAAAATACAATAAGTATTAAAATAACACTTACACACAAATAAGTGGTAAAAGTTACGCTCCTCATTCTGTCTTTGGTCTAAAATATCTCTTGGTTGTTTGAACATCTTCTTGGTCGGCCATGATGGACTATTTTCTTACGACCCGTATTATATCCGAGGCCATATCTTGATACTAGCCGAGGAGTTCCGATTGTATAATTACCCTCAGTGGGTTGGGAACGTCAACGTCGATAATGTATGCAACCTAGTTTTAGTAGAATCTCATCGCATCAGACTGAATAACTCCGTTTTTACCTCCCGTGTTAATAATTATTTTAAATCAAACCCTAAATTTATCTTTAAGTAAATCCTTACTGTTTATCAATGTTCTCCAATTAATATGTGTTTAAACTGGCAACAATCAGCATAGATAACAATTTAAATCAATGAAAATCTGCAGCTTTGTTTAGGAATAAAACAGCAAGTGGAAATTTATAAACAAAGATGACAATCGTGAGGCAGTTACACTTATCTCCAGAAACATGCCATCTTTGTTACTATTCATGTAGTGTTATACCTATTAATATAATATAACTATTAAATGTATTATTCTGAAACATATTTTAATAAGATCCAGTTAGTATAATTGGTACAGTACAAAATTAATATTCCGTATTTGGCTTACCATCATTAAATAAAAAATACAAGTACAATGATGTTTTTTTATAATGAAACTCTATGATCACACAGTTTTAAAACTTTTATTTTATAAGGCAGACTGCGTTTGATGCTCATAGTTTTAAACAATGACTGCATCGAATCTTTGAAAGTTTTTTTGCATTAGGTGCTATGAATTGTATTCATCCGTCTGCAGATAGAGTTGGGATCTCTTATCATAGAAGTACTTGGGGTTTACCTATAAGTTTATTATTATTTGTTTTATTTTTAAGTTTCCTCAACTCAGTGCATACGCTGATAAGATTTACCTTTTACGTTTTTTTCTTTATTTAGGATTGTTGGGATAAGAGTGAGGTTTGTGCACTAAAACTGGTTTAAACTCCCAGTAAATTTACATTTTACTGACCGTTCCAAGGCAGTACCTAATAATCCTTGATAAACATACCTAGTTGTTTATATATAGTATGTTTGCGCTGTTCTTCCATGTTTCTTGTTTGTGATGTTTTGTTTTTGTGTTCTATGTCTTTGGCGTTTACCCAGTGCCATTAAATCGGGTTTATGTTTAAACATTTTGCTACTGAGCTTGTTTCTGTAGTATTGTTTAAAATGTTCAATACAATAATCTCTTAATGAACGTGATGGAATTCTGTCAGATATCAGAAGTCGAAGCAGAGGAATACCAGCGTATATTGATGGAAACGGGGTACACAGCTCTTCGTGAAGAAACAATCAATAGATGGAAAGATATTCAAATCCAAATTGCTGTAACAGGAGACTCCGGCACAGGGAAGACGTCATCTTTTCAACTCTATCAGATTGATCCTGGGCAGCTGATGTTGACGAGGTCGAATCGACTTTGACACCAACACCTTACACAAACCCTGGCACCCCAAACCTGAAAGCACCCCAAACCTTCAGGTTTGGGATTTGCTTCGAGTAGGAACGTATCACGGGAGAAATACCTGCATGAAGTCGCTCTAAGTCGGTTTGACTTTGTTTTGCTCATATAGATTCCGCGATTTAAGGAAAATGACATATGTCTCGCAGAAGAAAAAATCACAGGTTTAAACAAAAATATAACTTGTGTTTTTTGTACGAACAAAGATCGATCGATTGATGTTTCGCCGCACGAAAGTCACGCATCATAATTCTGACATCCGAGGATAAGCAAGCCTTGATAAAGAAAATAAAAGTTAATTTAAGGCTTAATCTGCAAAAAAAACAAATATCGAGCGCACATATATATCTGATTGACAACAATGACACAACAACCTTCGATTTTGCTACATTTGTCCCGCAATTGAACCGGTTTTAGCAATTAAAGGGAAAGCAATGATTGTGTCTCTATCTGAGATTCATTAGAAATCATCGAAAAGCGTCTTGACATCGATCGTGAATTTAATGCTGGTAAAGCTCCCGATGATACATATACGTAGATTGTGATAATAACTTTACCCAGTACTATAAACTATTTGAACAGTTTGAAGCAAGCACATGGCATTCCAAACCACTCATTGGAAATATGTTAAAGTTCTGAGTTTACCCAAAGCAATGCGCTGTATTTCTGAAAAAAACACCTGGATATGTGTGCAAAAGAAACGCTTGACCTACAGATGTACATGGCCATTACTTTAAAGGGAAACGATTAAATACTTAGAGCTTGTCCTTGTAGTTTCTTCTGCATACTGAATATTCTACTACTATTATTACAGTAATTGAAGTGACTACTTTTTAACACTGAATAAACTTCAACCCTTCATCTTTAGGGGAAACAGTAAAGCATCTTGTAAAAAATGGCATTTAAAATATATTGTTTCCTGTGTTGTAGAATAACTACTGAATCATATGTTATTTGTCTTTACTTTGGTCACTATCTGGTCTGAATATATTCTGTCTTTATTTCTGAATTGTCGTTCCGAGATATTTTGTTAAGTTAGTGTTTTTGTAATGTTACATACATTACAAAAACACTAACTTAACAAAATATCTCGGAACGAATCGACAGGTAACAATATGTTAAGTTTTGCTTAAATTGAAACGATTGGCCACGATTCAAGTAAAAGTAGGATCTTGTTTAATCATTAATATAAGCGGAAGGGCGATGTCAAAGGGATATAATTAATTGTAAATGATCCCGATTTGGGATAGTTTTTCACACCACACTGGGAATGAAAGTTTTGTTCATATTTGAGGAGTTTCTCTTCAATTCCACATTTTAATTAATCAATTTCCAACCGACTTTTTATATAACACACAAGTACACACTAAGTAAAATGTAGAACTATAATATTTTCGCTACACTGCTCTAACCAAACTGAGCTTTAAATATTTTTGAAAAGATACCGGGCCATTGCACATTCGTCTGGCTCTTATGTATGCTCTTTGACTTTGACTGAGTGATTTTCGAACTTCATGCTGTAAACATTGGGTATCCGGATTGCAAATCGAGACAACCTTGCGTGTATACATATTTCGCATAGCTTATGTTGATTAGTGAACAAAAATTAGCAAACAAAAATTGATAAAATGTTGCAAGGTGGGTTTTAAAAACATAATGTTGACATATGTGATTATTCAGGTTATGAGCATCATTTTCAAACACTTCGTTTTGGAAAAGATTAAACATTCATACTATGACTTTTACAAATAGTTGGTATCGTTTAATCCCATTAAAATTGTTTTCAACGTAAAATATATTGAAATTCCTTACCAACTTTATTCAAAGTACATCATTAACATTCCCTTTAATTTCATCACCAAGCCATCCGTCTTTTCCAATTGGTAAATGATGAGTTCAAAGTCTAAGATTCCTAGAGTTTGAACAAAAATTTCATTAACATTGAACTTATTACTTAATTTCATTAATTTCAGTTTAAAAAAAACTCATTATTACTAAATTTTACATAACTTTTCCAATTTTCAACCACGTTTATCAAAAACGCTTCAAACGTTACTGAACCATCCATAAAAAATCATAAACAAATAAAAAATGCTAAGTAAAGTATGGTGTCAGCTTATACCAAAATCCTAGAATGCGTTTCTAAATCATAATATTTAAAGGAAATCGATAAAATCACCATGCAATTTAATATAGGAGTACTTCTCTTAACATTCAGAACATATGTATTTAATTAATCTGAAACCTTTTTTCAGGGTAAGCTCACCCTAGCCCAATATTTTAAAAGCATTGGGTAAAATAAGAGCGACCGCATTGTCGAATAATGTCATTTGGCAATCACAGGTACGAGACAAATTCCCAAGGAAGGTATCGTTGGTCAGAGAGCTGTTAGTATTTAAGCCTTTTTGGACAGAACTCATTCAGTATCGAAGACATGTTCATGACGACCTCCCCCACTTTCCCATAAAGTTTGAAAATATTGACCGCTAACGTTCTAAAAGAGTAAAGTATTTCGACGGATATGATAAGTCACTCTAAGACTGAGTGGATGTCATTTCCTGTATCCTTTTTAAATGTGATTGTTAAACATGTGTATATGTGAATATTGTACATAATATCATCGATATTTTCGCCTGGATTCAAGTTTTTAAATGAAAACTTAGAATAGAACAAATGGTTTGACTTTTATTTTTGTGCTAAAGTGAGTGAAGCACTTGATGACTATATAAGTGAATGATATAGGTAAATGTCTTGATCATGTTAACCATAATGATAAGTTAGTATCAATTATCAATAGAGGTCATCCTGTAGTAGTGATCTAACTGTTAATTATGTATGAAATTATTAGGCCAAAGTGTTCATCAGTTTTTGACCTTAACCTTTAAAAATAGACTTCAAAATCAATTTGGTTCATCTACTGATCATGAAAAATCTGCCTTCCACGTGTAAGGTCTCTTATACTGAGGACTCTTCAGTTATTGTTACGAAATAAATTTTCAGCTCGCTCAATGTCACTCCGACCTTGACCCACAAACCTCAAAGGGTTTTCCTGCTTGTCATGACCAACCTACCTACCAATTGTGAGGTCTTTGGGGACGAGCGTTTTTTTTTTGTTAATGATCTGAAACAGTTTCAATTCAAGGTCACCACGACCTTGATCATTGTCACACTGAATTAAAAATCGATATGGTTCATATGCTGGTCATGGCCAGTCTTTCGAAGTACGAAGTGCATCGGATCCATCGTTATCCAGTAATATATCGTAGTTTCAGCTCAATGTCACCACGCATTAAAACTTCGAAGTACTGATGTCAAAATTAATTATTTCTACTAAATTTCGAGATTACTGGATCACAGGGTTCTTTGGTTATAGGTCGGACACGGATTTACAGCTCAAGGCCACCACGACAATGAGCTTTGACCCACTGACCCAAAATCAATAGGGTTAATCTGCTTGTCATGACAAACCTTCCTACTAAGTATAAGGAACCTAGATCTCAGGATTCTTCGATCGTGATCGGAAACGGAATGTTTAACCAAATGTCAATGGGACCTTAAACTTTGACCAACTGACTTCAAAATATATAGGATTTATCGTCTGGTCATTTCCAACCTGCACACCAAATTTGAGACAAAGTTTAAGCTTAAGGTTACCACGATTTTGAACTTGGACCCGTCGACCTACTGGCCATTACCAACTTCCCTACTAAGTATCAGGTCGTTGGGGCCCTTGGACCTTAAGTTATTGATCGGAGACGGTTGTTCAGCTCAAAGGTAAATAGGGTTCATCTACTGGTAATGACAAACCTTCCTTCTAATCATGAGGTCCCTGGGTCATGACCTTTATCCCACTGAACTAAAAATCTTTTGGTGCTTAACTGTTGGTCATGACCAACTTGCATACTATATTGAAAATCCCTAGACCAAAGCGTTCTACAGTTATTAATCGGAAACCGCGGGGGAAGACGGACGGTCTGTTTTCTATGTGCCGCCTTTCGGGGGAGCATTAACATATGAAACAACAATTATACCGCTTAAATCAACAAAACAAGTTTATAGCTTTCTGACTTTGAAAATAATTCATTTTCACATAACATATAACACTTCATAAACTTTATCTGTATATTATTTTACAAACTCTTGATTAGCACACAAGATTGTAAAAAGCTCAAAAACCGCATTCACAAAAACAAGATTGTATAGATTGTAAAAAAAAATTCAGACACTTGTGATAAATGGACCACTTTTATTTTTTTCTGCACATCATTTCTTTTTTAGAAATGTCCGAAATGAAAGATAAAGTATTATTGCCGATTGGTCTATTTGAAATCGTCGGTGTTGAATGGGGCGTAATCTATTGAATGCCCAATTTCGGACGATATTTATTTTTGAAGACAAAATGCCTTATGTCGTGCAAGCTGAGCTAACTTCACACATCGTTTCAAATGATACTAATGTTAGTTTGCGTTATCCGATATGAACACAACGGTTATGGGTTTTGTTTGATAACAAGTAAGGGTTACGACTCGTACGGACAAATCCGGATATAACCGAGACATGACGCACGGAAGTCATACTTCCTAATAGATAACAGAGAACGCCCCTTGTATCGGTAAGTTAATTTCATTTAAGTTTTAAAAGCATTTTGCAGCTAAATGAAAATGCATGTATGATATTGTTTGAACATGGCTGTGCTTAGAAGCATATGCGTTATTACATAATGTTTCTGCTTTTTAAAAATCTACGGTGAAAGTTTATATATGGAATAGGGGTGTTGTTGCAAGTACAATATTTTCGCATGTTTAAAGTATTGCATCCATCGTCTTGTTTAACATTAACGCATGTTAAAGGTATTGCATTCATCGCCATGTACAAAATAAACGCATGTTTAAGGTATTGCATCCATCAATATGTTCAACATTTACGCATGTTAAAGGTATTGCATCCATCATGTTCAACATTAACACATGTTTAAGGTATTGCACCCATTATCATGTTCAACATTTACGCATGTTTAAGGTATTGCACCCATTATCATATTCAACATTTACGCATGTTTAAGGTATTGCATCCTTCATCATGTGTAAGGTATTGCATTCATCGTAACCAATACTCGCCATTTACATGTTTGGATTATGCATTAAAATCTATTTAAGCTATATAATTTTAACAAATCAAACAAATAAAACACCAACAATTTTCTACAGCTAGGCCCCATTGTTATTGCCATTGCAATGGTCGCGGCGGAAGCCGACAATTAGCAGTGCTAGTTTAGATGTTTCAACGGTGTTGAGGTGTGCTTCTTTAATTGGCTTACAAGCGACAAACACATACTAATCGTAAATTTTTCGCTAAAACACAGACTGCACTTAATCATACCCAACCCAGTATCCAGGGGCTCGCTTGTATTAAATTTAATCGCGACGTCCAATATTTTATTTATCTGTGTTCCATGCTATGAAAAAAACATACATTAACAGCTAATGGATCGAGTCTAAGTAACACAACCGACTCCTCCTCAAACGTACGATGCAATCATACATGACATCCATGTTGAACAGAGTCGTAAAATGAAGCAATCATATAGTAATCGAGTTGTCGGTGTTATATTTTGCCCAATGGGATGGCAATATTTTTCAAACCAGCCGTTAATGTATTTTTTGTTAATCAGCAGTCAGCTGTTATTGATTGTAATCAGGTGGTTCGGTAGAATGAAATTGAGGCTTGTCCAGTAGATAAAATATTATCTTGAACACTTATTATCTTAAACAAATACAAGGGGTTGAAGGGAATTAAGAGAGACATATTATATGAAGGCTGATAACAAAACCGGTCATAACGATAAACACAAACCAAGCCGAAGTTCAATGGTACTCGTTAAATCTATCACGTCGGAAGATAACATGAACATCAAACTCTGATATGATTGTATCTGAAACATGTAGATTTACATTGAACATAATATACCTATTAAAGTACCACTCATACTCTATAGTCACTGCCACTGTCATAGTGATCTTGTTTTAAATCAAATATTTAATGAGAAATCGTAAATAGAATGCCATTTTAATTGTTATAATTGCCTAAATTCCGCTGCGGTTATTGATGCTCACGAAGATCTGAAAAAGCAATGCGTAAGTTGTCAATATTAGCAAAAACAGGTACCTTTAATGACGATATCGATATTAGGTTCGAGCTAAATACACACAATTTCATATTTATTGAAAAACAACAACACATTTACGATGTACTTTCTATACAGATACATACTGTGCACCTCACCATGGTGTTCCCATAATGCTTTCCGCTCTATACGGTCATTAATTATATGTTTTCGGTGCTCTATAGAGATTCGTCGGTAAAATAAAAATGATATTTCACTTTTTTAAAGAGCGAAATAACATTTTGATATTTTTTACTGTTTTGAAATTTTAGCTCGCTCATAATTTCAAATCAACTCCTAACAAAATCTAAATGATGCCACTCTGGCATCGCTGAGCAACTCTCGGAATTCAAGATGGCGTCAAAGATGGCCGCCAACGTACAATTTGTACACGGAGTGAACAGTGCATTGGCTTCTATACATACTGTTTTTATTTTTAATTTTAATGGCTTGACATTACCAGAACAGAATCCAAATGATGCCACTTTGGCATCGATGGGCAAGTTTTGCAATTCGAGATGGCGTCCAAGATGGCCGCCATCGGACAATTTGGACCCGGAGTGAACCGTGCATTGGCGTCTATATATAATGTTTTAGCTTTTTCTTAATGACATGACTGTACTATACCAGAATCTGAATAATGTCTTCGGTGGGCAACCCTTGGAATTCAAGATGGCGTCCAAGATGGCTGCCAACGGATAGTTTGTACTCGGAATGAACTGTACATTTCGCATGCATAAAAATGTTTTTGTATTTTCTTAATGGCATGACTGTACCATAACAGTATCTGAATGATGCCAATCTGGATACGTTCATTGAAACGACCTGTATGAGGTATGGGCATGGCACCGGTGGAATAATAGGAATCACTCTCAAGCCGGAAACTCTAAAGATATGGGCACTCAATCTGCACATTTGTCGTCAAATGGAACATGACATCGAATAACTTTGTGATGAAGAACGGCCACAAAACAAAGGCAAGCATAAGGAAGACATGAAAAGCATAATATAAACCGATAGAAAAGACCGCACTTCTATCCAGACGAAGATCAATCAATGCGCTCATCCACTGCGGCCCATCGATCACCCACAAGAGCTGGTAAATGTTGTTACCAGCAGCCAATTGTATAAACAATGGTAAATAATTACCTCGGTAAGTTAAACCAACAGTAAATTCCGTGGTAATATTACCATGGCGGTAAATATGTTGTATAAAAGAAAATACCAAGGCGGTAAGTTTACCAGGGTAAATTTTACCAAAATGTCCCATAATGCAATAGAGTGACGTCATTTTCCCGCACAGCTGTCAAATTGGAGGTATCTTTTTATAAAAAAATGAACGTCCAAATTCAATATAATATATATAAATATTCAACAAAACAGTAAAAAGTATTTATAAGCTACTCCCGTGGCTGATTAATAAAACACATGCAACACAAGGGGTAGGTTTATTCTGAATTCAGGGGCGTTACTCTTTACTTCATACAAAAGGGTCTACGAATACCGCAGAAAAATGCGAACATTATTGCAAGTCATATGACACAATATATCTGAATGATTTTAAAACATGAATTGAATTAACTGACAAGAAATTATACTTACACAAAATAAAAATATCTTTGAATAAAATTTAATGGCAACGTCCGTTTTTCTCACGCTGACACCTAAGGAATTTATAGCCAGTTTCAACTTGTCATAGAAATGATGCACTGAGTTTCATAGAATTGATTCTCATTAAAGTGATCAATAATTCATAGCGTTAATCTAATATGTACCATTGGTTCAGTATTTCATGTATTTCTTAATTAAAGCTGGGGGTCCATTGTTATATTTTAAACTGAATTATTGCTGAAATTAAGAATATATGTCAGCAAACACCACTGATTCTTTTAGTGTCATTACAGACACATATTGTAAGTGTACTAAGTCTTGATCTTTTCTATATCTCCTATGTGAAATGTCATTTCTTGAAGAATTCCATTTATTAAAAGCTGCATCCAACCGCTTATGCAAATTCATAAGATTATTAAACTACATGCGACATTTGTATATCAGTTATGTTTATTATGAATGAGCAAATGATCTTGAATCTTTTTCTTTGATCTTGTTTGTAGCATATATATATATGTTTGTGTAATTATGTTCCTACCCATAGGCTTGCAGTAGCCTCAACTTAGAACAGAATGAAACATGATCTCTTCAGTTATTGTCAGCACTATTTAATAATATTTTAAACTATTTAAAAACTATGCTGTCCCATTGTGGATGTCAAATTTTGAGTGTTAGAAATACTTACTCATATTGTCACCATATTTCCATTTTACAGGAGCATAAAGTCAATATACATGGAGTGTCACATTTATTTTCTATTTTCATTAAACTATAAATGGTCTTAAATTCAAAATTAAAGTCAAGTCTTATGTAGATACCAATAACCAGAATCAGCAATGTTAAACAGCATATAAAACAGCTCCATGAAGTTCATTTTGTGATGTTTTCTTGAAGGCACAAACCTTGGTCCTCCACTGGTAGCAACCTTAAGAAAAGTAAAATTATTTTGTAATCATTAAAAATTACATGTTGTCTGAAAATCAGCTTCATATCTTGAATGGCTGATTAATGAATATTGGGCGCGGATATGGAAATATGCCTTTGGGGGTGGGGTGGGGGGGGGCGTCGTTCTCTAGAGGCCAATGTTTCTATAAATTTGAAAGGTAAGTTAACAAGAGCGTCGGTAAGAGATGATAGCTTTCACAATAAACAAACCAGTTATTAATATTTTGCTTTCACTCAAATGACAGTATACTGTTAATTTACAGAAGAAAAAAACATCTTATTATTACCTCACTGCTCTTGGTGGTGTCTTTAAACATGTGCCTGTTACATGTTCTAACATCACACTGGCTCTGCTGGCTTTCGCTGATGAAAAGCCTTAAATGATTATTTAAATTCATTATCACAATAATGAAATGGTTGTGTACAATTGAACATAAACGTGTTAATCACAGAACTGTACTGTACTGTATATGTAACAGTATAATTTATATACATTTTAACAAACTCAAAAAATCATACTTGGGTATGTTGTCATACCACAGCTGTTGTTATTATCAAATATACAGTAAACTTTCATATTATTAAGGCACTCTACAGTATTTGGTTAGCAATCACCCCATTGTGTGCCTCTATATAAAAGAAAACTGTAGAAATAGACTATACTGTAGACTGAGGTATTTTTCAAAGAAAATGACGTCACAGCTGTCATTTATATATTGTTCAATGTTTACAGGCGGTTCAATTTGATTGTAAATATTTAAGTGCAAAATACTCAAAATATGTGCAAAGTGGGATACATTTGAACAAAGTAAGGTCGAGACCTGCAATCAAGTGTTGGTCTCGAACCATTGCATTGAATTTTGAAAGATTTTGGAATTATTTAAACGCGAAAAAAGGTAAATACATTCTTAAATTTCAGATTTCTTGTGTCACTGTTTTTGTACATGAAATTTGTTCCTGGGAATATTTTTAATGCATTAATTTGTTCACACAGTGGTTATTGGCGATTTCTTACCTCTGTATTCCTGTCTTCTATTGATATGGATGTAATGGAACAGTTTTCTATTCACGAAGTTTCAATATGTCTTTAAAATCGACAAAATGAGTTGTGAATCGAACGTTTGTTTATGTCTGGTCGGCCATCTTGATTCTTGTAACTGAGACGGTAAATCAATTTACCCACCTCTGGGAGGAGGGTAAATATTACCGAGGTAAATGGCTTGGTAAAATCTTAATTTTGTTTTATACAATTGCTTACCGCCAATTTACCAGAAAAATTACCGCCGGTAAAATATTACCTTGGGTAAATCTGTTTATACAATTGGCTGCAGAACGATTGCTCCACCTGTAGTAAATGTACACGATGCCATCGCAATAAGTACAAAGCAAATGAAAAACTTTGAAAACGAATGGCCAAAATCATTCAACGAAGCCATTCCGCGATCAGATACAACACAAGCCGCATCAAATAAGTCATTTAAGATAGGTGAGTTGAGATCATTTGACACAGTGTTGTTCTATACCAGAGTTATTGGTCTTCAAGCGAGTTCACGGGAAATTGACTTTAAATATGTGTTATAGTATTAATTGTCGCCTGTTCCCACCTCTTTGTTTACTGCATTAGGTGATCTCAGAATTGCCCAATAAAAGTCACAATTGAAGCAGATTTTACAGGTAGAAACGTCTGCTAGACAATCATCAAAGCAGATAGAGAGTGTTATAATTGACGGCTCTGCAATTTTATTTATAATTCGCTGGCCCACAAATTGAACGGTCACGGGTTACATTTTCCAATTTAGGAATATTGCAAGAAAACTTGCTGACTTCAATGCATACCTTGTATTTGACAGAAACGAACCTCACTGTACCAGACAACAAGAAACAGTTGATTTCTCTCACATGTGACGATTTGTCGACAAATGTAACATTTCCAGAAACGGGCTCAAAACACAAATATTATCATATCTGGGGAAGATGATGTACCACTCGATGGTACAGAGAATGTAACGATAAGACGGGAAAACATGCTAACAACACATAAAGAGGCGGATAATATCCTTGTTCAACAAATTGTTCTGGTTGCCAATGAGACCGAAAGTGTTATATGCATACTATCTGACGACACTTATGTGTTTGTGCTGGCCCTTTATCTTTTTAAGTACACCAAGTGTCTTTGAAAGTATTAATGGAATATCCCATACAAGGCCGTACAGTTATTTACATCAACGCGACTGTTCAGGCTAACAAGGAAATAATACTGGATTTACCAGCATCTAATGCATTACCCGGTTGTGACATATTGGCGTGTTGTCACGGACTTAGGGTTCAGCTATAAAGTTTCTAAAATTTCATAAACACACATTTGAGTCTATTGGCAATAAAACATCGACTTTAGACGTCATCGTCAGGGAATCGACGTCCTTTGTTGCTGCTTGTTACGGACTCGACGGAATAAATGCATTGTCAGACGTAAAAATTGCTGCATGGGCCAAAAAAGATCGAAAGTCTCCAGCATCAGCACCATGCTTCAGTCACTTCCCCCAACAACTGAACCATTCATTGATAATATAAAGCGAGCGCATAAGTGATTTGTGAAACTTATAAGGTGCTCATGTGAAAGCCAAATGCCGTGCTTTAGTATGCGATGCTATTGTAATAGCATTCGACTGTCATGCAATGTGTTCTGTGCTTGTCGTGGAAAAGATATGTGCTGTAACGTACATATCAATTAGGAAATATATGTATAACCTTGCTTATATGTTATTTAACTAGACCGATGAAACACTGAAATCGAAATGTGTCAAATGAAAAAAAAGTGTTTCCTATAGAGTTCTTTCATATATAATTGTAGTCTCTTTTTGTGGTGTTATTAGTATTGAGTATATTAGGTACATCATAATTTCCGTTTTTATCTCTTTAATACCGGTCAATATGTTTACCACAATGTTTATTTATCGTAAAAAGAGTTAGAATTAAGTAGAAGTGATAACGTACGTTTCTTAACTTAATCATGTATTTCATGAACCTCTGCTAAAGTGTGCAAATGTATAATCATAATGTTATTCTTTTCAGTTATTTTGCCATGTTATGGTTTTATATTTTCATAACAATGCATATCTGTCGTCAAAAAAGAACTAAACTTAAGTGGACGTGGTAACGTATGTTACATTTCAGTGTTATCGTGCATTTCATTGGTTAGTAATTTATTATCATGAAAAATAATAATATATGCAGTAAAATGTTGTCGCTCGGATACAGTTTTATATTTTAAAACATGATGATTATGAATCCCAAAATAAGAAAATGTGAATGAGTTGAGTAGACATTGTAACGTACATTACGTACATGACATGCTCAAACTTGCAAATTTATTTTAATTATAGTTTTTCTAGCACGTAGTTAATATACCCATCACAAACCTATATAACACAATACACATGTAATTCATATGATTCTCCTTTCTAATAATACTATTGTTGTACTACTTTGTTAACTTATTTTTTTCAGAAAGTGACAATTTGATGTTTGTCTCTCTGTCTTAAACCAATACATTTACACAGAAGATTGTTGTTGATCGTTTGTTTTATTAACATGTACCTTAATAAAGAAATATAGAAATTGTATGTGATTATTCCTTTTTCGGCAGCCATGTTTGCGGCCATCTTGTTTTAGCCCGTTGCCCAAAGATGCCAGCATGACATCACTCGGATTCGTGAACTATAAGGTCTTACCTACACAAAAATGCAAAAACATTTTGTATATACGCGATTGCACGGTTAAGTTGAATTTTGGCTTTTATCTGCCGGACTATAAAGTGTAAGTAACACTTTTAGTCATAAAACAAAAAAAAATACGGAAATAATAAAACAAGTTGCGACCTAATCTTATGTCAGCAGTCTAATATCACTGATGTCCATATGTTTATGCAAGAATTGGCTTTTTCCATGACAAAAATAAAACAAGTTGTTAAATCTGTGAGAGTGCAGCTTTATCATAACTTGTGTATTCCAGTTTTACTGAACCATTTACATTTCGTCATGGTTTTAAACATAAGAAATCTTTTATAAGAAAGCTGGTGATACTGTTTACATTTAAATATGAAGTTAAACACTTATTCTAATTGTGTTTTTCACTGTTGTTTCGCGTGCAAATCGATCAATTCACTATAAAATATCAAGAGGATAATTGTTCGTTTCACTTGAAGCTTGCAATATATATTTCACCGAGTGAACAACAAAAACTATATTTTTCGAGTGACGTAGTCGTAATATCTGGTTATTCTCATACCAAAGAAATCCTTATAAAAATATTTTGTGTTCACGAGGTGGAGTATTTTGCGATAATACACATAAAAACATACTTTTTTGTTTTATTATATGCCTAATCTGGATATAAGATGATACAGATATCATAATGAAATTTTAACTGTTTGAGACAGTGAAATAGTATTTTTATTTTACTAATAAATCTCTTAAGATCACCGCAAAACATATAATAATTGATTTTTAAAGTGGTATCTAGCCCTTTAGGTCAACTCAAAGTTACCCTGGGGCCTAAAACAACCAACAATTGTGTAACCTTACCAATTTTGCGATACAGATGTGTAATTGTTATATTTAAACCAGTTTCCGTTTAAAAAAAAAAACAATCGTAGATTTATTAAATTTTCGGTAAACATTTGGGAGGAATTATTGACCTAAGCGCTTTCTAGCTTGATGCAATGTGAAATAGGAGCTACTGAAACTATCAGGCTGATAATGCAACTGTTACCAGTATGTAAGGGTAGTAAGTTAACTGGTAACGCAAATGAGCGGACAAGCTTGATTGGATAGAGCTCGATGCTGTAATATCAAAATAAATACGTTTTGTTGTTAGTTGTTTAGCACGCAGAAAGGGGAAATAAATACCACTTACGTTTTTTGTTCGTGTTGAATGCTCTACTGCAGGCTTGTATCGAAAGCGTGTTTTAATCTGGTTTTGTGTTATGGCTTTATAAACAATATCAATTTCAAATCCTTTTATAACTAATTTAGTTGTGTTTATGTAAAATTCACTAACCTTTTGTAAAGAAATACACATTCAACGGAGTGAATGGGAGCTCGTCCATCAATGTATTTAAAGACCAGTAAGAATATATTTTAGGTTAAAATCTTTGTCGCTAGGAAACGTCGAAAGTAAATTTCTAAATGGGTTTATGAAATGCAAACAAATGCTACGATTTGTACGAAGCGTCAAAAATATCTAGGTACACAATGTTCATGTAACGGAACTAAATAATTTTGCGTGCAAAACATATTCCACCTGTAAACGTTTTTCAAGCTCTATATCAACCCCAATTTATTGCCAGTACATTATTTTGTTTAGTTTTTAAATTCACTTAGATTACATTAATTTCATAAAAAAAACGATCATGAATAGTTGTCGTCAAACATTGAGTAGCCTCTGACTAGACCTTAACAGTCACTTAGTTATTAGAGTAAATATTCATTTTGATCGTGACAATGAGCAAGTGAATTATAAGGACCTGTGTCTCATTAAAGCTTAGGTCTGACCCTAAACATTTACACTGTTTTTATAAAACACCTAGTGTTTAGAACTGCTTACGACGGAGTCGGGCGTTAAATCGGTTTACAAGTAAGAGAATTTCTCGTGGCAATGAGCAAGTCATTATGCGTACCTATGGAACATTGTAGCGTAGGTCTAGCACTAAGTAATATCATAATGATTAATAGCCTTGTTTGTAAGGCTGGCTAGGTGAGATACACGCATAAAAACGGCGATCACAGGCTTATTTTTTCTATTTGAAATCACTGTTCCTTACGTGTGAGGCTTGTGTTAAAGGCAACGAGGCAGATGCCCATGTCAGGCTCGTGCTTGTGGACAAGAGCAAATTAAGGATAGGTACATATGCGAGTTTGTAGCCTAAATTTAATGAAAGCTATAATATGAAGGTTTATTGTAGCCTAGTCATGGCCGTGAAGACGCACAATATAGATGACTTTAATTTTGATTCTAATGCATTATTATGTTTAACACATTTCACTTTAAATGGAGTAGACACCAGATGGTCCCCAAATCAGCAAATACAGTATTTCCTCAATTTAACCCCTGCAATTATCAAAACTTATTAATTTGAGATCGATAATACAGCACTTTACATTATTAAAATTATTTTTGTCGCTGTCTCAGCTTAAAAATATCGCATAATGGTTTCCAAGTTTATAGAAAATATATTCAGCATGTGAATGTCACGTAACTAGTAAAAATACGCCTTTTTTATATTTACTTGGATTTACGTGAAAGACAAACCCAGTAAATTTCGAATTAGAAAAATACATAGAAACTGCGAGAGATACATGTGTCGTAAGCTTTGTGATAAGTCAGTAAGATTCAATGCATTCTACACAACAACATCAATTTTATGTAAGTTTATTACTATTTTTTTTTGAAACGGTTTCATCGGGTGTCAAGTCCTTTATAATAAATGATCAAGCCAAAAAAAAAAAGATTTGTGTACATATAAACAATATAAGCCTTTATAAATGTTTAGTTGCGTTAAGGGATACTTTAGCACAAATTCCTTAGTTAAAAAAGCCACAGAATATCGCTATTAATAGAAAAAATGAGAAAAAAACCCTTATGGTTATGGTTTCGACCTCAAATGGGTTTTACGCCCCTTTTTTATGCGTCTCCAAAAGCCTAACTCGGTTACAACAATGTCTTTGGTGCGCAACCTTTTCGCATGCTTGCACATGAGAGAGCCCGGACCGCTTCCATTAAGTTCAGGAGCCGGATGTCTTGTGATCCATTTTTTGTGTCCTGAAATGGGTTCTCCTAAACCGGTCTTAAGCGTCAACATAATCCTTATTCAGTTATTCGTAGCCAAACAAAATGCTACTCTCGTTGCTGCTTCTTACTTCTATGTTAAAGAAAAAATGTTAAAACGTACTGTAACGTGCCGGCCGTATGTTCAATTGGTGTCGTAGAGCTTTTATAGATCGCTCTTATATAAATTTTCCTCAGGCTGCTTTGCGTTATGATTGAAACAAATGAATTGAAAAATAATTTGTAAATTCAAACATAATCAACCAAATAATCAGGGTTCAAAGAATATGCATTAGTTTATATTAAGTTCAATCACTTTAATAATGAATGGCTTTCTCTTACGGGAGCTTGTTTATTGGCGATGCAAAATACCTGAACATTTGTCAACGCACAGAGTTTCTAGCCACCAGCTCCGTTAACCAGACTAGATCAATCTATGTATCAAACTACTTGAACTGGAACGCTAGTTAACCCCATAGATGTCAAGTTACTGGTGCCTTTTTATCCCACAGATCGCTATGCTCTGTGTTCAATACTAAACAGCCAGAAGGTCAAGAACCTAATTATTGCCTTCAAAAGACGATTTCCGGTTTACTGCTTGATTTTACCTCGACGGCATTCAAACACAGAATGAATATGTCAGCTGAGCGACGCGCTTATATACACCCGGGCGGACGAGTTCATTATCGACATGTGTAAAACGGGTATATTCCACTTTGCGAAAACTTGAAGGGAGACAGCTCTATTTTTACTAATAATCTTCATGAAAACAACTCCCGGTTATTAAATAATGTTTGACATGATTCCTTAAATTAGTATCGTCGCTAATAAAATATTTGTATGGAATTAATAAGTCTGAAATTTAAAACTAACCTTTGAAAAACACCGGCAGACATTTAACTTTGTTTAAACAAATGGCTAACTTACAACTATGGGCGGTAATCGTGCAAAAATGCGGTTATGCTAAAGTACTCGTCCCGTACTGTTTCTCTCGATCCGCTAAAAACAAATTTCATAGGAGCCGAAATGACATGAAGCTTTTAGTAAAACACTCTTCTTAAAGAACTTCTTTTAAAATTAGTTTTTGTAGTTACATCCATTTTATTAAAACGGGGTAACTCACTCTTGAACAAGCTGTCAATAATAATAATTTGTTTAAAAATAATTGCATATGGTTAAATAAAGATATGTGCTTTAGAAAGTGTATTATGGCATGTTCATTTACAAAATGATTGCAAAAATCACTGTAATAAAAAAATGTTTAAATGTTAAGTCAGTTTTGAGAGAAAAGAGTTATGTGCGTGAAGAAAACACAATGTCACATCCACAATGTTGCATTTATGTAATTTTAGAGTCTGCGTTCTGAATGTCAGCTTATTTAGTTTCTGTATACCGCGTACCACCTTCATTTTTCCGAGCACGTGTGGGGGGCAAAATGGGGAGGGGTTTCAGCCTAAGACTTAGTGTTGGCTTGTTGGCCTTAAATGATGAGTGAAATAAGTCAATAAGTGAGCGAATTATAACAAGTGTCATGTTTTAAAAATGTCAGGTACAATAAAAACTGCCATCTACATTGAATGGATTTTATATGGCATTTCCGATGTTACTACACAGAAAATAGGTCATATGTTCTGGTCATAATTTCTGAACTTATTGTCATAAGAAAATGCTACAACATACTTAATGAAGTTCAACGTCAATTTTATGAAAGATTGATGTTTAAAACATATCGTTGATGTTACCACAAATCAGTCAACAGTACAAGGCAAAATGAACTGGTGCGATGGCTTGACCGGTACAGTAAATGTCAGGCTCATGCTCGTGGAAACGTGGGTACTATATGACTTATGCTATGGTGTAGCCTAGGCGTGACCTTGGCGATATCATGCCTACGCGAGATGTGAATAGGCACGAAATCGTCCACCTCATGCATATTTGACCCAGTTAATTGCACTTAGGCTCATGCTCGTGGACACGAGCAAGGAGTGCATAGGGATATAGACCACGTTGAAGCCTAGGTCTGGTCCTAAGTGATGACACTGGTGAATAGCCTTACCCTTTAAGTTAAATCATATTGTATTGTTATCTTTTGTTTAGAGGTTGAGTTAAAAATTAGACTAATATATGTCCATGACATTTTCCATGACCAAAGCGTTATGTATTTATGGTATTCAACGAAGTTCATTAAAAGGCCGCCAAACATAAAGTGAGGTTAGCAACAACATAACTTCCGTCTTGAGAGGATTACAATGTACAAATCATAATTTTAGCCCAACTTAAACTATTTATTGTTATATTCCTTGTTGTAGCCTACGCCCGGCCCTAAGTGGTGGCTCAGGTAAAAACTTTCAAAATAACGTTATATATTACTTCTTATGCCAAAGATCCCACATCGGACCTGGCTGAATTTCTCTACGTTCACATTAAATTGGGCGATCTCAATATTTGGATAAAAATGACATGATCAACCTCTATAAATGTATTATTCTGTTTAAACCTGTTTAAACCGGAAAGTAAAAATATCACTACTGGTATGCACAATTTAACGTACTAATCTGATCACCCTCACTAATTATTGTTTATGTATGTTTTCAAATTAAAGACGATTGTTAAATGAGCAGTATTATTTAAAAAAACAAAAAAAAACTATAAGTTTGCAAAAAATACAAGGATTCACAATGGTTAATTAAGTACACTTCAAGTTGGACGTAAATTACTACTGAGCTACCTTTTTACTCTTAAATGCCATAATTAAAGAACGCAGCGCTTTGAAAAACAAACGCAAACGCGTTCAGTGTGGCACACACATCCTTGTCACTTTAAAAAGAACAAGTGAATATAAACGCTTTTTTCCAAGGCCGAAACACAGGAAACTCCAAAAACGCACACTATCAGAACTAAGAATAATCACCTCATAAGCGAGAGTCACTTTTTTCCCATCGATGTGAATGAACTGACGTTTTATTATGGACTAAAAGATTTAACCTTCCAACGTCCACACAAAGAATATTACGGAAAGTCATATTTTGGGAACTAAAATGTATCACTGAATAAGTGAGTGTCACTTTTGTCCAAGCAATGTAAATTGTCTGATGCTCCTATGAAGACGACCGCTTTCACAACCACTGAGTTCGGCCATCGACAAATCATTGAATTATGGGATAAAAATTAATTAATTCATAGTTTTCATCAATGGGTGGGTACGTATAATAGAAAGGATTGTGAATCATTCTAAGTGATCTAAATGTTTAATGATGAATACTTCCTTCCTCGTTATTTCTTTAAAAGAATCCGTCTGCAAAGTCAAATTTACAATTTTCTGTTATTACCTCAAGTGGTAGCAATACATTTAGAGCGATCAAACCCTACATTTATCGTTAGGTTAATTCTTACTGTCCTAGGTAAATCCTCTCCATTTATTATTTGTTTAAATTGAATATAATGAAAATATTAAATTAATGAAAATCTGTAGCTTTGTTTAGGTCTAATACCGAAAATTAAAACTGAATACTAAGGGATGAAATCATGAGGCGGTTAAATTAAACTAATTATTCCAACAGCCATTTTATGTAACACTTTTTTTCAGTTATAGGGTCAAAATGCATTAAATTTGCATTTTAACAAAAGCTGTAACAAAATTAAAATGGATTGAGGGGCAAAAAAGTGTGAGACTTAATATTTTCAACAATGTCGGCTTTGTAGTGCTTCACTTCCAAACAAATATCATTTTTTTATGTTTGTTACCAAAAGGAAATTTTGGTCAATATTCAGTTTCACATTCTATGATATATCTTTACTTGAAAAGTTACCATCAAGAAGGTGAAGAAAACAACAACATGCTTACTCAAAGGTAAATGAAATAAATTTCAAGTTTCCGGTGCCCATTTCAATTTAAATCTTCGTTGATTTGCGACATATTTCTGTGAATCGAACTAAAGCCAGTATTAAAAATGAGAATATAACAAAAGTGGTCACAGGAACGAAACAAATGCCACGAAATGCCTTGTTTAACATCTAGCCGTTAGAAGTTATAGGCATATATGGACAGACAGTCTTTAGTTTCGAACATTGCATATGACGACCTTCCCTAATTTCCCATAAAAAATGAAAATATTTATCGCTAGCAGTTTTAAACAGCAACGTACTTACTCAAGAGATGATAAGGCACTGTAAAATTGAGATGATACATATACATGTGTTATAGTTTTAAATGCGATTGTAGAGCTTTATTGAACATGCATTTATATGAATATTCACCATAATGTTAGAGATTCGTTTCGCTTTGACTCATGTTTTTAATGCAAAAAGGAAATTTAATGTTAAATAAAATCAAGAAACAAATTAACAAGAACTGGAAAACTCTAATTTGTAATTGAGGTAGGTAAATGGCCTGAACATCTGAACACCGTATTGAAATCCAATGCCCATTATTGATAGGGTCATCCACTGGTAGTGTTTAAATTGCCTACAAAGTATAAGGTTAATATACCAAAATGTTCATCAGATATTGAACGTGACCTCAACCCACTGACCTAAAAATCACGATAATTTATCTTCTGGTCATGATCGATCTACCAAACAAGGATGTAGTCCCTGAAACCGAGCCTTCTGCAGTTATTGATCGGAAACGGATTTTGGCACAAAGTCACGTCGACTTTGTCCTTTCACCCACCCAACTCAAAATTCATATGGTTCATTTACTGGTCGTGATAACCTGTTTCATAGATTTTAGATCCATGTGACACAGCCTAAGCTAAATATCACCACGACTATGGAGTTTGACCTATAAGGGGTCATCTTCTGGTCATGACCAACTTGCCTACCAAGTTTGAGATCCCCGGGTCTTAGCATTCAGTTATTAATCGGGAACCGTGGGAATGGACGGAAAGACGGTGTACGATTGACCTTGTTGTTTTGTAGAAACATTTTCAATAATAAATTTGCATTATCATTTCATTCCTTAACGATGATTGTTGTTTATCAATTTCACATTACTTCTGTATAAAGTGCAATAGCGTTTCCCATCGAAATCGCGTGCGTTTGTTCGATACTTTTGTCCTGTCATTGGGCGCAATAATACTAATGGGCGGGGCATATTTAGTACGGAACTATTTTTTTCAATGAAATCGTAGTAAAATTATTGACAATTGCAAAACTGTAATCTGCAGTAAAGCAGTTAAAATAAAAATAAGCAACGACAATTTGATAGATTTTAATGTAGATGATTTCACGAATTCATCGATGGTAAAAAAAATCAGCGTACGTGAATTATTTTTGTTCTTAACTTTTTTCAGTATTGCTGTGAGTTTAAAAGTAAGGTGCTGAAACGGACAGTCTCGTTTATGTATAATCAGATATCTGAAAAAACAAGACAAGTTCTTGTTAATTTGGAAAACATGGTTGTTTGATTAATATTTACACCTAAAATTCCATTCCTTAAATAAACTACCTTTCGGCAATTGCGGTTAACGCAACATCTTCCGATATGTTCGGATCGCGAATTATCGCATAACAATATACGAGTACATGAACATTATTGATCTTGTTATTGTTTGTATTGTGTCAGCAGGTCCCGTAAAAAATAAATCAACATTTTACAAAGTGTTCATTTATGATAATTATATGTGCTGTTGTCATTTGTGTTTCAAATTTACGTTTTAAAGTTAATTCAAGTGGTTGAACTTTTCCCGCGTTATTGTGACGTCATTGGATAAAATGTTTCCGGTTACAGTCGGGTCGTTTTATTAACAGAATGGATTACTGTAAGGTTTTCTTAAATGAAATGAAGTATTTTTTAACCATTATGAATAAAATAAATGAGCTATTGGTGTAAATATAAGTAATGAAATGTGGGATTAATGTAATTATCGAGGATATGAACGCAATTGGGTTGGTCAAAACACGCGTTCGAGAAACTCTAACCAGCACGTTAACCAGCCCTATTGCGTTCATACCCCAATAATAACATTTATCCCGCAATTCATTTCTTAATAAGACATCACTAACACATTAAAGCTTTATTGTTAAGCATGATTTTCAAATGTGACAGAAAATGCCTTATTTTTGCCATAAATAATGAATTGACTGGCTGTTAAAAAATAAATCAGCATTGGCTCTAACTTACCATTTCTTTTGAAAAAATGAGTATAGGTCACTATGTCAGCGAGTCCCTTTAAGACTGACCTAGATTACAGTGAATATATACATTTAATTCTTGATCGAACCTTACTGGTTACCCTCAGTGTTTCGGCAACTGTTTAACGAGCAAGGTTTATCGATATAGCATAATTTGTGAAAATTCTAATCGTTTTGTTAACCCAACTCGAAGTGACTACACATTGATACATACATGTATGTTTATACTCTGATTTTTATTCTACACTTGACAGTGAATCAAAGCATAGTTATACCACCCGATACTTTCCGACTTTAAAGGTCTAAAAACAGAATGGTTTGTGATTTTAAAATATTGCTGAACATGCTTGATATGTTTGTTTTGCCAAATGGTTGTTAACATTTTCACCGCATTACTTATTCTCCTACACCGGATTTGGCCACTTTATCGATAACACAGTTGCGCTCAACCATTTCATTTATCCGATAAGAAACGTATTCACAAGTGGAACTTTTTCCGACATATGGATGCTACTATGTTTGAATGTGAATATATATCTTATATCATACATTAATGAGGGTAGACTTAAGTTTAAACATCTTTATAAGCGATTGAAATAATCAGGGTTGGCATGAACTGATATCTAATCTATCGAACAAGTAGGTCGCCATGTTATCAGAAAACACGTTTAATAAATCATGTATGACACCACTACTCATATGGCAGCAAATTAGTCATTTCGCAGTAAATTTCATTGGGACAATTTTAGGATACACATGGAAAATATTCTATGAAATATTTCAAAATATTCATATTCTAAAATTGATATCTAGGCGCATAATTGCCGTCTTCTAGTTAATATTAATATACCAGATTTGATGAGCACCCCTTTCATAAACAATATACGTTCAAGGGAGCTTCATAAAGGTCCCCCTTACCCTATAATGGGTGCATAGTTATGTTGTAATCGCCTTGAAAAAAACCGTGCTTCCAGCATTGCAGTTAGCCAAAAACCTGTACCCTGTGTTTCTTATTGTAAAAGATATGAGCATGAATTTGAAGCTATTTTTCAAGCGCAGTGCATTCCCTTGACAAACGAAAAAACCCACTGCGCCTGACCAGCAATCAGTCTAAATAAATAAGCAATGCAAATGTGTGTAGATTATCGTTATAGCCGTCTTGCTCATATTTTCTTATAAAAACATGTTCTCTATCGATAACTATTCAAGAAAACCAAAACGGTTCCTTTATATCATATACGATGGAAATTTGAAAGAAATGTGTTTTTAGTTAGAATTTCTTTCTAACAATCTATACATTTGTCCATAGACTCTTGTCAATTGAAAGTTCAAAATTAAATACATATACATTCGGTCTTCGTTTGTCCCCTTCTGCAGTTATAGAAATAGAAGTAAAACAACTTCAGTACATTATCTCTTCAGTTATTATGCATTTTATTATTAAAGCTTCCGGGCTGGTAATAAAATATGTCCAAGGTTTTTTTGCCAAAACTGTCGTAACTAAGCAAGGTAAAGGATGGATTTAATATTAGACAAGACACGTCGCAATGCAACGAAACCAGGTTTTCAATTATTGACAGAAGCTGATTTGTAGTGTGTATGTATGAGAACGTGCCAAATTGGTTAGAGGATATACACGGAAAACTGGAAGCACATAGAAGAATGGAAATAAATGTAAAAGAAAGGTTGAATCAATATAAAAGATGATAATGATATTTATTTACGCCATATACATATAGTGTTTTAATATAATATAACATGTTTATATTTGGTTTAAATATCTTAAAATTTGACTAATAAGAAAGCATGTTTCTATTTAACGAACATAGCATAAAATCCATTTTGTTTGAATTAAATGCTAATAAATTCGTATGTTAGATATATAAGTGACATTTGTCATGTTTGTGAATGCTTCTATTGTAAGAAGAGTTTTCTTTTGAAAACTGTCACGATTGCTGAGTTCGTCCCTCCACTATCCTTTGCATACTGAATATGCTACAAATAGGATTTACGGCAAATTAAGGAATTACTTTATTACACTCAATATACTTCAAGGGGGTTTATATCCCCTTTTGCCCGTCGTTAGTTTGAACACCATTTGTGTTTGTCATATAGATGGTTTTCATGAACGTTTGGTCATGGGTGGAACTTTATAATGTCAAATCAATTCTTGAGGTCAAACAATAATGACTCTTTTAAACAATTTTGAAGTTTAAAATATCTTGTTTTGTCTTGTTGTCGAAGAACTACAAAACTGGTCCCAATTTCTCTAAACTTCTTAAGACTATTTGGCATAAGTTGCTTATTTCCTTACCCAAAATATTACTTTTTGCTTTTGATAAATGAAAAACTTGTGATTCGTATTATTGTAAAGATTATTCCTATTTAATTTCTTAAAACTCTTAAAGAAGTAATATGACACAAATTAAAGCAAAGCAAAAATAGCGAACTTAGCGTAATCCTGTTATAAGGGACTAAAGACGTTTCGAAAAATTGGGGCCTGTATTTAAGTCTTAGTCATTTGGTACGCATGATAAGGTGCAAAACATTAAGTAAACGATCAATTTATTTGTAGTTTCTTTTTATCTCACAAAATAAATCTTTTATTTTAGTTTATCTTTTGCTGTTTGTGATAGGATGTTTTGTCATTGCCTTTGTGTATTTTTGTACAAGTCTTTATTTTACGAGAACTACAAGTATATGGAAAGGCAATTTAAGTCATCCTCGGCACCCCAGAGTAGCATAACATATATGATACCCTGGGCAAAATGGCTAGGGAAACTTCGTGAATCTTGAATATTCATAAGCATTTTCCGACCAATAAAATATCCGATAACAAAAAGGAAAAAAAAATCCGTTGTGAAGAGTGGCATATTTAACAATATATTGCCTATAACGATTTGTAAGCCGTGATCTCATTGGATTATTTCGAACCGAGATTACATCCGTAACTTCTCGGCCATTTCCGCACCGCATGAGGTGTGATTCATGCGACCAATCAAGCGGCTGGATTCCACCTTATTAATTATTCATGAGTACGAGATTTTTACAGCTAATTTGTCTAGGGTATCATATAGGTTATGATACGCTGGGGTGCCGAGGATGATTTAAGTAAGTTTTCCCAGAAAGATTAGGGTAGTTTTGTATAACCTTGTAAGGAAACTACAATACCAAAAAACAACCTTAATTTATTCAACGTTCAATGACAATTTGTCTGTTGCTTTAATATATGGATAAACAACTACAGAAACAAGCATGAAGACCGTTAAATGGCACATGGTCAATGCTAATGACACAGAAAAACAAATAAATCGCAAACCATAAACACGAAAAAACAGCACAAAACTCCACACACCACACACTACATATATAATATATGAAACTATGGGTGTTACTCAAGGACTGTTAGGTACCGCCCTGGAACGTTCAGTGAAAGGTAAATTTACTGCGGGGAAAAATAGTTTATATGCACAGTTATACACTTATCAAGCTCGGACTGTCACGATTTTAGCTCAGATTTCCCTAGCCTTATAATAGAAAAAAATATTCTTAGCAAGTCGTAGCAACATCAAGACTTTCAAAACTGTTGAGGCTTTTCTCGTTTCACCAAGATCAATGTAGATTGACATAGTTGACGTTATGAATGTATTCAAGATTGGCCAAGAATCAACACGATTTTCGAATACTTAGCCAAACTTTCCGGCCTTTTAGAGAATAATAGGTTAGTGCCGTGGATGGAGGAAGCTTATCTGGCAATGTGGAGGAATTTATCGGGTGAGCCGCAGTCGATACAGATAAACTTTCTCCATCTACGGCACTAACCTAGTATTCTATTTCTCCTGTTACTTTGTTTAATTAAACACAATTAATAACCTTAAAATTATTAAGTATCTTTAAACGTAAAGGGGGCAACTGTTTTTTTAATCTGTTGACGCAATCACACTCGGTATCCATGTTGAAATCAACCCCGAAAAAGGTCTCAAGATTGTTCTTAATACGTCAATATCAATTGAAAACATAAAAAAAGCTTGTAAAAGTGCATGAACATGGATCAGTCTCAAAACATTATCTGATGATGTAACAATTATTCCGCAAGTCACATGTTAAATGGATTTAGTTCATGTTAATAGTGTTGGATGTTCAGAACTGCTTCGGCAAAGAGATCATTCATTTCTGTTGTTAGTGAGATTTTGTCATTCACCACAGAAATGGAATAAACTATCGACGAGTTTCGTTGAAGGCTGCACAGTTTCCAGCATTTGCGGGTGGGGTAAGATTTTCACATCACATGTAGATTTTCAGGTCGATTGTTTTTGCCAGTGTCATTATTATGCAGAGTGATGGGACTTTATGGGCAAGTGATTGTCGAGGTCGGTTGTTGGCAGTCTATTGATAAGATACTGAAATAGTATTCGTGCTTGTCCTCTGACATTGCTGAATATAGAAAAGAAGTTCGTTTTCGCCGTCACATAACCACCTGACTGTAGATAAACAACACCTTGTTATTGGACCGATTTGTATTCAAGTGACAGGATAAAAGACATTATAAAGTCAAATCACGAATATTGTATCTGTTTTTATTTTCTTCATCGTGTTGGAAAATTAATTAAAATAAACAACTGAAATATGTCTCCGACATTTACATCATGAGATAGTCCGATGTACGATTGACCTCGTAAGTTTGTCGAGCCATTTGCAAAAATAGTAGTTTTCTCATTTATCTAGTGAACCTATATAACTTTGGTATCATTTAAAAGGGTATTGGTTGCTGATTATATTTCTGTAAATTTTCAAATATATTAAAGGTACAGTTATTGCAATTTGTTGTTTTGTACTTTATTTCAACTGAAATCGGTCATAAAATGACCTGTTTCACAGCTTTGATTGTCAAACAAATACTATTTTATTGTGTTTTCGTTGTATATTAAGTTCATTTTCTTTTTCTAAAGATAACAACGTTTCAAATGACACCAAAATAACATGAAGTCACTATGCATACCAAACTCACATTACTGTACATATATCTGAAGTTGTGCAACCTATATTATTGTCTTGGATACTGTTTATCATGCCTTTGGTTAATAGTAAAGCATTCTCTTCAGGACGAAATGTTTTGTCCCATCTGTGGTGAACGTTCTAAAGAGAGCTGGAAGTATTGTTTACATTGCGGCACAAAGTTACCATCTTTACAAGGTTTGTTTTCAATGTATAATTATAATCTTCGTACCTTTTTTACTTTACTTATGTTTTTAAATATGTAACTCATTGATGTAAGAACTTTTTGGCAAATGCACGGATAATTGCGAATTCTTCTGGTTTGTATATCTGTGTATTAAGAAATAAGTAGCTTAAAGTGAGTCTCTCACGTCTTAAAGGGTCAGACTTGGTAAAATAAGTTCTCGTTAAATATGACGATAATGATTGTTTCGATAAGAAGTACACCAAAGGTTTACAATGTTATTTTGCGCGCAAATCGGCTGACAATATAATAAAAAGGAAATTGCTTTAGTGGTATCTAGCGTTTAAGATCAACTCAGAGTTACCTAAAACTACCAAAATATGTGTTATTCAAACTTTGATTTTGTGACATTTCAACATGTTTCCAACTTTTAAACATACAAATCGTTGATTTTGAAATTTTGATAAAATAACGGAAGTCATCAAACGCGTTCAATTATGATGAAATGTAAATGCATGTCTCTTAATGACTATTTAAAGTCTAAATAAAAAATAAAAAAGCTTAATACCGTTAAGACAGACAAAATAAAGTGATAGCGAGTGAAATATGTCAAATACAATTTCATTCTTTGCGCAAAAACACGAATTTGTAATGTCTTTTTCCAAAGAGCTAAAAAATCTCCAATTTTTGCCACCACAAACATGTGGGTAGAAGGGCATATATATTTGCAATTATCCGTCCGAGCTTGCGTCTGTCCGTCCATCGGTAATTCCGTCTGTTATCATTACCCGAACTTGTGTCGCTTGTCATGAATTGTATTTGTATAAATATTGTATTTGTATAACATTACGCGCGAACTTACGTAACGTGACGTCGCGGCGTTAGGACTTAACGTCGAAGTCACTTCCGTTGTTTTATATATATATAGTTGAGTAAAAGGATCGAACCTGACACGACGTGTTGTTTACCTACTCAGTCTTACAAAGACATCGCTTATAACTCTTAATCTATTTCACCTAGAGTTAAGAAACTTTGGCAGAATATTATTAAGATAATTAGGTTTTACACCTAGTGTTGCGTAGGCCCTTGAATGAGCAAAATTGGCTTTTTGGACCTGTGACGCTTAAAATCTAACACTATATAAATAAAAGCCACTTAAACGCTTAGGAGACAGTTGTTGGGGTGATGAAGTTTTGCATCTGCGTTTTCGTTTCCCGCTTCACTTACCAAAAGTAGAGTTATAGCCCTTGACTAAGCAGAAACTGACTTATCTGGACATATGTCGATCAAAACTCCCAAACCCTTATACCTAGTGTCAGGAATCTTTCGGGAATCAAGTGATGAGTGTGCACCTGGGGCTTCGTTTGCCGCTTCACGTATTTAGACGGAGTCATGAACAAAACAATGTGCCTTCCTTTTGTGACAAGGGCAGTCATTGCGGGGCCGTTTCCTTTTGAAAATTCCTTGTTGAAATAGAACTTTAAAACCGTTTTTTAATTGGAAAATTGCTCTATTTTTCACTTAGATTTTACATAGTTCAAAAGGATGTAAAGGTTGACATAGTGTTTCTGTTTTTCATGCTAATTATAAATATACTTCATTAGCAGTATAAAACGTTTATTATTGTGTTTTGTTGTAATTGTTCGAAGAGAGCAAAACTTGGATTTAAAGTTTAAATAAATCGAGTTGGTAAAATGATCAAATATACTTTTTAATTGACACCAAATTTGTCGGCATCTCTGGGTATAACTGGATTAATTCTGTCTATGAACATTTAAATTACATTAAAAATTAACGTCTCCATCGTGTTTGTCTATAAGATTTGAATAAATTGATTTCTAAACTTTAATGTTCAACCTTGATCTATTTTATTTACTTTTTTTACATTTTGTTTGCGCTGCTCGTAGTCATGCACTGGACAAGTTAACTTTACCAAACAATGTTGTTTTGTTATTCTAGCATTATATAATGTTTGGTGCACAAATGGAACTTTCCAATATGTGTTTTTCAGGTAGTGATACATAAGAAATCAGTGTTATTTCGCGTACAAATCGGTCATTTCACCGAAGCATATATAGGCAATTTATTTCGTGATCTCCGGCCTAAACCACAAAATAAAAAACGAAGAGTACCGAGCGGATGTAAACTTATGACTATTCATCATAACAGAACTCAAAAGAGTATAGTATTTTTTTTTTTATTTTTTTTTTTTTGGGGGGGGGGGGGGGGGGGTTCTTAAGCATTTGATAGAAAACAATTAATTTTGATTGGGATTAAAATAAGTGATCGCAAAACAGTTATAGAATAGGAATAGGTTTTGTATAAAATTTCAAAAATGTGTAACGCCAAGATGATTCCCAACAGATGACTATCAATGTGATATCTCACCAAAAAAAAACAAAATATCAAACAGAGCATTCGCATAATTACATTTTATTTACAAAAAAACATCATTTATTAAGAGTAGACTATAACCCAAACACAAGTACAGTACAGTCTCAAACTATTCAAAGTGTATATATTAACAATCATTGATTTGGATCATGAATGGTTAAACATTTCAGTCATGTTTTTGTATTTGTATTTCGGTATAGACAAAGTTCTAATGCTCACATGTCTATGGGTCGCTTATGTGTGTTCTTGATAATCTCGTCTCGCCCAAAGCAGAACATGGACGTTCATGTATCCAAATGGTGCTCACAAGGCAGTTGTTCAGTGTCATGGCCAAGATCGCCTATCAAGCACTAGCTTTATAGTTGTTATTTCGCGCCTTAAAGGGTCTCGCTCATGCTTTTGGACCAAAAAAATGTTCTCCCGGTTATGCATCTGAAAACACTTATTTATTCATTAACTCTATGATATCGAAATTGCAAAAAAAACATTGTAAAACAAGTAATTTGGTTTTGGTGGGGTGCGAACCTACTCCGGTAAGGTCAAGAAAAAGTTAGAAATAATTTCCTACGTTTGAGTAAAACGAATTAGAAGGAAATTAATTTCCCTTGTTTATAATGTAATAACCGCCAGGTGGCGATTGATAAGCACGAGGAATTCGTGCGAATATGAATGTAAAGGCATTCAGCTTTGGGGAACCGATCCGTTCACATCGATTCAATTGATTGTTAAATTTTACAAGAAAATGTTTATTGTGAAAGGTTTTCAGTTACTATGCAATTTCATCATATGAATGATAAATAGGTTTTTCATTTTTCTTCAAAGAACATAATCATGTAATGTACATTTGTATAAGGGCAATGATTTACGTTACGTATTGATATATGGTCTTTGTATATAGTTAAAACAGTATTGCACGATTTGATCTAATGTTGCTTGGTCTAAGAAATATGACAGTATTGTCCTTGTTTGACCGCGGGCAGTATTGCAAGGCGCGGAAATCTATTTTAATCATGTAAATAGCGCGGATAGTATTGCAAGGCGCAGCACTTTATTTTAATCATGTACATAGCGCGGGCAGTATTGCAAGGCGCTGGTTTTGATTCAATTTGATATTTAAAGAGAGCGCGGGCAGTATTGCAAGGCGCTGTATTTGATTCATTTAGACATATGAAAACAGTGTGCACAGGCAGTATTGCAAGGCACAAAAATGCATGATAGATAAACATAATATGCACAGAGCGCGGGCGCGCAGTATTGCAAGGCGCCAATTGTTCTAGTTGAGCTATTTAAAGAGCGCAGGCAGTATTGCAAGGCGCTGTATTTTTATAATTCAGTCATGCAAACAAAGCAGAGGCAGTATTGCAATTTTTGGATGTAGATACGATTCGAATGTCATTGATGTTTCTTTGGAGATAAAACGTTGCCAGAATTGGTTTATATTTGCATGTAAAATAACATGATATATGTCGATTTTGAATGTAAAATAATCATGGAATTGATAAAATACGTATATATGAATCATAAAATTATATGTTTTTCTATACATCTTTGTTAAGGAGCTTATGGGTGATGAGGCTCGACATCTAGTGGTACGAGACAAATCCTGTAAATCTGGATAACAAACGGGCAGAGGTTTCTGAGTTTTCCCAAGAAGGAGGGTTTTATCTCAGTTTTTCCTCGGCCAGTCGACCACGTCTGTAAGCTCCATTTTTTGTCAAGCATGTTGTTAATAAGACATACTTTGCTCATGTTGCAAGTTCATGCTGTATGTGTTAATCGGTTTCCCAAGTGATTCACTCACTGTGACTTCAAGAAAAGTTAGAAAATCGATTTTCACCACTAGGCCACCAGGACCTTAACAAAAGTGATGGATATTTGACATTTTGGTAACATAACGTGATAATGTCAATCAACAAAATACGTATAACCAAAGTCGTTATTAAGTGACATTAAGCGCGTCTATAACGGTAATGAAAATTGTTTGCTGAACGGTTCGAGGTTTTGGTATCTTAGTTTTAACACTCCTGATGATTTGTCACACTTCATTTCGCCATAAAAAATGCATTTTGCAAAAACATGAGCGAGTTCCGTGAATTTCCGCGGTAACCCCCCCCCCCCCCAATAACCATGAAACTAACATGCACTCTTTTTTTTCTTTATGTGAACCTTTATTACCCCCGTACACATACGGAGTGCGTGGTTCGTGGCTCACCACAGGGAAATTTCTTACACACAGCTTTATGAAACATTATCTAATGACTATACTAATTAAACATAACTTATTTCTACATATGCTATTTGTAAATATATGTACGAAAAACTAAACCCATAGCATGTTTGTGATATGTTCTTGTACATGCACACAATTAAGAGCTATATACTGATTTTAGTATGTATGATATACATGTTGTATATACAGTACATTTGAATTATTTTACTTCATGTAGTCTGTAGAATATTCTTACAACTGACCAGTTCTTAATTTAAGGATAAAGTATATTGTATTTATCAAACATTTTACAAGACCTCATATTATTCATGGATATGAAACAGAAGGCTAGGTCCGCTGCCTTAAAAAAAACGCAAATGAAATGTCAAAACGATTTTCGTATTTTTACGGTCAATAATGGTTCTGCCTAGTCTTTAAAACTGGTTATAATGGATCAAGGGATGAATGTCAAGCCATCTGGTCTGAAATGATCTCTGCTCTTGGTTCTTGATACCAAACGAACGTCTGGGAAATTTAACGATTTTTGATTGATTTGACCCTTCCATTCTTTTTTTAGTTTTAGTCATTGGGTATATACAATTAAGAAACATCATGAAGTCATGCATTAGAAATTGCCAATTCAGCATGCACTTATACACTTTCAAGTATCCTTGGTTACGCTGATGACACATTCGCTAATCGACCGGTCCGGACGGCTGCTGTTGTTAAATGATGCGTGACGATAGAAGGCGCGGTTTTGAAATATATTGGAGCCGCGTTTCCTGGCAAGTTTGGGATCAAACTCAGATTTCAAAATCCGTTCATTGAATGGCATTCACACTTCATACTTTACACAGTAGCCATCGCAAAATTTCGGTAACATAACTCTATATGAACCCTAACTACAAATTATTGCCCTTGATTTACTTTGTTTGTTTACCATTATTTACTTTTTGGGGGCTTTTGACAGGCATATTTTAATATTTTTAATACATATATTTTATTATCAGAATGACGAAAGTCGTTGTTCGGGTGCGGGGGCGGTGTCAAAATCACATATGGTATCGAATAAGTTTAATTCAGTTTGACGTATTGTGACTTACTTGAAATATATGAAGAGTTTATGGAGACCTTTCATGGGATCGCGTTTTGTGTCCCTAGGGTCAAGGTCACTGTTTCTAAAATAGATAACTGTTTGGTACTGATTAACTTAAGTTAGAGTTCATATATTGTGACCAAACTTGGTATGTAGGAAGAGCTTTCGGAGGATTTCTATTGAATTGCCTTTGGGGTCCCTTTGTTAAAGGTAAAGAAAAGTGTTAATAATAGAATAAAAAATTGAAACTGAATCTCAAAACGAAAGTTGAAGTTCTTTTGTCTTCACTGAACACCTGGTTTCGTCGCATTGCGGCGTTTCTTGTTAACTTTAATTCGACATTTTATTGTTTTGGCAGGCACATATTACAACATTATTGTATTCATATCTAAGACAATGTAGAATATTGTCGAGCGCGCTCGACCAGTCGACTACCTGGCCAGTCCCTTTAATTTGCATTGTTGTATAAACCGGCATAAAAAAGATTTTAACCAATAAAAAAGCATATTTGAAGTATTTATTTCATTCAAAGCATTCTTCCCAACAGTATAATAAAGCTTCAATGAAGGTGAAAACAAAACGGGAAACATATGTTTTATACTGCTAACTGTCAAGAGTTTATGAACACGGTTAATTTCGTCACATTATTACATGGACTGTTAGCAAGCGCTGTACATGGCCATGCTGCTTTGAAACGCAGATTGAAATGTTTCATGTTTCATCGTTAAACGATAAGGTGATGCAGTCTGGTGCATTCCACTGGGTGTATAGTTCCTACGAAGGCACAAAAAAACAAGTTTTTTATTCTGCAGTAATTGAAAAGGTTCAGAAATGAAGACATAATGAACATTATTTTTATTGCAGAATTACAAAAGACTTAAAATGGGCTAGACGTTTAATCAATACATACAATTCAAAGGCGTAAACTTGTGAAAAAAGACAACGGCAGCTTTAGTAAATATGACTTTAAACAGGGGCCTTTTTTGGATACTGGACGTATTCCTGCGCTTTTCATTTTTTATTACTATTACTTAAGCTACCGGGCTCGTTATGAAATATGTCTAAGAGTTTATGCCCAAATTAGTGTAACCAAGAAAGGTAAATAGTGGGTTAAAAATAGTTAGTGAGCAAGGTAAGTTTATTGTCGGTCATATTTTGACAAAGCGTTTACACACAATAGCTACTGAAGCAATCAGACTAGTAATGGAACTTTATTCGAGATAGTATGTCAATACAAATTCAGACTCAAATCTTTCCAGATCTTGCGTAATTGTGTTGTTTACATCAAATAATAAATAACATGTACTTGACTTGATACAAACTGTTACCAAGTAATATTAGGATACAAAGTAAAATGGTAGTGCGAAATGTGCGTGAAGTTAGCAGCACACAGAATCGATCCGAAGATTCGATTAAGTCAATCATAACTAAAACTGTAGGATTGAACCATGCCACGACGCCTACAATATGCCCTATTCAGATCTCCGTGGCTTTTGTCCTGAGTAGCTGAAATAGAGTTCAAAATTCGAAATTGTCTGTTGGCAATTTTGGGCCGAGCTTACCTGAAAAAATATTTGTATTTGAACCATTATGGATATCAAAGGGTTGAACCGTGCCATGATGCCTACAATGTGTTATATTCAAATCGCCGCCGAGTTTGTCTTAGACAGCCGAAAATAGAGCTAAAAAATCCTAATTTACTTCTTTGAGGCATTTTTGTGCCGATCTGACACGAAATTTGGTCGCCCAGTATTATAACGTCGAGGTTTTCAATACATTTAGTTTGCAATAATTTTGTAAACACTACTGCTCATAAAAATATATCGCCAAACATGACAATTATACTGCAAGATTATGGTAACTTTTCACGAAAGCACAGTGTCACGCGTAACCTTTGAACTGCCAAACGATTATTGATACGATGCGTTTTGAAAGACTGTCATCAAAAAAGTTCAAATGAGTTGCTCATCGCATCCCCACCGGTTCCTCTGTGGATTAAGGAATATTCAGGAATGCCACCTTCCATCAAACACTATCAACTAAAACACAGTGTATAGGTACGGATTTCAACACCATTATCTTACTTTTACAGATGAACCCGACGACAAACCGACTGAAGCAATTTCGTCGCTGGACATTCAAGATGAGAACGAATCCAACGAAGGTATAACGTTTTATTTGCGCTTTGCTTAAGTGTAATATACTATACTCAGTCCCATTTTCATTTTGATTACCAATACACAAGTTGAAGAAAAAAACATCTTATTTCAATTAGTTTTGAGTTTTGAATGAAGCTGTTCTTCGTAAACCTCGTATGTCTCTTTTGACGTTCAGGAGACGGAAAAATTACAATTATTCGAAGATAATTGAAGTCTTTTAAATTAAATTTTCCTTGATGCTAGGAGATGTATTATACCCCAAATGAGTGTTATTGTTATATCGAATGTATTAAACGAGTTCATTTAAAAACGGTAAGAACGGTAATTGTATAAATTTGATACAAATTAAACACGAATTGCACATTTGATAAATGGTATAACTCATTTACCGTCGAAATCAATTCAATACACATTCTCGTGTAAACGATTTTCCAATACACATTCTCGTGTCCTAGTGGGAAAGAAATTACATTTGGCGTTTATAAAGCTGTTTATGTGGCTGTTTCAGCCGCACTGAAGAAACCCATACATACTTACAATAAAAACATAAATTGTGTATCAATTATCAAAGGGTTTTCAAAGGGCTAAGCAAAATATATTTTTAATCCGTTTAAATCAGCCAAATTAATAATAAGAGCAATGTAGTACTTACGTGACATCATCAGTTATTAAGTCAGTGTCACTGTCGCTTTAAAATTTAAATGGTTTGAATTCGCTTTCTAGCTGCTGTATTTCCACATTGTTGTTTTAATTGATGTGCACATGAATATAACCTCAGTCAATTTGAGCACCAAAATTTTGTAAAATCCTTCAGAATCAGCGAGATTTGTTAGGGATTCAGTGAGTGTGAATTTGACCATTAATGGCGGACTGGCTAGACTGAGCATTATGCATGGCATTAGATGGTGTATTTTTACTACAGGATGTTGTTTATTTCGTTGTGCTAATTTGCATTTATGTGGCTATGCGAAGCAATGGTTTGTGTCCCGATGCTTGCAAAATCTGGTTCGCGGGAACATTGTTGTCATTCAATTTCTGGACGAGGTATTTTATGGCGCTGTGAGTGGAGGCGTTTGTTCGGATATAGTCCATCCTTCTTTACCATTCTTTTTACCGAGTAAAATGATCCAAAGTCACGGAATACAACTTCGGTAAAAGCATCAGTCGCTTTACTATTTATAGAGACTTAAAATGAACTTCGACCGACGCCATGTTTCGTAACGTTTTTGACAGCGCGAATCAGTGCATTTTTTGTGATGCGGTTACCTAATTTGCATAGTTTTTACATTAGTTATATATTATCAATATTACATGGCTTTGTACCACTCTTGCGCCGTGAGTTATGTTATAAAAACTAAAAATGGTTTGGTTATTATTAATATCTTCTACATTGAAATACGTGCACAGTATTTCCGGCGAAATTGCTAAGGGTGATTTCTTTCCTTTCAGAGCCGAGCGGAGCAGAAGCTACAAGTGCCAGTGCAGGTTTGTGAATTTCTGAACCTATAGTTTTATAATTACTGCACCCATTACCAGATCCATTGAAATTATTCACATCGGACGCAAAGGACAGTTTATATGTAACCTGTACCCTTTTGGATTGTGTTTTGTTTTATTCTGGTATATGCTTTAATGTTCGTGTTAGAACTGTAACAAGTCTGACCGTGCAGTATGAAGCATGTGGATAAATTACAACGCTTATTTAATAAACGAATGCTATCATAACACGTGGTGCCTTATGGAAATTAACAGGTAATACACCCAAACCCGTGATTGTTACTATCTATAACTATCGCTCTGCCCTTGTTTTCGTATAACTTCAAGAACACAGGTAGTGGATTCAGTAACTATTACTTCAACCGGAAGGCTTGGTCGAAGTAACTGTTATGTATCATATTGTCGAGCTGACCGTGTAACAAATAACATGCGCATACTACATATTTTTGCAATTTATAAACAAGCAACTTATTGCATGGTTAGAGCTCTGACTACGCGTTACCGTTCTGATACGAAATATTAAGCATTAATGGTAAACTTCAAAACACTATCTAGCCGATCGAAAATAAATTAACCACCTCATTATTCTTTTACTCTCCTGCTGATCCCCGTTCTTGTTCCATATACTATTTACGCGTGCTGCAAAGGTAGGGTACAATTGTCTTAAAATAGTTTCTTGACTGGCCAAGGTGAGCATAGAGTGTCGTTTTCTTGATGATCGAATCATCGCATTAGAGGGCTCTTGCAGTATTGCAATATCATGGTTTATTGGGCCATTATATTTAGTAAATGGGATCCTTACGCGTGTGTTATCACGGCAAAAATCAGGACATATGTCCAAAAATGAATACAAATGTGTATTTTTGTTAGCGGAGCAAAGTTATAATACGTCGTATCGTGTTCGAACACGTTACTAAACTCAAATTCCATTAAACATACCGGTACGACGTTATGAATGAACGTTGCATTTATCAAGGTGACGTCATACTACATTAATATTTCCAACCATATCTCGGGGCGGCGTAAAGACTAAAAACTTGTTTTGCCTTCAGCACCTTCTCCAAATTTGCACTTTTAAAATTAAGCTAATAATGACGTTTACTCCATTTGAACAAGGTTAAATTTAGGGTCGACCTTTAAACAAAATATACGTAAAGTTAGAATGCTCGGAATGTTTACATTATAAAGAAGCAGAGAAGATTGTTCTCAGAACATACCCAATGTATAAAATGTTCTTGAATTATGGTTTACAAAACACTACCTTTGGCAGTCTATAATAGATGATATCACTGTTATGCTAATGTTATTTTCTGACGATATGGTAATTTTTGCAATACATTTGATGAATTACAAATATAGCTTAAATTTGTTGTATGTAAATTGTTTGTAATGGGGACTAGAGGTTAACATAGAAAAGACAAAGATAATGGTATTTCGGAAAAGGGGCAATTTACGTGAAAATGAAAAATGGACATATTACAATAAAGATCTTGAAACAGTTGATGCTTTTAATTAATGGAACAGTTTTAACTACACCGGTTTTTGTTTGTTTTAAACCAAGAATTCATAGCAGGAAAAGGCATTAATGCATTATGTACTTATAAATAATACAAAGCATTACATTTTTTTAGCCTAGTATTCTTTGTCAATTGTTTGACGCCTTTGTTTGGGGCCATGTTGAATCATGGGTCTTAGATATGGGGATTTTCAAAATCGAAAGCTATTAAGCGAATTCATCTCAAATTTTATACATATATTCTAGGTGTTAATATGAGTTCATACAACATTGCCGTTTACGGTGAAATAGGTAGATACCCTTTATACGTCAATAGATATGCTAGGATTATAAAATTTTGTTGTAATAAACTATTTCTACCGTGATCATAATCACAAAAGAATTATAACATTTCTGTCCGTCTGTCTGTCTGCTTTTAAATAGGATGTTTTAGATTTATAAAGTTTCAAATTCCATCTGCAAATACCAGATTATCCAAACTCAGAATACCGTCAATATATCTAAAAGGATTATTGAATTCATCAACAGGATCTCCAGACGTAGTTATTTTCAACATATATTCACTTTCATAGCAGTATAAAAAGAGGTCAGCAGGTAAATGTGCATAATTAGCACCCATTGGAATGCATTTTGTTTGTTTATATAGACATATATCACATTTTAGAAACTAATGATTAAACAAGAGGGTCATGATAGCCCTAGATCGCTCACCTGTAAAACGGTCTATGGCACAGACCGTTTTAGATCTGCAGGCCATTTCGACCCTCATCTGGTTCATATCCAACATATTCTGCAAAACCGCAGTACGTGCAAACAACCGCTAAAAGGATAATATCAACATAACCAACAGATAAGGAATCAGATGCTTTATTCCTACACCACAGTGCCGTCCTTGACGTTGAAGAAATTTATACTGAATAGTGAGAACTGAGATCTTTGACCTAGTTTTTGACCCCAAATGACCCATATTTGAACTTGACATACAAATTATCAAAACAACCTTTCTGACAAATTTCCAGGACATTTGGGCTGAAAATGCAGCCTCTATAAATAGTTAACACGGCTTTTCATTCAATACTAGGGCCCTGTGGCCTAGTTTTCGACCCCAAATGACCCATATTTAAATCTGACGTAGAAATCATCAAAACAACCTTTCTAACAAATTTCCACAATATCTGGGCTGAAATTTTTTAATTCAATTCAAATTTTATTGTGTAAAGAAAGGCCTCCGGCCCATTATACAACACAAACAATACAGAACATAAAATCTTTAGAATTGTGTTTCTTAATGACAGTCATTTTTCTTATCTTTTTGTTTCATTATTACATTTACAAAGAATGCTATATTTTTTATTCGGTCATCGTTTAGACTTTGCATAAGATTTAAGAAGTTTTGGAAGTCTTGCCTACCCGTATACCATTTATAGATATAAAATTGCCTTTCTTGCCTGAATTTGTTACATTGAAAGAATACATGAAATTCATCTTCTATACAACTGATATCAAAATTAATTAAGCAATATCTACACACTCTATTTTCTTTCCCTTTCGATACCCAAATGTCGACCAGTCTTAATAAACAATTTATGGCTAGAACATCGAAATCTCGCTAACGATTTTTTCACATAAAATGGTAGATTAATACATAAATATCTTTCTGGATTTAACAAAGTTTTAAAATGCTTATATGTATCACATCGTGTCTCCCACATTTTCGAACCGGTTTTGTCTTTTACAATCAACTAACCTTTGCTTAAATGATATTAAAAAATCGCCAACATTTCCAACTTCCTGACTTAGCTAAACAAAACCAAAACCATATTTGATTAATAAATTCTTTACAGATGTAACCCAATTTTTTCTTCCAATGTCATCATGTCGTTTGAGCATTATATAGCAGTTTCTTGGATAACGTTCATTGGACATGTATAGCAGTTTGCACCAGTACTTAATACATTTTACATGATGATCAATACATAGAGAAAACCTCCCGCATTCCCCAATCGTTAACATAATTATTTACCCCAAGGAATTCCTTACAATATTGAATATGTACTTGTTCAAGAATATCAGATATTTCCGTACAATATATTTCAGCACCGTAGATAAGTATAGGCTTAACCATAGAATCAAATATTTTGAAATGTTCAGTGTGAGAAAAGTTTCCAAAAGCCCTCTGGTAGGCCTTTATAGCATAAATTGACTTTCGGGCTTGTGCAGCTAATTTTGATTTTGACTTTGTCCAGGATAATTTGGGCGTGAATATGAGTCCCATGTATTTGTATACCGATGTAACATTTAGCGGTATTCCATTAAAATACCAATGCTCGTATGACCGCAGAGGCCCGCCATTTCTAAAACGATTATACATTACAGCGTACTTTAATTGTTAAGCTAAAGCAAAGTCTCTCACCCACCAGGGTTGATTGTTTGAAATTACATCGCGATTTGTTGAATCACGGTTATTAACGCGTATCATATGAGCAGAATCCCGATAAAGTCCAAGTATTTTCTCAACCGCGCCATTTATATTTATATTAATTTCAAGTGCAATTTGAGCGACGAGCGTATTACATTTATTTGCAAATAACGTTAAAAACTCATCTTTACATGCGAGTTTCCATTTAAACTTTTCTACTCGTACAAAACCATCGTTGGTTAGTGGTCCCGCTAGGTTTTCATCAGTATGCTCTATTCTATCTATGAAGAATGACAATTTAGAACAAACTGGTAAATGATCCGACTCATCGCGCATTGTGACACTGAAAAAACTTAAATGAGAAAAAAGCTCAATAGACATAATATGATAATCAACAACACTTGCACCATTATATGTTACATGTAAAATTGCCAACAATGTCGTCATAAATACGTCCATTTAAAATATGTATGTTATGAGTACAACATAGCTCAATAAGAGATTTCCCAAAGTTATTATATCCTATTTTATCTTTGTTATTGCGAGGTAACTCAAAATGTAACCTCTTGAGTGTTAACAAGGTTTTTCCATATTTGGGCTATGTGACCTAGTTTTTGACCCCAGATGACCCATATTCGAATTTGACTTGAAAATTATCAAAACAACCTCTCCGACATATTTCCAGGATATTTGGGCTGAAAATGTTACCTCTAGAGTATTAACAAGGTCTTTTTTTTAAATTTTGGCTCTGTGACGTAGTTTTTGACCTAGATGACCCATATTCGAAGTTAAGCTAGAAATAAATGAAATAACATTTCTGGCAAATATCCAGGATATTTGGGATGAAAACGTTACCTCTAGAGTATTAACAAGGTCTTTTTTTTAAATTTGGGCTCTGTGACGTAGTTTTTGACCTAGATGACCCATATTCAAACTTAAGCTAGAAATCAATGAAATAACATTTCTGGCAAATATCCAGGATATTTGGGCTGAAAACGTTACCTTTAGAGTGTTAATAAGTTTTTTTCATATTTGTGCCGTGTGACCGAGTTTTTTTTTTTCATATTTGGGCTCTGTGACATAGTTTTTGACCCCAGATGACCCATATTCGAATTTGAGCTACAAATCAACGAAAGAACCGTTATGACAAATGTCCAGGATATTTGGGCTGAAAATGTTACCTCTAGAGTGTTAACAAGGTTTTTTCCATATTTGGGCTCTGTGACCTAGTTTTTAGCACCAGATGACCCATATTTAAACTTGAGCTAGAAATCAACGAAACATCCTTTCTGACAAATTTCCAGGATATTTGGGCTGAAAATGTTACCTGTAGAGTGTGAACAAGGTTTTTCCATGTTTGGGCTCTGTGACCTAGTTTTTGACCCCAGATGACCCATATTCGAAATTGAGCTGGAAATTATCGAAACAACCGTTATGACAGATTTCCAGGATATTTGGGCTGAAAATGTTACCTCTAAAGTGTTAACAACGTGTTTCCATATTTAAACTCTATGACCTAGTTTTTGACTCAAGATGACCCATATTAAAACTTGAGCTAGACATCATCGAAACAACCGTTCTGACAAATTTCCAGGATATTTGGACTGAAAAAGTAGCCTCTAGAGTGTTAACAAGATGTTTCTATTTTTGGGTCATGTGACCTAGTTTTAATCCCAGATGACCCATATTCGAACTCGTCCGAGTAATTACTGGTACAAACATCCTGACCAAGTTTCGTGACAATTGAGGCGAAAAGGTGACCACTAGAGTGTTAACAAACTAAGTGTGGACGGACGACGGACGACAGACGACAGACGACGGACATTCATGGATTCTAATAGCTCACCCCAGCCTAGGGCTAAGGTGAGCTTACTCAGCCTAGAGCTAAGGTGAGCTTAAAAATTTAGTACTTCAATCACTTCTGTGCACGTCCAAAATGTTTACTTATCTAAGCGATTATGGGTAAGCAAAGCTTTTTTTATCATTAACTGCCATATAAGTAATGAACACCAAAATTATATCATCCTCTTTGAATTCCGTTTTTCTTTGATACTGTTTAACCAACGAGAAATGACTAGCAATACCTAATTTGTGTGTAGTTGTAACTTTTTGCTCTACTATCGTTTCAAATGACGATAATGTAGATAAAGTTTGTTTAATATTTATTATGTCTTGCAATTACATAAATAACAATGTTTTACAAAACTGGAGACATTACTAAATAACTTTTTAAGAATGATAAACAATGACATGAAGGTTAAAATAGTAATGAAATGAATTATAAATTTAAACAATGAGTTCAGGGCAAGTGACACTTCTTATTACAATAGCCTATATTCTATACAATAGCATATATTACACACCAAACAACATTGTTTTCATACTAACAAAGTATCTGGTACTTTAGACTCGTTACGCAAACATAAAATCTCACTCCCAAACCTGGACTGGAGGACCTGGTGAAATATGATCTGTTACACACCATGCAGTTGCTAACGTGACTTATAGAGATGAAATCGCAAAGCGTATTATAACTGAATACAAACAGCCCGCAAAGTATCAAAGACAAAATCTAGTCGCTCATCACAATCAAGGACAAAAATACAGAAATAGACAAAACCTACAGACTACTTGCTTTTGTCTTATATAATATGAATATCTATTGAAGATGTTAAGGCACTAAATTAATGTGCAAAACTATTTAATATGCCGATATTTCTTGATCCACCTCTACTAAAAATGTCAGTATTTCTGATTCCGCTCGTAAAACTCCTCGAATTTAACCCAAAGAAAATCTATTAAAAGGTTAAACTACACTACTGATTTTATCACCCTGTCACATAGTTTGTTCAAGTCAAAATACCCATCGAAGTGACACCCCCTCTCTCGACTGTGAATTTATTAGGATATATATCGAATAGGTTACATTGGCCATTCCAGACAGTTGCAGTGCGAAACGAGCGTATGCGCTTTATGACGTCGATGCCGAACGTGATGACGAACTCTCATTCCGCAGAGGAGATGTTCTAATTCTCATGGGCAATCGTATGGAGTAAGCTATATTTTTTTTCCTAAATGCTTTAGTTAATGCTATTGTTTTGGGCTAACTTATGGTTAAGTTTCATTTGAAAACAAATTACGCAATAATCTTTGGAAGAAACCAGTCTGCAAATTAACTGTTTAAGTCTTAAAGTCAGTGATATAATTTATTCTGGACTCATACTTTCATAAAATTTCATAAACTTAATATAAATGCTGAGAAGCCAGTACTGATAAGTTGATTTTTCTTACTTTTGACATTTCAAATGTACCTTATTCTAGGATTGAAGGCTGGTGTTACGCTCGGCATATAGGCCCACAATACAACAATGAAGGGGGTCTCGTGCCACTGAATTTTGTGGCCCTGGAAGGTTAGTAGATTGCGTAAATATACATACGAGTTATATATCAGATCGTATATTTAGTAAATGAAGAAAGGATATGCTGAGATGCCGAATAAATATTAACAATTCATTTTGGAAACTCATCATGATACATATGACAAGTATGCACTATTAGTTATGGGAACACAACAGTATGGTTTATAATAGAACAATACAACAAACTATCGTTTGTTTCAATAAGTGCTTGCTCAAGTTTAGCACATATTTAAAGTACCTGAGTCATGGTAGTGCTTGATTGATTATATGATTTCTGGTGCTTATAGCGAATTATTTGTGAGTATTAACGATATTTTACTGTTTAAAATAAAACGCTATCGCACAAAGTTTGGGCACAAATTTAAAGACATCATTATCGAAATGAATTCATGTTTCGGTACAATTTTGCGTGCTTATCCAAATGTCAATTCTTGTACTAATTTAGGAATGTAATAACGTACATTTTTTGTTTCAGTGTAAGATCGCAATACATTTAAAATCGTTAACAGCAAAAGAAATTATTTCATTCGACGCTACGTCATTTCTGAAATACATGATTTGGTGCTCACTCGGTGAAGCATATTTCGACCTCACACTGAAACAAGTAATTATCCACTATATAAATGACCACTTGGAAAAAGTCCATATCCTACAAGACCGCTTCTTTATACTTACGCAGCAATTTACCGTCTGCTTGTTTCTGACAGAAATACGACGGTGAATATAAGTTAAAAGTATGTAAGTCAGGTATTGGTGTGTCCGCCTTGGACGAAGATGTTTGCCAGGTAACTGCTGTCAAATACTTGAAGTGCCGTACCCTTGGTATGCGAAATCGTCACAATTTGTCGCCAGCTTGGCACATTGGATAATGCCAGTGTCGCTGCAAGTTCTCGGAAATCGACACTCTTTAACAGTTAACTCTACCGACCAGAGCTATTAAGGCAACACGTGTCAAAATCAGACGCCATATGACTTGAAACGGACGAAGTATTCTCTGCTTTCGTGAAGTCCATAGATACGCGTGAAACGTTTCGAGTTTTACTTTTTCGGCCGTAGGATCATTGTCATTCAATTTTTGCAGCGAATTGCGATTTGGCAAATTGTTTCATATTTTGCAGGAATTAGAAATGTCATGTGTTTGAAAAATGTTTGGCTGTGTGGCTTCCAATGGTATGTACGGCGCTCTCTCCATGTCTGTACAGTGGCTTTGTTTGTCAATGTGATGCAAGTGTTGCATGATACACTTTTTCACGAAAATTTACAAATTTCAACTTAGATTATGCATCACTCTGTACAAGATCTGTCTCGAAATCAGCTATTTCAGCGTTATCTATGATTATGGCATTGAGAGCTGCGATTGCTGCATCTTTCTTTAGCAAAAAATTATATTCTGTCAACCAACTCCAAATATCATCAAGACTACTACAAATTTAGAAACTTTAATCATGTTTGTATCAGCACGACACCTCCATGTGTATTAATTATCGACCGATCACTGTGAGTCTTTTCTAGCCGAGTATTTTACACCTGTCACAACTACCCATAGAGAAAGATTAGACCATGTAGTACTTAAGCCCCTTTTGTGTAAAGGAATCGAACCTGACACGACGTGCTAGTACTTTCGCCGTATACAAAGGTTTCCACGTTGCTCTTGATCACACGTGGACGGATATCTAACTACGGTGAAATGCACCTCTTGCACCGAGATGGCACGTATGTAAAGGATTGCCCTATTCGTTGTAATCAAATATGTATGATAAGAAAAAACTAATTTTATATCAATCTGTGCTAAGACTTCAAAACAGACATTGGCGGTTTCATTTTCTGTAAGCGTTGCTCAAGCAGTGTATAGAGATGGACTTGAACAGATCGTTCGTTGCAGGTATACTTTCTTTTGGTAAAGGAAAATTCTTTGTCTCATGCCATGGAACGTAATGTGTTTGTACTCGATACGATTTGTCAATTTGTGAAATAAACGTTGGTCTACTGATATTTTGATTAGCATGATTTCAGAATTGTCGAACAATGCCGTTAATCTACGAAGGATTTCACAAACCTCTTGCAAATGCAGTCCAAAACCGAACTCTTCATCACAGTTAAATTCATGACGTGATTTCATTTCCTGAGATCATTTGTTTTTTTTCCGAAAGTTTTAAGTTAAAGTCACACTCTTATTCCAAAATCATTTCATACACCTGGAAAACAAACATTAATTTTGAGTGTTAAACTCTTGACTACTTACTAATTAATGCATTTAGGGAAGGTATTAATTATTTATAACAATATTGTAGCCGTGTTTATAATACCTGAAAACGCAAACACATAATTAAAAGATTGGTGAATGCTTAAAGATTTACTGTGATCTACTGTCGTCTCATAAGGTAGAAATACCTTGTTTTCTGCACCTATCCTTCAAATTAAACTCGGTATCCTTCATATGAACCATTGTTTTACATGAATTCGTCATTTTGGTATGTTTTTTATAAACAATTTTATAATTTGTGGTTAATCTTATTTTGGAGTATGAGTGCATCTTTAATGCGTGTAAGTGGAAAAATATTCGAAAATTATTTTACCATATAAGGAAATAAACATATGGAGGTAATAACGCAAAGAAAAGTAGCTTTTCGTTTATCATGATGTTCTCAATACCTTGGTCACTACGAACACGTATTATATGGAAGTAACATTGTTAAGTGAAGACAGGCAATGGTATTGTTTTAATGTTTCGTGAACCTTTTTACAAATGGTTTAAACCAAGAAGAAACCAATTTTAAACATATATCAATGTAGACAACACATTTAGTAACATGGAATTTTATTTGAAAACAGTTGGATTTTGAATGCAGAAAGAGTGGGAATTAATTTCATACGGGATATATCGGACTTAACTTACCCATTTGAATGTGTTTTTTGTGTATGAGTTTACTCATCGAGCTAGATTGTAATAATCTCTTGGTCAGCAGATAACTTGACAACAACAATGCTCCAAACTAATATTTATATTAAAAACTACAGAAACAAGCTCAGTAGTCGAAAGTTTAAACATAAACCCCGTTTAATGGCACATGGTAAACGCCAAAGACACAAAAACAAACAATCACAATCTAGAAACATTTCACAAAACTCCACAAACACTGTGCACTTCGTACTATATAAAAAACTAGGTATTTTTATCAAGGATTGTTAGGTACCGCCTTTGAACGGCCAGTGAGTAAAATGGAAATTGACTGGAGGTTTAAACCAGTTTGTGTGCACAACCTCACTCTTATCCCAACAATCTGCAATAAAGTAAAAACGTAAAAGGTAAATCTTATCAAAGTATGTATTAACTTGAGGAAACTTTATAATGAAACAAATAATAATAAACTAGTAGGTAAAACTGAAATACTTTTATGATTAGAGATTCCAAATCTTAATGAAGACGAAGGAATACAATCAAGAGTACCTAATGCAAAAACGTTTCAACGATACGATGCAGTTATTGTTTGAAACTATGATAATACTACACAGCCTTAGCAAATAAAAGATTTAAAAATTTGTGATCATAGAGTTTCATAAGGAAAGCATCATTGTACTAAAACTGGGAACACACAAAGAAAACGTTCTTAAAAAGAAAAGAAAGAGACGTCACACGCTAAAACATTCCTAGCAAGCGTTAAACGGTTTCTAAAGATAACACGAATATGCAAATTTATTAAAATCAAAGGACTGAAAGCTTAGTTATGTAAGGACATCTTATTCAAATTGCAAAATTACATGTTTAATGTATTGCGTCAAAACGACTATCTAACATCATTTCAATCTGATTTTGTTCCTAAAGACTCCACTGTCAACCAACTCGTATCGATCTATCATTTTTTTGCCTCGCTCTAGATGAAGGTAAAGAAGTAAGAACAGCATTTTGAGATATTTCGAAAGCCTTTAATCGAGTATGGCATGACGATATAATCCATAAAATTCGTGAATGTGGCATTACCCGTTCTTTATTGTTATGGCTTTGTGGTTATCTCATTGAACGTAAACAACGTGTTGTTCTTTCTGTTCTATTTCTGATACAGTTACAATATCAGCTGGAGTTCCCCAAGGCTCAATTATTGGGCCTCTGCTCTTTCTTATCCACATTAATGACATTGTTTGCGATATACAATCACATATAGGACTCTTCGCAGATGATACAACCTTGTATATAATTGTTGAAGACCCCGTGTTTGCTGCACAGCAACTTACTGATGACCTAGCAAAAAAATCATATGTGGGCTGAGAGATGGCTCGTTACGTTCAATCCTGCAAGAAACCAAATCGCTACTATTCACTAGAAAGTCTAATAAGCATGTGCACCCATAAATATTCATGAATTATACCCAAATATCTTAAGTTACAACTAATAAACACTTCGGCGTCACACATTTTAGCACCTAGTCTTGGCATGATCATATTCAATCCGTCAAACAGAAGGCTTAGAAGCGAATTCACTTATGCGATCGTTTAAATACGTTCTTGATCGTAAATCGCTTGAAGTTCTGTATTTCACATTTATAAGGCTTTTGTTGGAATATGCCGATGTTGTCTGGAATAATCTGACGTAAGCTGACGAGGATGACTTAGAAAAAGTACAACATGAGGCGGCCAGAATTTTATCCGGTGCAACTTGAATAGTATCTTTGACAAATCTTTATGTTAAAACTGGAATCGAACCACTCAAAGAAAGGCGACGTTAACTTAAACTTATCCTATTTTACAAGATGTTTCACTCTCTTGAACCAGCATATCTAACTACTCTGATTCCAACAAGATTTGACGATACTACTTCGTATAGCCTTCTAAATGCAGCTAACCTTCAAAACATTTCATGCAAGTCACAGTTGTTAACGAGTTCATTTCAACTATATCCGCATGGAACGCATTCCCGGAATAAATTCGTTCATCGCTATCCGTGCCCTCTTTCAAATACAACCTTAATAAGAACATAAAACAAGTTCCTGACTTCTACTACGAAGGTGACCGCAACTCTTGTGTCAATCACGCGAGGTTGCGTACGCACTGTAGCAATCTTAATGAGCATCTATTTAAACAAAAATATATATACACCAGCTTTTACGATATTTAGATAAAGTTTCTGTTAATTCTAATTAACATGTATGAAAATTAAGTTCAGATGCTTTCCTGTATTTAGGATCTTTATTTAGCAGTTTTCTCTGTAAATGTGGTAATATTATTATATTATTTATTATTATTATTATTTATAATAATTACAATTATAAGTCAATATTCTCTGCAGACTTTGATTTATCTAAAGAAGTTTTGATCTTAAACCATAAGTATAGCAACTGACAAAAACGTTCTCTAACAATAATATTTGTTTATCATTGTATCCCGATTTATTTCAAACGTTGTGTACTCAAAATTGTCTTATTTTGATGACTCAACCAACTTCATATTATTTTACAAACAAAAACACATTTTTTAACGGCAAAGTGATGCAATTTGTCGCCATGGGACACCATTTCATATTTTATTTCAAACAGCGATGAAGGAACCAACGATATATAAAACATGATCAAGTCCGTTGGAATTAGTCGGTTGGTGTTTTATCTGCTGTCAGAACAACAACCTTTTTGCATGTAGGCATCTCAAGTGAAGCAAAGTTTCGAAGTAAAAGCTTCGTTGTTCAGATGATGTTGAAGGGATATGTTTGCTTATAGATGGTGTGTTGTGTAAATTTACCGGGAAGTTAATCTTACAAAGAAGGCCAGTTTCAATTATAACAAAAAGATAATAAATTATTTTAGATGTGTTCGAGTATTTATGTTTTTGGTAATAATGACCAAACGTAAGCAAATGTTTGAGCACATTCAGCTTCGTAAAAAATGTGACACAGGAATATAAGTATCTATCATGTGTTTCCAGTAGGATAGAAAAATCCGACCCGAGGGCACGTGCGTCAGCCGGTAACGAGGCTTGCCGAGTTACCGGTCACGCAGCGTGCCCGAGGGTCGGATTTTTCGATCCGGAATGGAAAAACATGATTGATATTTTGATATTAAATTTGGGCTCTGTGACGTAGTTTTGGACCTAGATGACCCATATTCGAACTTAAGCTAGAAATCAATGAAACAACATTTCTGGCAAATATCCAGGATATTTGGGCTGAAAACGTTACCTCTAGAGTGTTAATAAGTTTTTTTCATATTTGTGCCGTGTGACCGAGGTTTGTTTCATATTTGGGCTCTGTGACATAGTTTTTGACCCCAGATGACCCATATTCGAATTTGAGCTACAAATCAACGAAAGAACCGTTATGACAAATGTCCAGGATATTTGGGCTGAAAATGTTACCTCTAGAGTGTTAACAAGGTTTTTCCATATTTGGGCTCTGTGACCTAGTTTTTAGCACCAGATGACCCATATTTAAACTTGAGCTAGAAATCAACGAAACATCCTTTCTGACAAATTTCCAGGATATTTGGGCTGAAAATGTTACCTGTAGAGTGTGAACAAGGTTTTTCCATGTTTGGGCTCTGTGACCTAGTTTTTGACCCCAAATGACCCATATTCGAAATTGAGCTGGAAATTATCGAAACAACCGTTATGACAGATTTCCAGGATATTTGGGCTGAAAATGTTACCTCTAAAGTGTTAACAACGTGTTTCCATATTTAAACTCTATGACCTAGTTTTTGACTCAAGATGACCCATATTAAAACTTGAGCTAGACATCATCGAAACAACCGTTCTGACAAATATCCAGGATATTTGAACTGAAAAAGTAGCTCTAGAGTGTTAACAAGATGTTTCTATTTTTGGGTCATGTGACCTAGTTTTAATCCCAGATGACCCATATTCGAACTCGTCCGAGTAATTACTGGTACAAACATCCTGACCAAGTTTCGTGAAAATTGAGGCGAAAAGGTGACCACTAGAGTGTTAACAAACTAAGTGTGGACGGACGACAGACGACAGACGACGGACATTCATGGATCCTAATAGCTCACCCCAGCCTAGGGCTAAGGTGAGCTTACTCAGCCTAGGGCTAAGGTGAGCTTAAAAATTTAGTACTTCAATCACTTCTGTGCACGTCCAAAATGTTTACTTATCTAAGCGATTATGGGTAAGCAAAGCTTTTTTTATCATTAACTGCCATATAAGTAATGAACACCAAAATTATATCATCCTCTTTGAATTCCGTTTTTCTTTTGATACTGTTTAACCAACGAGAAATGACTAGCAATACCTAATTTGTGTGTAGTTGTAACTTTTTGCTCTACTATCGTTTCAAATGACGATAATGTAGATAAAGTTTGTTTAATATTTATTATGTCATCTACACATTCAGCAAATGTCTGTAGCCACTGGAATGGCAATAACGTCTTGCAATTACATAAATAACAATGTTTTACAAAACTGGAGACATTACTAAATAACTTTTTAAGAATGATAAACAATGACATGACGGTTAAATAGTAATAAAATAAATTATAAATTTAAACAATGAGTTCAGGGCAAGTGACACTTCTTATTACAATAGCCTATATTCTATACAATAGCATATATTACACACCAAACAACATTGTTTTCATACTAACAAAGTATCTGGTACTTTAGACTCGTTACGCAAACATAAAATCTCACTCCCAAACCTGGACTGGAGGACCTGGTGAAATATGATCTGTTACACACCATGCAGTTGCTAACGTGACTTATAGAGATGAAATCGCAAAGCGTATTATAACTGAATACAAACAACCCGCAAAGTATCAAAGACAAAATCTAGTCGCTCATCACAATCAAGGACAAAAATACAGAAATAGACAAAACCTACAGACTACTTGCTTTTGTCTTATATAATATGAATATCTATTGAAGATGTTAAGGCACTAAATTAATGTGCAAAACTATTTAATATGCCGATATTTCTTGATCCACCTCTACTAAAAATGTCAGTATTTCTGATTCCGCTCGTAAAACTCCTCGAATTTAACCCAAAGAAAATCTATTAAAAGGTTAAACTACACTACTGATTTTATCACCCTGTCACATAGTTTGTTCAAGTCAAAATACCCATCGAAGTGACACCCCCTCTCTCGACTGTGAATTTATTAGGATATATATCGAATAGGTTACATTGGCCATTCTGTCATATTCCAGACAGTTGCAGTGCGAAACGAGCGTATGCGCTTTATGACGTCGATGCCGAACGTGATGACGAACTCTCATTCCGCAGAGGAGATGTTCTAATTCTCATGGCCAATCGTATTGAGTAAGCTATATTTTTTTTCCTAAATGCTTTAGTTAATGCTTTTGTTTTGGGCTAACTTATGGTTAAGTTTCATTTAAAAACAAATTACGCAATAATCTTTGGAAGAAACCAGTCTGCAAATTAACTGTTTAAGTCTTAAAGTCAGTGATATAATTTATTCTGGACTCATACTTTCATAAAAGTTCATAAACTTAATATAAATGCTGAGAAGCCAGTACTGATAAGTTGATTTTTCTTACTTTTGACATTTCAAATGTACCTTATTCTAGGATTGAAGGCTGGTGTTACGCTCGGCATATAGGCCCACAATACAACAATGAAGGGGGTCTCGTGCCACTGAATTTTGTGGCCCTGGAAGGTTAGTAGATTGCGTAAATATACATACGAGTTATATATCAGATCGTATATTTAGTAAATGAAGAAGGGTTATGCTGAGATGCCGAATAAATATTAACAATTCATTTTGGAAACTCATCATGATACATATGACAAGTATGCACTATTAGTTATGGGAACACAACAGTTTGGTTTATAATAGAACAATACAACAAACTATCGTTTGTTTCAATAAGTGCTTGCTCAAGTTTAGCACATATTTAAAGTACCTGAGTCATGGTAGTGCTTGATTGATTATATGATTTCCGGTGCTTATAGCGAATTATCTGTGAGTATTAACGATATTTTACTGTTTAAAATAAAACGCTATCGCACAAAGTTTGGGCACAAATTTAAAGACATCATTATCGAAATGAATTCATGTTTCGGTACAATTTTGCGTGCTTATTCAAATGTCAATTCTTGTACTAATTTAGGAATGTAATAACGTACATTTTTTGTTTCAGTGTAAGATCGCAATACATTTAAAATCGTTAACAGCAAAAGAAATTATTTCATTCGACGCTACGTCATTTCTGAAATACATGATTTGGTGCTCACTCGGTGAAGCATATTTCGACCTCACACTGAAACAAGTAATTATCCACTATATAAATGACCACTTGGAAAAAGTCCATATCCTACAAGACCGCTTCTGTATACTTACGCAGCAATTTAGCGTCTGCTTGTTTCTGACAGAAATACAAACGGTGAATATAAGTTAAAAGTATGTAAGTCAGGTATTGGTGTGTCCGCCTTGGACGAAGATGTTTGCCAGGTAACTGCTGTCAAATACTTGAAGTGCCGTACCCTAGGTATGCGAAATCGTCACAATTTGTCGCCAGCTTGGCACATTGGATAATGCCAGTGTCGCTGCAAGTTCTCGGTAATCGACACTTATTAACAGTTGACTCTACCGACCAGAGCTATTAAGGCAACACGTGTCAAAATCAGACGCCATATGACTTGAAACGGACGAAGTATTCTCTGCTTTCGTATAGTCCATAGATACGCGTGAAACGTTTCGAGTTTTACTTTTTCGGCCGTAGGATCATTGTCATTCAATTTTTGCAGCGAATTGCGATTTGGCAAATTGTTTCATATTTTGCAGGAATTAGAAATGTCATGTGTTTGAAAAATGTTTGGCTGTGTGGCTTCCGATGGTATGTACGGTGCTCTCTCCATGTCTGTACAGTGGCTTTGTTTGTCAATGTGATGCAAGTGTTGCATGATACACTTTTTCACGAAATTTTACAAATTTCAACTTAGATTATGCATCACTCTGTACAAGATCTGTCTCAAAATCAGTTATTTCAGCGTTATCTATGATTTTGGCATTGAGAGCTGCGATTGCTGCATCTTTCTTTAGCAAAAAATTATATTCTGTCAACCAACTCCAAATATCATCAAGACTACTACAAATTTAGAAACTTTAATCATGTTTGTATCAGCACGACACCTCCATGTGTATTAATTATCGACCGATCACTGTGAGTCTTTTCTAGCCGAGTATTTTACACCTGTCACAACTACCCATAGAGAAAGATTAGACCATGTAGTACTTAAGCCCCTTTTGTGTAAAGGAATCGAACCTGACACGACGTGCTAGTACTTTCGCCGTATACAAAGGTTTCCACGTTGCTCTTGATCACACGTGGACGGATATCTAACTACGGTGAAATGCACCTCTTGCACCGAGATGGCACGTATGTAAAGGATTGCCCTATTCGTTGTAATCAAATATGTATGATAAGAAAAAACTAATTTTATATCAATCTGTGCTAAGACTTCAAAACAGACATTGGCGGTTTCATTTTCTGTAAGCGTTGCTCAAGCAATGTATAGAGATGGACTTGAACAGATCGTTCGTTGCAGGTATACTTTCTTTTGGTAAAGGAAAATTCTTTGTCTCATGCCATGGAACGTAATGTGTTTGTACTTGATACGATTTGTCAATTTGTGAAATAAACGTTGGTCTACTGATATTTTGATTAGCATGATTTCAGAATTGTCGAACAATGCCGTTAATCTACGAAGGATTTCACAAACCTCTTGCAAATGCAGTCCAAAACCGAACTCTTCATCACAGTTAAATTCATGACGTGATTTCATTTCCTGAGATCATTTGTTTTTTTTTCCGAAAGTTTTAAGTTAAAGTCACACTCTTATTCCAAAATCATTTCATACACCTGGAAAACAAACATTAATTTTGAGTGTTAAACTCTTGACTACTTACTAATTAATGCATTTAGGGAAAGTATTAATTATTTATAACAATATTGTAGCCGTGTTTATAATACCTGAAAACGCAAACACATAATTAAATGATTGGTGAATGCTTAAAGATTTACTGTGATCTACTGTCGTCTCATAAGGTAGAAATACCTTGTTTTCTGCACCTATCCTTCAAATTAAACTCGGTATCCTTCATATGAACCATTGTTTTACATGAATTCGTCATTTTGGTATGTTTTTATAAACAATTTTATAATTTGTGGTTAATCTTATTTTGGAGTATGAGTGCATCTTTAATGCGTGTAAGTGGAAAAATATTCGAAAATTATTTTACCATATAAGGAAATAAACATATGGAGGTAATAACGCAAAGAAAAGTAGCTTTTCGTTTATCATGATGTTCTCAATACCTTGGTCACTACGAACACGTATTATATGGAAGTAACATTGTTAAGTGAAGACAGGCAATGGTATTGTTTTAATGTTTCGTGAACCTTTTTACAAATGGTTTAAACCAAGAAGAAACCAATTTTAAACATATATCATTGTAGACAACACATTTAGTAACATGGAATTTTATTTGAAAACAGTTGGATTTTGAATGCAGAAAGAGTGGGAATTAATTTCATACGGGATATATCGGACTTAACTTACCCATTTGAATGTGTTTTTTGTGTATGAGTTTACTCATCGAGCTAGATTGAAATAATCTCTTGGTCAGCAGATAACTTGACAACAACAATGCTCCAAACTAATATTTATATTAAAAACTACAGAAACAAGCTCAGTAGTCGAAAGTTTAAACATAAACCCCGTTTAATGGCACATGGTAAACGCCAAAGACTTTAGACACAAAAACAAACAATCACAATCTAAAAACATGGCACAAAACTCCACAAACACTGTGCACTTCGTACTATATAAAAAACTAGGTATTTTTATCAAGGATTGTTAGGTACCGCCTTTGAACGGCCAGTGAGTAAAATGGAAATTGACTGGAGGTTTAAACCAGTTCGTGTGCACAACCTCACTCTTATCCCAACAATCTGCAATAAAGTAAAAACGTAAAAGGTAAATCTTATCAAAGTATGTATTAACTTGAGGAAACTTTATAATGAAACAAATAATAATAAACTAGTAGGTAAAACTAAAATACTTTTATGATTAGAGATTCCAAATCTTAATGAAGACGAAGGAATACAATCAAGAGTACCTAATGCAAAAACGTTTCAACGATACGATGCAGTTATTGTTTGAAACTATGATAATACTACACAGCCTTAGCAAATAAAAGATTTAAAAATTTGTGATCATAGAGTTTCATAAGGAAAGCATCATTGTACTAAAACTGGGAACACACAAAGAAAACGTTCTTAAAAAGAAAAGAAAGAGACGTCACACGCTAAAACATTCCTAGCAAGCGTTAAACGGTTTCTAAAGATAACACGAATATGCAAATTTATTAAAATCAAAGGACTGAAAGCTTAGTTATGTAAGGACATCTTATTCAACTTGCAAAATTACATGTTTAATGTATTGCGTCAAAACGACTATCTAACATCATTTCAATCTGATTTTGTTCCTAAAGACTCCACTGTCAACCAACTCGTATCGATCTATCATTTTTTTGCCTCGCTCTAGATGAAGGTAAAGAAGTAAGAACAGCATTTTGAGATATTTCGAAAGCCTTTAATCGAGTATGGCATGACGATATAATCCATAAAATTCGTGAATGTGGCATTACCCGTTCTTTATTGTTATGGCTTTGTGGTTATCTCATTGAACGTAAACAACGTGTTGTTCTTTCTGTTCTATTTCTGATACAGTTACAATATCAGCTGGAGTTCCCCAAGGCTCAATTATTGGGCCTCTGCTCTTTCTTATCCACATAAATGACATTGTTTGCGATATACAATCACATATAGGACTCTTCGCAGATGATACAACCTTGTATATAATTGTTGAAGACCCCGTGTTTGCTGCACAGCAACTTACTGATGACCTAGCAAAAAAATCATATGTGGGCTGAGAGATGGCTCGTTACGTTCAATCCTGCAAGAAACCAAATCGCTACTATTCACTAGAAAGTCAAATAAGCATGTGCACCCATAAATATTCATGAATTATACCCAAATATCTTAAGTTACAACTAATAAACACTTCGGCGTCACACATTTTAGCACCTAGTCCTGGCATGATCATATTCAATCCGTCAAACAGAAGGCTTAGAAGCGAATTCACTTATGCGATCGTTTAAATACGTTCTTGATCGTAAATCGCTTGAAGTTCTGTATTTCACATTTATAAGGCTTTTGTTGGAATATGCCGATGTTGTCTGGAATAATCTGACGTAAGCTGACGAGGATGACTTAGAAAAAGTACAACATGAGGCGGCCAGAATTTTATCCGGTGCAACTTGACTAGTATCTTTGACAAATTTTATGTTGAAACTGGAATCGAACCACTCAAAGAAAGGCGACGTTAACTTAAACTTATCCTATTTTACAAGATGTTTCACTCTCTTGAACCAGCATATCTAACTACTCTGATTCCAACAAGATTAGACGATACTACTTCGTATAACCTTCGAAATGCAGCTAACCTTCAAAACATTTCATGCAAGTCACAGTTGTTAACGAGTTCATTTCAACTATATCCGCATGGAACGCATTCCCGGAATAAATTCGTTCATCGCTATCCGTGCCCTCTTTCAAATACAACCTTAATAAGAACATAAAACAAGTTCCTGACTTCTACTACGAAGGTGACCGCAACTCTTGTGTCAATCACGCGAGGTTGCGTACGCACTGTAGCAATCTTAATGAACATCTATTTAAAAAAAAATATATATACACCAGCTTTTACGATATTTAGATAAAGTTTCTGTTAATTCTAATTAACATGTATGGAAATTAAGTTCAGATGCTTTCCTGTATTTAGGATCTTTATTTAGCAGTTTTCTCTGTAAATGCGGTAATATTATTATATTATTTATTATTATTATTATTTATAATAATTACAATTATAAGTCAATATTCTCTGCAGACTTTGATTTATCTAAAGAAGTTTTGATCTTAAACCATAAGTATAGCAACTGACAAAAACGTTCTCTAACAATAATATTTGTTTATCATTGTATCCCGATTTATTTCAAACGTTGTGTACTCAAAATTGTCTTATTTTGATGACTCAACCAACTTCATATTATTTTACCAATAAAAACACATTTTTTAACGGCAAAGTGATGCAATTTGTCGCCATGGGACACCATTTCATATTTATTTCAAACAGCGATGAAGGAACCAACGATATATAAAACATGATCAAGTCCGTTGGAATTAGTCTGTTGGTGTTTTATCTGCTGTCAGAACAACAACCTTTTTGCATGTAGGCATCTCAAGTGAAGCAATGTTTCGAAGTAAAAGCTTCGTTGTTCAGATGATGTTGAAGGGATATGTTTGCTTATAGATGGTGTGTTGTGTAAATTAACCGGGAAGTTAATCTTACAAAGAAGGCCAGTTTCAATTATAACAAAAAGATAATAAATTATTTTAGATGTGTTCGAGTATTTATGTTTTTGGTAATAATGACCAAACGTAAGCAAATGTTTGAGCACATTCAGCTTCGTAGAAAATGTGACACAGGAATATAAGTATCTATCATGTGTTTCCAGTAGGATAGAAAAATCCGAGGGCACGTGCGTAAGCCGGTAACGAGGCTTGCCGAGTTACCGGTCACGCAGCGTGCCCGAGGGTCGGATTTTTCGATCCGGAATGGAAAAACATGATTGATATTTTTTCTTGCATACCTAAAATTATGAATTTGTGAAAAAATGACGTAGAAAAAACGAACTTTTGTACAATTACACCAAAAAGCGCGTGCGTCGTTGTTTACTGACGTCATAGAGCGCAGTAATTTTAAATAACTAAAATAGCGTTTTTTTACGATGAATTATTTTTGATTTTAATTAAAAGTCTTGCAAACATATATATTTGATTGCGCTTTATTGAAATGGCATACTATATCTTTCATAAACCATACTGAAATAAATGAAATAAGAAGTGGCGCGTTGTTGCGTGTGACTCATCTTACATGGGGTATATAAGATGTTTTTTTCCAGCACTAGTCACATGACCGGAATCACACGTCCGGTATGCAAAAATGAGATTTCCATAATAAATAGTTAGTTGTTGTATAAAAAAACATCAATATTAAAAGATACACATACCTTTTTCATATTAAATTGTTTTGACATAGTGTTGCTATTTAACAGAGAGGTATTCGTTTTTGATATTTTTTATTGCTGTAATTTCACTGATAATACTCTGTATTTTACCGAAGAACATAAAATATTTATTTTATACTGTAACTTTGCGATTAAATGGAATATCTATAACACTTATAGCAACGTTAAATAATAATGTTGGCCCATTTTGGGCCTGATTGATCGTAATATGTTATTGTGCCTCTACGTTATCTCGTTAGATTTAAATTTCTTTACTTTCAATTACAACTTTAGAGCTGATCCATGACTTGAAATGGTATGATTTGGTAATTTGTGTTAAAGTGACACTCTTATTCAAAATCGATACATACACAAGTATAACAAACATAAAATTTGAGTGATAATCCTTTAACTACTTACTGAAAATATTAATTACTGACAATAAGATAGTAACCGTGTTTTAATAGCTGAAAACACAAAAATATTAACTGATTGGTGAATGCTAAAATATTTACTGTGATTTTCTATTGTCCCATAAAGTAAAAGTTCCGTGTTTTAAGCATATTTCTTTCAAAATAAATTCGGTATCCTTCATAAGAACCATTGCTTTTGTCATTTATTCATCTTTTTTGGAAATATATAACAAACATTTGAATTGTCGAATATCGTACGTGGGAATAAGAGTGCATCTTTAAGTTAAAAACTAGTCAGTGTCAATTATTTAGTTAATTACCATATCACAATGTATCAATATTTTGTGAAAAATATAGTTCTTTTATATTTTAGTAACAAAAGAATTCGAAGACTATGAGTTGGGAAGTGATATACTTGATGATCTTGAAGAGGTAAGTTGAAACTAGAACTTAGATGTTATTTTTGTATTCAAATAGTATATATTAAGTTGTAAATGGTTAGATTGCTGCTCGCCCATATGCGATATTCTCTCAAAGAAGTCCATAATGGGCTCGGGAACATCATCACAAGACTACTTTCATCAGCAGTTTCTTCACTTATATAAGTGACATTATTTGTTTTATGTGAAGCACGTGCGGATTGCACATACCCGATTTGAAATTATAATACCGACTCGCGCAGTCCAAATTCACATTATACCGGTAATATCACTTATTGGTCTCTAAAATTTGGCATTCTAGTTGCATACTTATATCAATGGTTTATAATTATTAATTGTAAGTATTTTAAAGAAACAGTGTTTCAGTAAGGTCCGTCAAGGGTAACTGGTACACCATGAAACCAATGTGTAAGTATTTCCATCTTTAAATGAAAAATAAGAGTTTTTAAAAGTTACTTGCTGTTTAATATAATCATGTCTAAAACAAACATGGAATTATATCAGATCACAGATGCCGAAACAGAGGATTACAAACGAATACTGAAGGAAACGGGATACACAGCTCTTCATGACAAATCAGAACAAACCTTTAATGAATGGAAACTTTTCCAAATCAACATTGCTGTCACAGGAGAATCCGGCACAGGAAAGTCGTCATTTATTAATTCTATCAGAGGGTTAAAAGCAGATGATCCTGGTGCGGCAAAAGTTTCCGCAGTCGACACGACCATTGAACCAACAGCTTACGACCACCCTGACAATCCAAAGCTTCGGTTTTGGGAATTGCCTGGAGTTGGAACGTCAAACTTCACACGCGATACCTATTTAGAGAAGGTTGATTTAAGTCGGTTTGACTTTGTTTTGCTCCTGTCGTCTTCGCGATTTAAGGAAAATGACATTTGGCTCGCAAAAGAAATTATTAGGTTAAAGCCAAATTTTAACTTGTTTTTTGTACGAACAAAGATCGACGATGATCTTCGCTCAGCACAAAATTCACGACGCAAAATTCAGACCGCCGAAGACAGACAAGCATTGCAACAGGAAATCAGGGACAATGCAAGGCTCAATCTGCAGAAAGGCAAGATATTAAATGCAAATATATATCTTATTGACAACAATGACACAACAGCTTTCGATTTTGGTTCAATCTTCTCGAAACTGATCCAAAAGGTTTCCTATCTTAAAAGGGAGTCAATGATCATGTCTCTGTCTGGTATCACAAACGAAGTTGTTCAAAACAAGCTCGCTATATTGAAAGGTAGAATAAACTCGGTTTCTAAAACCGCGGCAGTGGCGGCAGTCTTTGCAAACACGGACACGAACAAGTATCCGGCAGAAATAGATGTTTTGCTAGAGGAATGCAGATTTTATTGTTCGCAGCTAGGACTCAATTTAGAATCTCTTCAAATCTTCGCAAAACGTATTGAAATTGATTTCGATGAATTCCTGATCAAGTTGCCAATGCAATCGTACATATATGTAGATTCCGAGGACACGTTTGCCAAGTATTATCAACAGTTTGAAAAAGTTGAACCAAAAATTTGGCATTCACTGCCACTTATAGGAAACAAGGGCAAGGTCAAAGCTCACCAAAAGCAATGCGCGTTTCTACTGAAAAAATTTCTCGACATGTGCTCAAAAGAAACACATCACATGACCATGGCTTTAGAGGGATCCTAATTTAAGAATCTGAATAGAAGAACCAAACGTCATTTTCCTTGAACCCGTCGCAAGCAAATAAACAAAACCTTTGCTGTGTACTCTGCTTAAAAAACACTTTTGTGTGAAAATATGTTTTACAAATTCTTACACTTTAACTGTTAATGACATTTGTTATGTGTGTGAATGTTTCTAATGAAAAAAGCGTATTGTATTGAAAACTGTCATGATTGCCGAGTCTGGCACTGTTGTTTCTTTTATGTTCTTAATATGTTACTTCTGCCATTCGTGGTATATAAAAAAGTTGGGTTTTTTTACACTGAATAAACATTGACATTTTGAATTTCGTCCGTCAGAACACTTTTTTATCAGATCGATGGTCTTTATGAGATATAGGTCACGGTAGGTAGGAAGTAAGACCAACCTGTACGTCTTGAAGTTAAATAATAAAGAATCCTGTGAACACTTTTGATGTTTAAAATATTTTGTTTTGTTTTGTTCATAGACTAATGTTAATTTTGTTGTCAATTTGGTACGCATGTTTGAATGCTTAACTCTTTTCATTCATTCTATGTCAAACTAGCCGTATAATCATTTATATGTGCTGTTTTGTTCGAATGCTTTGTCATTGCCGGCTGTGTATTTCTGAAGAAGTTCATAATTTACATTTCAAACTTTTTTTATATATATATCTCGCCTGAATGTATTTAATTTTGATTTGTTAAATATCGTTATGATATGTATGCATTCGCTAAAGCAGTGTTGTGTTTTTGATATATTCAGAATATATTGTAAAAATTCATTCACAAGTTACGACTTTTTTTGTCAATATATCTATTAGAAATATTGCTGTAGAGTTTAATTGAGGTGAATTGTATGAAATATAATTCTGATCCTGTCATCATTTAACACATGCATTTACTTTTTGTGTAAATATAAATAAGCTCTACAGTTATGTTTCAAGGACGCTGAAGTTCGTCTTTCGAAATTAGATGGTATCGTATCGATGTATTGAGGTACGTTTTGTCGGTGTTTGCTTTTAAAGTAACCTGACAGTTTATGATCGCTGGTGATATAAAAAGAGAGAAGAAAAAAAATGTTTGACGATCTAATCCATTTGCCCTTAAATTCTGAAACTGTATGCAATCTGTACTTTCTTCCAATATATTCTTGTGTTGTAATTGTTGTTTGAAGATCTAAACTGTATTTCGTATATCGTGTTTATACTCCACATATGAGTTTAATTGAAAGTCAAAACACAAGATACAATTAAGAGTATCATTTGATAAAAGTGTGATTTTCAGTTTAATCTAAATTGCTAATGGAGATGACCATCAAACACTACTACGTATATTTTTTATATGATATCATATATTTGTTCATCTTGTAATATTTTCGAATTCATATTCATATTCTTGCTTTAAATATTACGTGCATTTCAAAATCAAATAAAGATACATACACTCAAGCATATTAAATACCATGGAGCTATTTTTTACCAAAATGTTAACTCGATTTGTTTTAATAACTTGCTATATTTGCATAGTATCGATCATTTGAATGCATGAACGTTTCGGAAATATTATTTTTTTATGCAATATTAAAAGAATTGCTGAATATGTCCAATATATATTCTATAGATTAAGGTACTATAAACATAAAGAATGTAAAACATTAAATAACTAAAGTAATTTCTTACTTTGAACATTAATTATTCTTAGCATATATCTTGTTAGATACAATGTGGTTACAACATTATGCTTGCAATTGTACGTCATGTTTGACATATACGCTTCTTTATATTTAATAACTTAGATATATAATGTCCATGGGTCATCCTATTTTCACTATACATGTATACTCCTTAAAAAATAAAAATTCTTCTTTATCTTGCGCGTTTCTTTCTTCCCCTGGTTTTGTTATAAAAATCATATCTAACAAGTCTTAACCAAACAATCAATAACCTTATTATGTAGGTTACATCTACAAGATTCTAGTAAAGACGTGTTTAACATATTTAAGATGAATCACGTGCTAAATCAAATGAATATCGTTGAATGTATGTCATTGACTTTCATTACGAAAATGTTCTATTTGCTGATAAACATTCTTCGAATATAGTATCAACTCTGCACTGCTGCTTGTAAACGGTACCTATATGTGTTTGCACTGAGTTTGATTGAAACAACGGTATTGGTTACCTGCTGAGCGTAATGTACAAGTCCGGTTGACACTTAAGTTAACTTAATGGAACAATAAATGCTTGAAGCAAATTATACATGGCGTAGATTAAGTGATTAAACCAGTGTTGATCTCAAAACAACCCAACAAAAGAGAAAGAGAACAGATCAACAGAAAATATATCTGTTTCTGTATACACGTATTGTTAAACCAATTTGTTTCAAACATAAAACAGGATCATGAGCTGTAATCTATAGTATTGGTTTCGAACGATGGTCAATACGCTGTGGTCTTCAGCAAGATTCGTCAAACAGGCGTTCCGATTGGTTTTGTGCATAAATTACATGTTCTTTGTTTAAATGCATTACCTAGTTGGTCATTGTTAACGTTGATTATGCTCATATTTGTTAAACTTAACTGATTGTAAATTTAGTATCGAAATCAATATTGTTTAAACCAAAAGATTCGACCTATTTCCGAATTCCGTCTTATGCTAGAGGGGTTGGTAACGGCCTTGATATCTTTCGACGATAAATAACTGAAAATTGTGAAATTTGAAAATGTCGTTTCATTTTTAAAATGTTCATACAGGCATTCATTGTTAATAAAGAATTTTTAAAATTGAGTTATCAAGAGGCTCGCCTTTAGTACATGAGGCTTTAAATGTACTTATTAATAACACTAAACATTAACATTAAATGTCAATAAAGGTCGTCTTTTTCTCATAAGGGCTTATCTTTTAACTTTTAAAAGTCCTGAATACAGAACACCGCAGCGTTTCGAAAACCAAACGCAATCGCGTGTGGCACCAAACACCATTTCTTCCACCGCCAACGCACAGGAAAGGCCTAAAACGCACAAGGTAGGAACTATGAATACTCACTTTATAAGCGATTGTCACTTCTGTCCCATCAATGTGAATTAACTGACATTCATTACAGTCTAAAATTCAACCTTCCAACGGGAACTAAAAATTATCACTGAAAAAAAAAATATTTTCACTTTTGTCCAAGCGATGTGCACTCTTTCACAAGTCTTGTATTTTTATTAGTATTTTTAATCATAAGTGAACCATTTATTTTATCATGATTTAAAATGACTTTAGTTTTTATTGTTTAGGTAGAGAGGTTTATCTACCGAATTAATGATTTGCTTGGCTATCCACTATATTTGAATATCACTGTACTACCAACTGGGCAGGACTGTTTGATCGGTCAGTTTGACCACTACACAGTTGATCATATACAATTGACGGAGAACAGGTTTTAGAGGGATAATATAAGATAAGATAAGATTAGATAATCTTTATTTAAAGTTGGTTATGATGAACATAGACAACACTAGCTGATAGCTATTTTCCGACATAATAGATTATCCAATAACAGGCAAACAAAAGACCTGAAAATATTCAAGATCATAATATTACATGTTAATTGAAATGTTAAAACATAGGTTATAATGAGATTATAGGCTTCATTATAAAAAAATAATATAAAAAAATAAAAAATACAAGATACATCAAAAGTTACAAGATAAAACATATTATATTTAAATACTGGTCCAATTCATTAGTAAATTTAAATAAAGCAACATAAAACACAAAACATGTAATTCAAACAGCAATACATATTTAAGTGATAAGATAGTTGTTAGCGGCTATTACTAGCAATTCAACATATATGACAATTTTTACTATAACACAAATAAGATGCTGGAGGTTGAACGCTAATCGTTTTCCAAAAATATAAAAGACGAAAAGAAATAAAGACACTGAAGAAAAATCACGCACTACGATGCACAGATAAAAATGGGTATAAAAGATCCTATTATCACCACGGTCAGACCTGTGGTGAACTGATTAGCATTCACTTCAAGCATAGGAATAAAACCAGACTACAGAAAAGCAAAAAGAAAAATATGATGCATTACTTACATACTAAAACATTCTTCTAATAATAAAACAGGAAAACACAGAATAATATGGCTATAAGCTATGAAGAGGTTATTATATTGGTCATGCACATCATTTGGAGAATATATAAACAGATAACAAAAGCACATAGTTCACAATTCATGCATAAAGCAACTAAGACACATTTCATCTACAGCTATACATTTGTTATACAAGCACAAGCAGTGGTTAGTAAAGCTTATAAGCACATAAGGTAAAATGTATAACGGAAAAGCGGTTAAACTATACTCACATAGAGCATTTACATTTGCTGCCACTCCAAGTATGGATCAGTCTCTTAAACTCTTTGAAATCAGTAGTTGTGCGTAATTCGTTTGGCAGACTGTTCCATACTTGGGTGGCCTCAAAACGAAAGCTTTCCTTACCATAAGTAACTGTATTTACACTTGGAATGTCGAGCATGTTTTAAGTCTGAAAGAGTAATGTTTAGATTTAACAGAGACAAGTTCTTGTATGTAAATGAGAGATAACTTGTGTAAGCATTTTAAAACTTCAACAGCGATTTGTCTTAGCCTGCTTATATGAAGGGATGGCATATTTACCCTTTCTAATAGCTGTTTATAACTCGATGTATAATCATTAAAGACTAATTTCAGAGCTCTATATTGCAATTTTCTAGTTTTTCAGTGTTTTGTTGATTACAGAATTGCCATACTAAAGGACAGTAGTTAAAATTGGAACGGACAAAACATTTGTAGATAAGTAATTTTGTATCTTGTGTGAGATATTTAGACAATTTTATTTAATTTTATTTAATATACAGTTTTCTTGCTTTACTGATTGGAGCTTTACAAAGTATTTCACCATTCTAATATGGCGTTCAATGTACAATGGGAATCCACCCAACTCTCCATACAAGGCCAAAGCGTTAGTGGATTTTTTAACATTTAAAACCCATTTACAAAATTTCTTATGCACTCTCTCTGAGACTTCCGCATTCATAGAACTCCACACTTCAGAACCATAGTTTAAAACAGATACACATTGGAGTCGAAGAGATTAACATGATATTAATTGGAACTTTGATTAACGAACCAGCCCCATAAGTGAGTGCACTGATCTCAACCCCTTTCCTGCAAGGGTTTAATGAACCGCCACTGGTAAATACAACACCTAGACAATTAAAAGAACCAACAATTTCTGCTTCCTGATAATTATAAAACCATTTAAAGTATTACCCAACCTACCACCTTTCTTATATACCATGACCTTAGTTTTATCAATGTTTATCGTGAGGTTCCATATACGACAATATGAATATAAACTATTTAAAGAGTTCTGCAAACCATCCTTTGTCTCTGAAACAATAACAGCATCGTTTGCAACACAGAAGATATTATTTGATCAACATTATTGCCTTCATTTATATTTTTTGCTAATGCATTTCAATATCGTTCAAGAAAAGTGAGAAAAATATCGGAGATGTTATCTCCCCTTGAATAAGCCTTGGTTACTGTTTAAAAAATCTGACAATGTTCCCAAGTGTTAATAATCAACAACACTAGCCCCGTTAAGGGTCATACAGGTAAAATTTCCATTGTGTCCAGGCTATCGACCGTCAACTATTGCAGATTGTTTGCCTGAAATGTCAAGTAAAAATCGCCGAAACGATTAGAAATCATATCTCGCGAGGTGAGAGGCGTGGGGGTATCTATTGTAATTACGTCATTGACATCAATAATACGAGCAAATGGAATGAAATCGCCTGTACTTAGTACGGTTATTACAATCAACTGACAAATATTTTTCCCCATATTTGTTCTAGCTGTGTAAAAACATATACTATACATATTATGAACCGGCGATGACTCCGGGGCAATATATGTAAAGCAAATATATACATCATCATCAATATGGAAACAATTCTTCTCTTGTTAAACCCAATCAATGCAGTCTATTAAATTTTGTACAAGTTTAACTCCATTTCTAATAGTATCTTTAATATACAAGTAAGGCCTCCACTTGAACTGTTCGTTCATTGATGCTGGTATTTACGGTAAGAATGAATAGAGCTAGAATATCCTTTTATGTCAATAATTGAGTTCTTGAAATGCTCGGGCATATTATGTCATACTCAAAGATGAGATCAACACAATCTTCCGATGAATTTTTCTACATTTTCGAATAAGTTCTTCTACGTTCCAAGAAAGGCACTTAAGAACATTCTCACACAATTCCTAACAGGGTCCGCGGTAGAGGTGGTTGTTGATAAACAGTTTATCGACCTTGATAAACGCCTCTTTGCCGTCCTTCCGGGCCTGAATCATGACGGGCATAAGTTTCCAGCGCTGCTCTATAACCTGCTAAGGAAACTATTCCGAGATCGCGTACTGTGTCCCCATTTGTTCCGTTGCCGCCCGACGAACTTTCTCACGATCAAGGAATTCGGAGAACTTGGCCCAAATCGGTCGGGTCTTATCTCCTAAGTAGGGACCGACCCAATGCGCTCTCTGCAGACGTATTTTTTCAGTAGCATTGTCTATTTTGAGCTTTTCATCCTTTTCCTCAGGAATTTTGTAAAACAATAAGTTGTTACGCATACTGTGTCATTGTAGATCTAATATCTCAGATTTCAGCGTAGTCTCTGTTACCCTATGCTCATTTTCAAACTACTTCATTTTTTGGGGGTAAAGACTTCTAAGTCTTTATGTTCTTTACTTATTTCGGGTAAGGTTTGGCGAATTTGCGACTACGCTCGATGTCACGCACCTTGCTCTGAAGATCATTGATCTTTGTATCCATGCTTTGTATTCGGGTATTTATGGTGTTTACACTAAACTGTATGGAATCTGGGCGAGCAAGTTTACTATCCATACTACCTAATCGCTTAATTAGCATAATAACTAGGTCGTTGTTCCCCAGACCGGGTATGGGCTTGCGGCCATGTTAATATTTATAGGGCACATGTAACCCGGGCTGCAAAATTGTGCATGTGGGGTCTGCAGTAGATGATGTTGGCTATTTCTAATACCACTGTTACTACTCTGACCTTTGTCATTGTTTTTATTATTGATAATATCCTTTGTTTGTATTCATTTTTGTTCCCGCCTTTTACTTGGAGTCTCTTGTCGTTGTTCTCCTGGCGAAACTGTTGATTTTTTTCGTTTTCTTGTGATTTATAAGTCCATAGAGTTACACTGTAGCTAATTTAAATAATCATATCCTTCATAAAACAATAAAACAATCCATTTCATAACACTGCTTGAATTTTCAAACCGTCATTTTACACGCATGCGCAATATCATCAATATCATACTCCATTATATTCATCCAGTTTAAATATATCAATATAAGTATTAAATTATAAAAAATACAATAACGTGTAATAAACTCGTGATTATGGACCACTATTCTGATTCGTATTTAATATTGAGGACAACGTGTATACTTGAACTAAAATGTTCAAAGAAATCCTTCTTATTATATGATATCTGCGTTTCTCCATGGCCTTCTATATGTATGTTATCTGCGTTTCATAAATTCCTTCTCTGTCTATATTATCTACGTTACTCTATCTCTTTGTTTCCTGCGTTTAATCCTGCACTTAGGCCTAAGTGCCTTTGTATTATTGACTGCATCAGCGTTATCATTCGGAACACGTCGACCAGTATCTTACGGAATTGACTCGAAGCTTGCCGGAGATGGCCGAGTTGCATTGTTATAGCTGACTTCCATGTACAATAGTGCGTGAAGGGCGTTGGAGACTTGGTAAGATATTTATTTATTCCATTAGGCAAAGAAATCAATTTTACGCAATACAACTTTATATTAAAACAATTATGTTACAATACTTAACAAACACACGAGAGGTAAAACTGTGATACCACTGTTTGCATGAATCATTACAATGAAAAAATCAAAACAACCAGGAAGTACTTATTATAGTATATTATTTTTGATATGAATGTCCTAAATAAGCATAAATTATAGCAAACATGAAGAACTAAAAAATGTTGATTTTTTTAAAACTTTAAGAGACAGCAACAAAAATCCCCACCTTCCATAAATCCGTAAACTTTTTACAAAGAAACGCTTTTCCATGCACGGCGCACTTGAAATACAAAATCGAATCATAATTTTTATTTTGCATTTTTGGAATGTAATATCACATGTTCAATAATAACTTATTGAAGAACTCACAGTCATCATATACGTTTTCATATCAGGTCAGTTTTGAGAGAAAAATGTAAAATTTATGTGCGTGAAGTGAGCACCATATCGTCATAACACCGCGATCCTACGGTGACATTTTAGAGTCTGGATAGGGAAAAATGTCATTTTAGTTCCTTTGTACCGCGAATCATACGCATTACCGAGCGTCAAAAGCCAAGGAACACCGTGTACCAAACACAGTAATTTGACTCAGTGTTTGATCTTAAATGATTCATTAAAGTCATTATATGACTAAATACGGACACAGCAATCCAGTGGATCTCACGTGAAATCCAGAACACATTCATTTTAATTAATAAATAAATTTATTGTAAAGATTTTGGAATACGCTTCATAAATGGTTTATTTGATTAAAATAGGTAAAATAATGATAGTAAATTTTATTCATAAATGAAAATGAATGAGTTATCAGTGGATTTCACTTCTCGAAAACTGGATTTCACTTTGATTTCTGATCAGTTTCAAAATATTTATATAACTTTTTCATTTTTGTATAAAATTTGAAACATAAACCATATGAAGCATATTTCATTATACATCCAATAACATATTCATTTGTTAAAAATAAGTAGTCTAATGTGCTCATCCAGTCGATATTCCCTCGGTGACCCAATTATACATTAATGTAAATCCGCCATCTTGAATGAGGTAGAAAAATGAGGGAATTGAAGCCGCTCAGGCTTAAAATTATTGATCCGGCGGCTCCAATTAGCAGACGACAAGTTCTGAATTTTCCTATAGTCCGTCATTATAGCGGGATAACAGTTCGCTGTAATATTTGACACTTATTTTAGTGTTTTTTATTAGTAGACATTTATAAGGCGCGACCATCTTAGTGAGTCAGACTCTAGCAGACGGCCTTTTAATAGTTTAGTTTTATATTTTGTACCTCGTACAGCAGATAACCTGCTTAGTATTGTCATTAACCTCAATATTTAGTTTTCTCGTTTTAAGTATTCACCACTTAAACCAATGTAACTTAACAATTGACGAGCGTTAGACACTCAACGGGTTCTCGCACAGGAATATAAACACTCTTGTTAAATCTATTCAGACTTAAACCGTTTATAAGGGATATATATGTGTAGGATCTTGATAATAAATCCTCTTGATGCATTTCGTGGAACAATGTGTTAATTTCGTGATTACTACTGACCATGATTATGAATTTGTAATATATTGGTGTATTTCATAAACTATAAGAAAAACAAAAACATTACAGTACGATTTTGCTTGTAATTAACACATTTTAGCCAATCATACATACAAACAACAGTTATATATTAATATGTATGTGGTCAAGCGATAATTACAAGGGAATGAAACAAAAAAGTCAATTCACTCCTAGGTTCATACAAAAATCAAACATAAAAGGAGTATATAGGTCTAAAGAACAACATGTATAATAGACAGTGTCTTTGAATCCACAACCGATGATGAGAACGTCTGTGTCACCACCACCACCACTGATGATCAGAACGCCACCACCACCATCAACACCACCACCACCACCACCACCACCATCACCACCATCACCACCACCACCATCACCACCACCACCATCATCACCACCATCACCACCACCACCACCACCACAACCACCGATTACGGGAACGATACCGCTATGTGAAGATAATTATATTCAAGACAATACAATTATATTGAGCACCAATTCACTATGATCATCTCAGCCCCCCCCCCAGCTTGTGGTAAAACATCAAGAATAAAAACAATATAATCCAACTAGGTATTCAATGAAGCGTTTGGTTGTACAATTAATGGCAGTTGCGGCGTTAGGTAACAAATAAATTGATTGATAAAAATCACAGACAGATAATTCTGATGAGATCCCTCTGTGAACAAATCTGTTATCCTTTTATCTTTACCAACTTCTGAAAATAAATCGTCTAAAACCAGAAAAACTGTTAAGTTTTGGATTAAAAAATCATCATCTTCCAATTCATTTGGAATGCTCAACTCAAGGTTTTGCACCACTAAATATTGAATGACTGTGTATAGCGGCTGCCATCTTTTGTACAACCACACAATTCTTTGTGATCGTGAATTGTTGCTATATGTCACCTGTGCATGATCTTGGCTCTGATCACTTTTGAGTATGCACAAGGGACGAACCCGGCATGCGCTTTAGGCTCTACGCGCGGACGGGTACCAGTCACGCGGTAAACATATCCCCGGTTCCCGTTCGCGCGTATATTTGAAAGCGCATGCCGGGTCCGGCCGGTGTACATGCTCAAAATTACTGGCGAAGATTTGTGAGTCAGTAAATAGATAGTATTCTTTGCAGAGTTAACAAAGAAAATTGCGAACACGCGCCTAGTTTGTGCTTGTTGAGTAATTTCACCTTGGAGATAACTTCCTTCTGAACATGCATGCGACGTATACAGTTGTTTTATCGAAAACTTCGATTATTTGTTTATTATGTGTATCATAGAACACATGTTTATGCTTCTCAGTACAAGAGATCACCCTAGGGACCAATCGCTCGAATTAGGTAGCTCGACTGGCCAAAAATGCAGTCCAAATACCAAGTAATTGTGACTCGGATGTATGCCAGTACATCAGTAGAAGTAGTTCGTAACATTTTGAATAATAATTGTTATTAAATACTGTTGTGTTTCAATGTACTCACATGTAATACACTTGAAGAATAAATGTAGTAAAACTTTAAGTGTCTTAATTACATACATACATTGAAACACAACAATGGCGACGAGGAAGAGATGTGTAAAACACATGAAAAGCGGATTAACTGTGTAAACAAAACCAGTGCTGTGTAATTAATTAGTTGGACTGAGTATTTACCAAAAATGGCTAAACAGTTTCCACACAAGACTCAGAAATCTTCGAGAACACTGCGAGTTTGCAAACACAGACAAGGAAATTAAGTCACAAATTATAGAAGGCTGTACGTCAACAAGACTAAGGCGCAAAGCACTCAAATCAGAAATGTCTTTAGAAGAAATAATCAAAGAAGCGCGATCTCTGGAACTGTGTAATGAAAGGAAACAGTGGCAATCTGTTTTCATACTCTACATCAGTGTCACTGCAAGTCGTTCCAAAAAAATATTCAATGACAAGCAAAAGTGAAATATGTGACGAATGTGAGGTATTCAGAGGCATTGGGAAATTGAAAGACACACAAATTAAGTTATTTGTCGACAAAACAGTTCAACCAGTTGAACAACCACATAGAAGAATACCATTTCACCTTCGAAAACAGGTTGAAATTGAACTTAAAATGCTCGAGGACATGGACATAATCGAAAAAGTAGTTATACCAACAGACTGGGTATTATCGATTGTCGTAGCACCGAAACCGAAGAGCAAAATCAATGAAATACGTATCTGTAAAGACATGGCATTTCTAACGAAGCGATTAAAAGGACTCGACACATTATATAAAAAATTGACGATCTAATTGTAGACTTAAATGGTTAAAAAATATTCTCAATGTTAGATTTAAATCAAGCATTCCATCAACTTGAAATCTCAAAGAAATCACGCAACATAACCACATTCACTTCACATGTTGGTTTAAGACGTTACAAAAGACTAAACTGTACATTAACATGTGCATAAAGTTTTCCAAAATGAAATACGGACCTCACTTGAAGGAGTAAAAAACATCAGCAATGACATAATTGTTTTGGCAATTCACAGGAGCAACACGACAGTAGACTGGCAGCCGCCCTACGACATCTTCAGGAAAGAGATTCACACTGAACAAACAGAAAGGTGAATTAAGCAAGAAAACTTTTGAATTCTTCGGCTATGTTTTCAGTGAACAATGGAATATATACCTCTTTGACACAATATTTATGCATAAAGCTATAGAAACAAGCTCAGTAGCAAAATGTTTAAACATAAACCCGGTTTGGTGGCACTGGCCAAACGCAAAAAATACAAGTTCACAGTCACAACAGACGCAATAGCCATTGAACACATATTCAAAAACCGGAAGTCCAAACCGCCAGCCAGACTCGAACCGTTGCGAATGAAATGCAAGCCTGTGATTTTGATGTCATATACAAGCCAGGTGAATCAAATATGTCAGACTATCTAAGTAGGCACCCAAATGTCACAAAGCCGATTGATCTTCGATGGTACCAAGTAACGCATGAGTTTGGCAAAAGGCAGGTCCTTTGATAATTATTTTTCAAGTCATAGGGCCATTCTTAGCATATGCTAATGCTATTGACCATTCAATCTTTTCTCAGAATATCTAATCGACACCTGCCGGTAACGGTAATGAAGCTCCAATGAAAATAAACGCTATGGCATTTTGATCACTTAGTAGCTAAAGAAAGGAATTATGAACTAAACAGAGATGCATTAATATTGGCGAGGGTCATTGTGTTACACAACAGCGCATGCAAAATACATGATGCGTATATAATTTGAAAGGGTATTGCTTGCTGATTACTACTCTGTGAATAGACAATACATTATAAGTAATTTATTACTGATTGTTATGCCTTTGGTAAATGTAAAATAATGTTCTCTTCAGGGCCAAATGTTTTGTCCATGCTGTGGTGAATGTGCGAAAGAAAGCTGGAAATATTGTTTAAATTGCGGCACGACGTTACCAGTTGTACAAGGTTGGTTCCATATAAAACTGTTATTATAATCATTTAACCCTTTTCTACTTTACCTTTCTTTTGAGAACATATATTTTTATATATATTTATGCAAAAAGCTACAGAAACAAGCTCAGTAGTAAACACGGTTTAGTGGCACTGGGCAAACGCCAAAGACATAGAACACAAACATTACTACATATTGGAATTCATCGATGTAAGAGAAACATGAGGTCAGTACACGAATAATCGTGAACTCCCCTAGTTCGTGAGTTTCTTTCTAAATGTATGTGAGTTTAGAAATTAGATGCTTAAAGAAAATCGATCTTTTTGTATACATTTACATAGGAAAACAACATTAAATGAGAACAAACAGGAAAAATCATAATTGTCGTCCCAAAATCCGACAATGAAATACGGCAAATTTACTGAAAAATAGTTCTTTGTTTGTATGCGAACTTTGTCATGGAACAAGAAATGTAAACTGGCATTATATAGTTGGTGAGTTTAACAAAATATTACTTTCTTGGACAAATACAGTAAGACACAGCAAAATGCACTGCACTGTCAATTCATATCCTCCTGCAAATGTAACTTGAGTCCGTAAATGATTTTTTTCCGCGAAATAGGTATCAGCAGATTTGGAAAAGTGAAGAGCAGGTTCAGAACAATTTTTCTGCTTCAAATCTATTCTTTAATCGGAGAAACAATAAAAACTATCCTTTTTACATTAAAAATGCTGGCGTTTGTGTACAATTTGAATGTTACGGTTCTGGTCGATTATCCGCCATACCAAAACGTTTTCTTCGATTATAAAACATTTCCACCAATTCATACCAGAGCTCTATTGATATGCATGATTTACAAATGTGACAGAAAATGCCTTAAATTTGCCATTTAAAGCGTGAGAATGGGTGTTGAAAATTGAATGATCATAGGCTTTGATAAATTTACAAAATGAAGTGTTTAAAGTTCCATAAAAATGAGTATCTGTTCTCTAGCGAGTCCTTTTAAGGCTGACCTAGATTTACAGAGACTTTATAGATTTACGATCGTTATCATTCAATTCGTGATCAAAGCTGACCCTTATTGTTATTTATCAGTCTATTCAAAGATCATAGTCTATCAATATTGCATAACTTGTGTACATTGCTCATTGTAAGATGTAATTTTTTTCACTTTCCTTTTCATAGTTTCATACCATTTCAAACGTGATTTTTTTACATACTTTACATCTGTTTACATCTACGTCTTTAAACAGAATGTTTTGTGGTTTCTAAAACTTGCTGAACATACTGGATCTACTTGTTCTAAAAATTTTGTTTACAATTTCAACGTATAACTTGTGCTCATACACCGGATTTGGTCACTTTAACGAATACATAGTGGTTACGTTCTACAAATTGTATTTTTCTGATAAGGAACGTTACTCATTTCATTGATTAGTATTACGTATAAAACTTGAACATTTTACCATTTATGTATGTTATCATGTCATGAGAACTATTCAGAGCAAATGAAAAGCCAGGGTATGAAAATTGTTCCATCGTTAAACAAGATGAATTTTGATGCAAGACATCAAAGACGCTGCTGAATAGGTTTAAGTGTGAACAGATATATTTTAATCATATTTCAATGAGGGGAGATATAAGTTTAAACACTCTTTTAAGTAAACTTTCAATATGCGTGCATTTTTCTGAGCATGTGCATCATATTTCTACGCATTCACCAAGACATTTGACACAGTAACCTTTTTCTGACTTGACCAACCTACCTTTTACTTTGGATATTATGTGTTTTAGTTTTGTTATTGTTTACCGCTATTAAAATATTTTTGTCCCCGGTGTTTTTTATACATTGAGGAGGCATTCTACATGCATCTTTTTCAATTAATTTATAAAATGTATCCGATGTACAAGTGAACTATGTAATTGTCCCTACCATTGTTGTTTTATTAGATGTTGAATCCTTGTGACCGGCCCATATACTTTTGGTGTTTTTTGAAAGGGTATTGCCTGCAGATTCCAATACACGAGTTAATATACATTTTTGGCAAAACTATGAGATTTGTTTTGATATTTATCTTGCATTTGGAAATAACGTTTCTGCATTATTCCAAGGCCAAATGTTTACGTTTACAACGTGTTTTCAGCGTAAGTTATACATATTTTCCCCTGCTCATGAAACTTACTAGGCATCCGAAATTCGCCCTATTGTATATTGTTGGAACGGTGCAGACGAAACCAAATCCTCGAGAATAATGTCAGTTTTAGACACGAATATGGAAACAAGCAAGAAAGTGATATTAATTCCCAAATAACATTCTTGAAAGAATCGATGTCAGAATATTTCTAAGCCTTTAAAAGACTATGCTATCTTCTGCTTCTACAAGAGTGAAATGTTTTAGATTTGCTTGTACTTTAACGATGCAATCTTTGGCCTAAATGTCAACTTGGCAGAATATTGTAGAATGACTCTATTTGCGCCGTGATTCTTTGTTTTGTACACATTTCCTAGTAAAAAGAAATGTATAAGAAGTCAAAAAAGCGTTAAAAGGTTAGGTTTGTTCATTACTTTCATTCAACAAATTGTTCTTAAAATGTATTTTGTCAATTGTGACAAAAATGTATATAACCCAAAACTATTATTTTCAAGAAATGCTGTTGTAAACGTGTATTTTATATATGGTTGTAAACATAAACTTCGTCTCACCTAAATAAAGCTAACTAATTTTAATTTGTATGCTTTTTAAACGTATCATACCATGTGCTAGTTACCAAGGCTTATTTAAACTAGGGTCGGAAGTAAACGAAAGAGTGTCTGTATTTGTTAAAAGGTTAAGGGTTTATGAGAGAGGAGTGTAGAATAGATGTAAATAAACTAATTGCGCAATTGGATAAAGCTGATAAATCCATAGTTTCTCACAACGACGCGATGAAACGTTTAACTCATCATGTTCATTGTTGATGGCATTCAATGGCACTCAAGTCACTAGAGCCCCAGCAAAATCTGCCAAAGCACAATTATTCAAATACTTTACGCGATTTATTATTAAAACGTTATTCAAAAATTACAAAACTATCTATGGATATATGCCTCCAGAATTTCTTTGAGGTCATGTGTATTAATTAAAATACTTGTGTCGCAGTCGGTTGGACTGAATTTCTTTCGAAATCTAACGTCAGTAGGTCAAAACTGATATCCTTGTCCGCCATTATAACATGACTATCTTGCATGGAAGCTAATCCAATAATGAAAGCGCCGCACTGTGGCGCTTACAACTTACAGCCAATAGCGTGGTGTATAAATCCATACCTAATTTGGTATGTATCAATGCCTTTTAATGGTAAGGGGAAGTAGGAGCGAAATGCAAATAAATGAAAATAGTTAAGTGAAGGTTTCCATTGCCTGCAGCAGAGGTACACCCGCTATATTTTCTGAAAATGGCCCAAATTGAACCCTTAAAACATAAATGATTTACAGTAACGAATACCAACACCATTATTTTATTTTGGTACAGATGAATCAGATGACGAAGCGACTATAGCAATTTCGTCGCTGGACATTCAAGATGAGAGCGAATCCGAGGATGGTATTTATCAAAGTATATTTTGTGCTTGTATAAGTGTAATCATCTGAATAACAACAACTCAAAATGAACAGGAAGACAAATAGGACAATGTTAAGGTTGACAATAATAAAATCCTTTATAAGCAGGAACATAATTTGGACTCAAGAGAGAGAGAGTGCTAACAAGGTTTTCAATCATTTAACCTACTTTTTGATCCAACATTCTCTTTTATGGCGGTTGACTTGTAAACACACATTTTGACTATTTTTTTACTAGATTTTTGGTACATTGTTAATGATAAAAAATATGATGACCTTCATTAAACAGCGACTAAAATATTTCCCCCTATACATTCGTTTGATAGTTGATATTTTCCAACATCAAGGAAAATCAGAATAATTAGAAACTGTTGAATCTTTTCAAAGGTTTTTGAAAGACATACATTGTTTACGAACACTACTTGTTTTTGTCGCCTCTAGTATAACATTTGCGGCATACGAGATTTTTAAAAAAAAGCAGCGAAACATAATATTACAATCTCTATATCAAAACTAAAGGCAACGGGATTTCATTTTTTTCCACTTGTGTATGAGTAGTAGTTGAGAAAGGTTTATGTTGGTATAATCATACTTTTAATTGCCTCCAGAAAATATAGGACTGTGTTTGTTTTAAAACAATTCATTTAGGCTTCATTTTGTAATGCAACTGATCGGCTAATGCGTTGGCGTCTGTAATATTTATTATTTGCAATACTTTGATAATGATAAAATACTAGTTCCTTGGTATAAAACGAAGTAGACATATAGCTATAGTAGCGCAGATTTGATTGGCAAAGAGGTGTAAACGTTGGTAACATACACGACAAAGGTATTTGGAAACGCAGAAAGCATAAACCGTGTTTTGGTCTCAAATAAGCACTTAATAAGTGTAATTTAAATATTCAATTAGATGCCTCTATATTGATGCACATGCACAGTTTACCCGGCGAAATTGAAGTGTTATCGTTCCCTTTACAGGGCCGAGCGGAGCAGAAGCTACAACTACTAATGAAGGTTTGTGAATTATTTAACCTTTAATACTATCAATCTTATATGTGATAGTTTCTGCATCCCCGATGTATTGATATTATGCACAACGAACACAAAAGACAAGTTATGTATAATCTCTTATATATTAGAGATGGTTTTATCTTGTTTCAGTTCATGAATTCATATCTGAAAAGTAATCATCTAACCGCGCAATAACACGCCAGGGAAGCATTTGAGTGAAAACATTTGGTTTGAAACATTTAAACGGGGTTTAGGTTTCAACTTTTGGTGACTGAGCTTGTTTCTGTAGTTTTTCACATAAGTATTGACAAAAGGCTGCCTCGTTACAAATGATAAAACCGTAATTGTTTTACGTGCTCGATTTTGTGAACATTATGGTACGAAGGAAAATGTTGTGGTGCTTGTGAATAAATTGTAATTTAGTTGGAAAAGAATAGTGAAAACAGTTAACTAAAATAATATCAATAAATTCTTTGAAAGAATGGCGAACTACAGCACTGCTTGGCGAACTTAAAGGCTATTTTGATGTCGAATCGTATAAAGACAATACAACGAAAACTACAGGGACAATCTCGAAATATCAGACGTGTAAATGTTGCCCTGTTCGTTGCTATCATACATGTGGGAGTGGGTATGGGGGGTGGTAGTTGCGGGTTGGAATTTTGAACATATAGGAAACTATGTTGCAATATGAAAACAGTTTCAAACCTTTTGTCCATGTAGTTCAAACCTAACCCTCCATCGTCGTTAAGTTTATGGCGTGTATTTCTTTCCAATGAACATTACAAGCTACTGCCTATGGATATTTCTTTCCTAGAGATCAAAGTTCGTTTGAATTCTTGGAGGATACAAGGTTTTTAAATCATCCTTAGGTTTAAAGCAAAATGGACATATGTAGGTGATAAGCGTATGCATGGACGCAAGAAAGGTGTTACTCGTGAATCACTAACTGTTCGATAATATTAATCGTGTTAGCAATTATTATATTTAAAGCAAGACGGACTTACTCAGTGGTTACGTTTGTTTAATACGTCTGGCAAGCTCATTTACCGGAAGTTACTGAATTACGTTTGAATTACATCACTGAAACATCCCAGTTCTACTGTATTACACTATATTATGTTAAAGAACGTGTAGTAGGACATTTCAACTATAGTGGATTTTCTCTTAGTGAAATTTGAATGTCTGCCTTCTTGAAATGCCAATGATTTGCACTTACTTGACGTTGGTCTTTTGCCACAGTTAATAATTCCATTCTGAGCTGTGTAAAACAATATTTGGTTAATGATACATTCTTATCATCAAGAGGTCAAAATGGTCGATCTATACTCAAGTATGTTACCTTGTGCTACACTCTCACAGATTGAAAACTTTGACATTTTTTTTTGTCTTTGAACGAGCCATTTTTGGCGAAAATCTTTGGAAACCAGATAAATAAGACAGACACTGCTGACAAAAAATCAAATTGCAGTATATTATATTTAAGAAAAGAAATGATGTTTTCTGCATTTTCTTAAACCGTTAGTAACGGTTAAAGCCATAAAACATTAATTTTCGAGCGAAAATATGAAAATCTGCGATCCGATATTTTGATATCATTGATTCGCAGATATTTACGCAAAAAAAATAAGTTCTGTTTTTAATTATTCTAACAACTAAAATTTACAAAACAACAACAACAACAACAACATATTTTTAATTCTGTTGGAGTGTGTTTGTTGGGATTTGTTCACTGTCATAACAACTTTATGCTATTTGAACAATCATCTTTTGTATTCCGGATATCAAAAGGCGATGAAATGTTTTAAAGAAAGCGATTTGATTAAACGCCTGTTTCTTGTGTAAATTTACCGTGAAGTTCATTTTAAAATTATACCTAAAATATAATAAAACATTTAAATTATGATCAAACATTTGTTGTTTGTTATGATGTCCAAACAAAACAAATGTTGGAGCTTCAAGAAAATGTTGAAAAAGGAATAAGATTTCCATAATAATCGGTATGTTTTGTTTATCTACAAACACGTCTGTTATAAAACTCATAATACTTCTTTCATCTAAAATTGTTTATTTGACAGAGGTTTTGTTGTTTCAAATGTGAACTTCTCATTTTTAAGCAGAAAAGTAACAACTCTTGACAATAAAAGTATTTCTTTTAGTTGTTATTTTCACCATAGTGCAAATAGCAATTATCGAAAGGTTGATTTTACTGCTGTTATTTCACTGATAAAACTTCATATTTCAACGGAAAGCATAACATACATGTGAACATTACAATTTTCTCACCATAATATGTTAGTGTGCCTCTCAACTGGGTCTTCGTTACATATTCAACTGGCTGTCTTTTCCGTTATATTATTATACCTTAAGAACTTACCATGACTTTCTCAACTCGAGAAATATAACTATTTTCATAGCTTTAGACCGAAATGAAAAGGTAGTGTAAGTGTAAAATAGTTAGTTTGAGTAAGATGCTTATAAAAATGCAATAATGTATCGATATTTTGTTGAATGATCATTTTTTCATGTTTTAGTTACAGAGGAATACGAAGATTACGAGTTGGGAAGTGATTTTATTGATGATCTTAAAGTGGTAAGTGAAAACCAGAACATAGGTGTACTTGTTTACTTCAACTTGATATTATATTATATACTTAGAAATAAATGCTGGGTTGCTACTCGCCGTAATGCTAAGCTCTCCCGAAGATGTCCATAAGTGCCTCAAGATTAATTATCTCATAATGGCGCACAACAATCAATTAGTATCTTCTTCTATAATACGTTTGTGTTTCCTTTCCATTCATTTTGTTATGTATTCATTCAATACTGTTCAATAAAAGTGAATTGAATAGATAACATACACTTTCGTACGTCTTTCGGTTGATCTGTACGCTGTTGTCGGGATCTTATGCAATTAAGCCTTGTCTTTAGGAAACGATTCACTACCAAATCGAAGAAAGTAACGTTGTTTACCATCAGTAACACAGTTCCTTTAAGTTCTTCACCCAAACTGATATCATGAATACATTGCAATATCTATCTCAAATATGGCGTTTCTACTGTCCGAATAATCCAGTCCGGGTAAACATGTATGTTACCATTACAGTATAGACCTAGTTTCATTACACCCACTGACTTTTTCCTTAGCTATTATTTTAATGCCGAGGTCAACAGTAATCTACACCCCCACCAAAACGCACACTCGCACGCACGCACACAGGCACACACGCACACACGCACACACGCACACACACACACACACACACACACACACTGATGAGAGATTCTCAAATATATATTTCGATTTTGGCTTACTCACATTAACATACAAGTTTTGTACAAACTATTATATAGTACATGTCTAAGTGAAATTGATGGAATTCTTTCAGATATCGGATACCGAAACAGAGGAATACAGACGAATACTGAAGGAAACGGGATACACAGCTCTTCGTGAAAAGTTAGAAGAGACAATCAATGGGTGGAAAAAAATCAAAATAAATATTGCTGTCACAGGGGAATCTGGCACAGGGAAGTCTTCCTTTATCAATTCTATCAGGGGGTTAATGGCTGATGACCCTGGGGCAGCTGAAGTTTCCGCCGTCGAAACGACTATGAAACCCACAGCTTACGACCACCCTGACAATCCAAATCTTCAGGTTTGGGATTTGCCTGGAATAGGAACGTTAAACTTCACGCGGGAGAACTACTTGCAGGAAGTCGATTTAAACCGCTTTGACTTTGTTTTGCTCCTGTCGTCGTCGAGGTTTAAGGAAAATGACATTTGGCTCGCAAAGGAAATTTTTAAGTTGAAGCCAAATTTTAACTTGTTCTTTGTACGAACAAAGATCGACGATGATCTTCGCTCCTCCCAAAAAGGACGACGCAAACTTCAGACTGCGGAAGATATGCACGCATTGCAGCAGGAAGTCAGAGACAATGCAAGGCTCAATCTTCTGAAAGGCGAGATATCCAATGCAGATATATATCTTGTTGACAACCATGACACAGCAGCTTTTGATTTTGGTACAATCTTTTCGAAACTGATCCAAAAGGTTTCCCGTATTAAAAGGGAAGCAATGATCATGTCATTGACTGGGGTCACAAACGAAGTTGTTCAAAGGGAGCTCGCTATTTTGAAAAGTAGAATCAGCTTGGTTTCTAAAACCGCTGCAGTGGCGGCCGTCTTTGCAAACACTGGCACGAACAAATATCCGGCAGAAATAGACGTGTTGCTAAAGGAGTGCAGATTTTATCGTTCGCAGCTAGGACTCAATTTAGAATCGCTTCAAATCATCGCAAATCGTCTTGAAATTGACTTCGAAAAATTGCTGGCCAAGTTGGCAATGAAATCACACATATATGTAGATTCCGAGGATAGGTTTGCCATGTATTATAGGGTGGTTAAAAAAATTGAACCAAAACTTTGGCATACACTTCCAATTATTGGAGACATGTTAAAGGTCAAAGCTTACCAAAAGCAATGCGCTTTTCTTATGAAATCATTCCTTGACATATGTGCCAAAGAAACACATGACCTACAGATGCACATGACCATGGCTTTAGAGGGATCCGATAATTAGAGTCGGTACAGGCGAACCAAACGTCATTTTCCTTGAACCCGTGTAAATAAGCGAAACTTCTGCTTGAAAACGTTTGTGTGTAATTTTATTTTTACAAATTCTAACAACAGATCTGTAAATGACATTTGTTATGTTTGTAAATGTTTTTATTGTAAGAAGTGTATTGTATTGATAATTGTAAATATTGCTGAGCTTGGCCCTGCTGTTTCGTTGGCATACTGAATAGGTTACTTCTACAATTTGTGGTAAAGAAACTCATCACTTTCTTACACTGGATACACGGCAATCTTTTGGATTTCGTCTGTCAGAAAACCATCTATTTATTATCAGATCGATGGTGTCCATGAGCTATATGTCATGGTTGGAAAAGTATTATATCAGATAAAACTTGACTGCTTGAGGTCAAATAACAATTAATATTGTTAACACTTTTGGCGTTTAAAAGTCTTGTTTTGTTTTGTCATAAAATAAACTTTCAAATTTTATCAAAATGGTACGCATGAGTGTATGCTGAAATCGTTTCATTCAATTTATAGCACAAAAAAGAAACATGCCATATAATCATTTATATTTGCTGCTTGCGTTAGAATGTTGTTTCATTGCCGGTTGCGTTTTTCTAAAGAAGTTCATTATTATGTGTTTCATACTTTTTATCTATTTCGTTTAAATGTATTCATTTTTGATTCGTTTATTACCGTTATTTATCTTTTATAGAACTTCATTTACGAAATGTTTGCCAATACAGCAATAAGTAATATTGTTGTTTAAATGAAATGATTTGCCAAGATTCGTGTCAAAGTAGTAAATAAGTTTGATAATAATTATAACACGAGTCAGGTCAAATTCGAATGTAAATTAGGTCTTAGAATTAATTGTATAAGCAATTTTTCTGACCATGTCATCTTTTCATCAGGTATAACATGTACAGTTTTTTGTGGTTGATTTTTTGTGAAAAATAAAAAAAAGGTCGACAGTTTTGTTTAAAGAATGCTAAAGAAGAAGTCGTTCATTCGTTCATGTTCCAGGTGATTGATTTGCTCACACTTTAGTTCATCTTGTTGGCCAGTAAATATTTTCCATTTCCTTTTCCTGTAAACCACATAACAAGTCGTTATCACTTACTGATTAGAACTGAGTCATACTTAGATCGAATGATTCAGTGTTAATGTTCAAAGTTTATTTAAGTAATTTGTTAAAATGTTACAAAATATGTAAGCATTTTGTTGTTGATGTTAATGAGACGGAACATGCTTATCAATGTATCTTCTTCTTTGTCCTTCCGCTATCAATGTACGTATTTAACGATCACTTTTCCGAATTAATATTTCTGAGAAGTCATAATATATTTTTCGAAACCAGAACTTATTGGCCGGTTTAGGTACGATTGTCCTTTTTGTTCAGTAAAAGTTTCAATTATTTGTGTGACACTAGCTAAATATGCTATGAACTTCTTGATTTTGGTTTGTTTGTTTAAAAAGGTAGTATAAAACATAGTATAAGTCCTGCTGGAAACATGATAATTACAAAATAATATACATGATAGAGACGGAATAAAAGTATAGAATGATAGTTAATACTATTTAAAGTGTAAATATAGTTACCATTTTGAATTAAAAACTATCATAGAATCATCTTAACAGTATTTTGCTATTGTATCGAATCGATGTATTGAGGTACTTTTATTATCGATGCTTGATTTTTGAAGTATGAGCAGGAAATTTTGATCGGTGATTATGTGAAAAGAGGAATGATTAAGGAAACCGCATTGATTTTATGATATTTTGTCGAACGATGTCGTGTTATTGTTCGTATTCGATTCACAAGGAAACTCTGTAACTGTATAAAAACTGTACTTTCTAATATTAATAATATCTGTCATGTGTTTCCGGGCCGGATAGAAAATCCCACCCGAGGGCACCTACATTGCCAGGTAAAGAGGCTTGTCGAGTTACCAGCTTTGTAGCTTGCCCGAGGGTCGGAATTAATCTATCCGGACTTGACACACATGATTGATATTTTTCTAACATACATTAAATAACATTTTTGTGAAAAATAACATATGAAAACATATTTTGTACATTTCACCACAAAACACGTGCGATGATGTTTACTGACGTCATGACGCGCAGTTATTTTCATTCATATTTGGATCATGTCAATTTCAGTGTACACTTATCATTCTTAAAAATAAAATTTCTTCTCACCTTGCGTATGTTTTATCTTTGTTGATTTTGCTGTCCCGTTTAAATTATACATGTATATACATTTTTCAACCTGAGTTGAATACTGACGACCGAGGCGAATTATTATCCGAAGGTTGACAACTGTCACCCTCAAGACAGTAAATATCAATTTTGTTATACTGAACAAAAACCGTAGAATTTTAGAAGTATTCGAGCAACACCCCTACGAAAATTATCCGTGTATTGTCTGAATATTTTTTATGTTTCTGTTGTCAGAAAATCATTTTCACTGACAGCTGCAAATCTGGCTTTCATTTTTTAATACAGGTTACACACCACCATTGTCATTTCCTCTATAATTCAATGTAAATTGATTATATTTAGACAACATTTAAAGGCATTTCGAGCGAATGCAGACTATGATAAACATATATATTCTTAAAGTACAAGCTCTAAATTATATTTTGAGCCACTAATAAGGGGGGTCAAGTTATTCCTAAGAAAAATCTCTCCACGTTAGACACAAACTCTAAAAATTGCAGAGTCCGCCATGACAGTTCTTCCAAAATGACCTTTCAACTATAGGGCAGCAGTTTATGCTTAAATATCTATTCTAAATGATAAATCAAGCCATAATAGATACCCAAGGTATAAAAGTTTCAGGAATAATGATATTTTTGATTTTCAGTGTATTGAGCATGTGAAAACATGTCTATCAGTCATAAAAACATTTTTTTATTGAGAATTTTCCACACAACGGAAGTACAGTTGACGCAATGGTGACATCATACCTACAGTAATTATTGTCGTCTGGTAAACAAAGCGCTCAGGTGATAAAGACTTTCAGTTCAATGCTACCAGTAATTCCCGTATTCGCAGCGTATATGCCATTTTCATATATTTTTCTAAGGTTGCAATGCCAGTTTAATGAATAAAAAATCAACATGGCGGCGTATTTTTAGCGTTTTGTTAATTTCATGACGTAAGAGTTTACAATGCGACAATGGGTGACAGTGCGAGATGATAGTCGAAATCATTGCCCTGTCATTTTTACTACATGTTCTATAAAAGTGAGGACAAATAAATATGTAAGGTTACATTTTCAACGTAACATCTAAATCAAATAATCATAATTGTTGAATTATAAAGTTTAGATATAAATTTAAGAGAAAGTTTCGTATCATGACTGTCATTAAGAACATTCATCAAATATAGAAATGTTTGTGTAAACGGTTCCTGATATATTTGTTGAACTTTAAGTGTGTGTGTTTGAATACTCATTTTTGTTAACCTGCTTAACGTAAAGAACATGTCCGGTTGAACTTAATTCAACTAAATGGTTCAATAAATGTCTAATATTTATATAAAAAACGTACAAAAACAGGTTTAAACATAAACCTCAGTTAATGGCACAGGGTCAACGACAAAGACATAGAACACAAAAACAAACAATCACAATTCAGAGACATGAACCAACAGCACAAATCTCCACCATCAATACTCTTCATTCATAATATCAAGGGCAGAATGCAGTAACCAGCAAGCATTATCGTAAATGAACCGATTTAACTCCAAAATTGGCTGTCTGCATTCGGAAAACAATAGAAATACTGTTATTGTCCAAAACAAAGCCTCGGGTGGGGTTTGTACGCAAGAGAACGGTCTTAAATAGTTGTTTTGAAGCAAAAAATGCATTGGGTGAGTCGGGAAGCCTAGAAAGAACCTGCATTGTTTTCACGAAATATTTTAATACTGACATTATTTTGATCTAAAACAAGCGTCTTCGTAAACGATCAATTGCTCTTCATTCGGTGCACAAGGTCGTTTCTAAAAATTATCGTTGAAACATATAGAAAACAGTGGTAATACTCACCGAATCGAGGACGTTTTCCACTCAAAACAATGAACCGGGAGCATGGACGCACCTGACATTACTGCCCTAGAATATATAGGGATGTTTATCAAGAATTGTTAGGTACCGCCTAAGACAAATTCTATACCGCGTACATGGAGTGATTAAAATAGTAATAAATTCAAAAGAATCTGAAGATTACTGATAAACAGAAACTACATTTGTTTTCTGTATGCGTGCTTTGTTAAACCAATTTGTTTTACATCGATAAAAAATAAGATCCAGCGTAATAATCTATAGATATGGGTGTCGAACGATGGTCAATACGCACTGGTCTTCGGCCAACTTTGGCAGACAGGATGAGGCATTCCGATTACCGTGTTTTGCTAAAGAGGCTAGCAGCGGCGTAGGCGTCTTTCGACGATGAAGTACTGCAAGTTGTGAAACTCAAAGAATTCATTTCATTTTACAATGTTTCTTCTGCTATTCTGTTAATCGAGACTTGGTGAAAGTGATTCATAGTTTCAAGCCACATTCATTTAGTACCTCTCCGCTTAAACTATTTCCCAATCAAAATGTTCTCTGTCGTGTATATAAATACCGAATCTAAAAGCAAGCCAATTTCTATCTTACGACCAAACAATACACACATATATAAATCATTTATTGTCCAGGTGCATCATCCATAGCTTGTCGTATTGGTGAGGAATAGTATAAGCCTAATGAAGGTTTTATCAATATTATGTGACAATGTGTCAACGCTTTAAAGTTCTAATCGAATTTAGAATTTCTTTGAAAAAAAGAACATCGTTTAGAAATAAAATGGCCAACTTCGATGAAAAAACAAGTCGTCTGTTTTAGGCCCCTTCTTATTTCGAATGATATTGTTTCTAAGGCAGTAAACTACATTGTACTGATTTTCTGAAGTAATCAGAAAAAAGTAATACATTATCAAAACAACGTCAAACGGCCTCCTTGCTTGGAATTAGAAAATGATTCCAGGGGATGATAAGTAAACTTGTTGGAAAACCAATATTTCTATTTGTATGTGTTATTCCATTCTCGAACAATAATGGAACATTCAAAGCATGACTTTGAATGGTCCGATTTTAAAACTGAAACATATGGGTTTTTTTTGTGTGTTTTTTTCACAATACATTTGCATGGGACAAGTTAAAAAGTCAGTGATTAAAAACAACACTCGAGTCATATAGGCGAAACATAATTGCATGGATCTTTATAACCCGATGGTATTACCTCCTCCACTTTGGAATCCGGAATAGGGCTTTATTTTGAACTTGAATTCGGAATACCGCTTAATTTTAAACTGCAATCCGAAGCACCGCTTAATAATAAACTGGAATCCAAAATACCGCAGCGCTGAAGTATAGACTGGGACGACCCGGAGCACTGCTTAATTTCGAAGCAAGCCAGAATAATGTATATTACCTATAACAATAAATAAAGTAAAAATGATTTCTATAATTTCGTTTGCTGAAGTGTAAACTCATGTGTATAACTTCTTAAATTTCAACTTGCATCAAGACATACACTTTAAGTTTCATATTATTTGCCATTTAGTTTGAAGTACGCTATTTTGCTAGGGCAGGGACGGTTCTAGGATTTGTCGTTAGCGGGCCGCGATTTCGAAGGGTCACAACTTTGGCCTCCGTTAATAAAAGTATATGGATTTAGTGCTTTAGCGTGGCGGCGTGATCCAAAACGGGACTAATGGCTTTTCTGAGTCGAAATGCTGCACTTTGGTTTGCACATGTTATCATTAGAAGGCAACATTAACCTGCTTTTAGTTTCAAAATGTCACAGAGTATCAAATTTGAAAGAAGTTAGTTACGAAACTAAATTCTGCTAAATAGCGTATTCTTAAGCTCTCATATACATATACATTGGACCTTAAAGACACGTTTTGGCCCTCAAACCCATTCGTTGTGGTTCAATACATGGATACTTGTTTGCGAGTATGGTGTTCCCCTCTTAATGCAGAGCTTTTGTGTGTAAAGCGTCGAAGCATCTGAGAGTTCTTAGACAACAATGTCTGCATCGTTATGGAATTGGGATTCCATCTTAGTCGTTCTTTTCACGCGCAGTCATCTCGAATGATTGTTAAGTGCGGGTATTATTTAATATTCATTATAAGCGCCTCTTGTACGATGTATTTGTTTCACGTTTGTGCAGAATGTACACGTTTATCACGTCAAGCCGATATCGAAATCACATGTAAATGTTTCTATCTATGCCACACAGGGTGGACCAGGCTCGTGCAAAGCTGGTTTGAACGTATTATTACAGCATTGTTTCAGCGAGGAAAGCTGTGTTGTGTGTGTCACAATCAGCGGTTTGCAACAGTTCAACTACAGGTTAGGTCGCTGTTTAAAGAAGCGATGACAATTGCTAGAATGTGCGAACACCATGAAACAGAGCGGAATATATATCGGATAGCGAGGTACATGTAAACCGGCCGTTTCCAGCTTACCGAGCACCAGTACCCAGTCCTGTATCTATTGACAACATGCTTGTGGATCTACCAAACATAATGCAAATACAACTCACTCTGTTATAAATGTCATCTTGTTTGAACTAAAAAACATCAAAACATCACTCAGTTGTAAATAAAACATCGTAATGCTTTACCACGTTAATACGGTTTGAATATGTTAAGATATGGTACCTTTTCATAATGGAGGGCATGGTCAATCGAAGAAAAACATTCTGTGGTAATCATCATATTCTAAAGCGGTATTAAAAGCATTAAGAAAGAAAATGTTCTTTAAAAATGGCCAGGTTGTAGAAGGGTCCAATGTTGTTTACTTATCTTTGGATAACTTCAAAGATGTGTTTGTTGGTGCAATGGAGGTTTCAAACTATGGTTCTTATGTTGCATAGATATCCTATTATATTCAGAAAAGGAAAAATACGTTTGCTAATATCAATCTAAACATAAATTCTTCGAAATGCATACGTATACATGTATAGTTATTTATATATCATAAGGACATGGGCTTGTCCCTGTAGTTATTTAACATAATACTTATAACTTAGAGACAAACACACTTGGTATTTTCCCCATTTTTGTTCATGATATAAAAGCCACTAGGCTCCTCAATTCCCGGATATTCCCATGTTTTTGGACGTATTTAAATCGCACGGTACGTCCATCCGGTTTCTGGTGTCCGGGCCGCAACTTTGTCATGCACGGAAGGGTTTTAAAAATACCTGAAACGTGCGTTAAGTATATAAGGAGGACCTGTCGCCAGCAAAACCCATGACCTTATCTCAAAGGCCAAGGTTACCCTTATAAGTTTATTGTCCTGGGATGTTGCTTAAATGCATTTAAATGCATAGCTGATCGAGTCCTGGCCGTCACTTTGTCATGCACAGAGGGGTTTTAAAATAAATTGGCAAGTTTGATTCATTATGGCGATGTGTCGTTTGCACGACGTACGGCCCTCCTTCAAAGTTCAAGGTCGCACTTAGAGTTTTATCACAATGAACTGTTGCATATCCACGTAGAGAATAGTTTGTCATGTCCGTGTTTTAACTTTCCATGAACAGAGGGATCTTCATATTACTTTGCAAGACCAGAGTCCCTAGCTTTTATTGATTTTTTTCTCTACACTCGACTTCAACATCATGGTGGTCGACATATGCTGAATAATGATTGCACTGTATGACACTTTGGGGGCATTTGTCAACTGTGACAGCTCTTGTTAATTTCAAAATCTGCTTACACGCAGTATAATACAACAAACAACAAGCGTTTATCTGAAAAACAAGGCTTAGCATTTCTTCTTTTTTAATATGTATTTAGAATAGAAGCTTAATTCAGCAGCTGATACGGCAAAAATAATTAATTCAGCCATGACATTGCTAGCCTATACTAGATACTAGATGTTGTTGCATTTAAACACGCTCTTTGTTCGACAAAACAGATCGGCATTCGAGGTCTAGGGATTAACCGTTGAATAGTTTTTTGTTCATGAATTGCGTCTTTATCCCCAAAGTATTATTCGTATTTCAGACTATGCTTCAGACTTTAAAAGTTCCTAAAAAGGTTTTACAGCTATTTTAAGTTAATTCAAAGATTTATCTCAATCTGCCTGCTACAATGCTTGGGGCTTAATATCGTCTTGTTTTATATTACACTAAAATACTACTAAAATACGAGGTGGAGTAAAAAGATTTCAAAAATTGTACAAGTAATTATATCTCCTTTCTACTTTTCTAAGGTAATTTACTGTTTTGGGTATCAGAGCATTTGTTGTTTCAGAACATATACAATATTATTATACCGCACGTGACCTGCTTATGTTAGATTTTCATATACCCGTAATGGGCAATTTTAAGGTTAGGGTAAGGGTAAGTTTTTTGCACTGTGTTGTTTGTGGAGTTTTGTGCTGTTGATCCGTGTTTCTTGTTCGTGATATTTTGTTTTTGTATTATATGTCTTTGGCATTTACCCTGTGCCATTATGGGGTTTACGTTTAAACTTTTGGATACTGAGCTTGTTTCTTTAGCTTTTCATATAAATAATGATACTGTCAAATAGCATGCGCGTCTTTAAATATACATTTTTGGTTCCCAAGTCTAAGCTGGTAAGGCCGCTTATTTAAATATATGTGACTTTCTAGGTTATTCTTTGTTTTTAATAGAATAATCCTTTCAGTTGAGGGTGGCTTTCAATATTGCCCTAGATACCATCAGCACTTACAGATAATCCTTGAGTAAACTAAACAAAACAATAATGTTCATCAATTCTCTGTATTCAATTCATATTTATCAAACGTCAACAATACTCACATAATTCCAAGTTGAACGTTCTGAAAAGATAACTACTAACAATCATGAGCATATGAATAATACTCTATTTTATTAGATTAAGGTAAACTGTCTGAACATAGTTAACAGTCTATTATATAATCTAATCGTGTGCAATGGCAGAGTTAATGAAATAGCTAAAACAAACATATATGATAAATGATCACAAAAACATTGTACATCACACAAACAATCACATCAACAATGAGCTTACCAATTAAAGGAATTGGACGCTGTTAATCCAAATCTCTCTCTCACGGTGCCCGTATAATTTACACGCTGATTATCTGTAAACCAAACCTTCATGTGTAAGTTATGGAAATAGAATAAAAAGAGAACTGTCATTTCGATTTCAATACAAAATGTACACCTGTCAAGAAATTATGTAACAAAAATTATTGATCATTCCAAAACATTGCAAAACAATTACAAATGTAAAAGACCACAAATGCTAACAAATACTGGCCGTTGAGTATAGATTAGCACGTAAAAAACGTCTAACTCAATGATTATTTTGACTATCAAAATCATTGGTGTATAACAATCATAGCCAAAGGGAGGTTTTGCCTGTTTAACCATGTAACTCTTTTAACCAGAGTTATCTAATAATAATATTCTCTTACTCATCTTCTCTAAACGGAAACCGAGATAAACCATCTGCATCAGCATTCTTTTTTCCAGCTCTATAGTGTATATCAAAGTTGTAATTTGCTAGTGCCGACGCCCATCTGTGTCCGGTCGCATCTAATTTGGCTGATGTCAATACATATGTCAATGGGTTATTATCAGTAAAGACTGTAAATTTATTGATTTTCAAATAGTCAGAATACTTTTCTGTGACGGCCCATTTCAATAAAAGAAATTCAAGTTTGTGAGCTGTGTAGTTTTGATAGTGATAAGCTGGCGTTTGATCATGTCCTTAATATTAAGCCGACCGGAGTCATTTTCCTGATGCGTCTGTGTGTAAAATAAATTGAGTAAAGATGGAATATGCCAAAATTGGTGGTCGCGATAATGTGCCTTTCAATTCATCAAACATCTTCTGCTCATCTTTGTCCACGTCCAAGTCTTTTTGGTGTCTTCATTCTATTCTTCTTACTTGGCGTTTCTGGGATCAAATCAGCCAATGGTCTTGTCATATTTGAAAAAAAAAATCTGTAGTAGCTTTAGTAGGATATTTTGTAATGTTTTTTTTATATGTTCTATACACAAATTCTGAGAATGGCCAAAAGAAGTTGACCTAACAACCGATTTATCAACTCCATTTTTCATGTGTTTTTTTTTTGTTGTTTTTTGATAAGGTGAGATTTATTGTAGTTATTGACACATCGTCACAATCCTCATAACCATCATTATCATCAACACCGCAAATCTCTCAACTGTCAACGTCTGCACTGGCAACGTCACTAACCACATCTACGACATCTTCAACAATAGCCACGTCAACGTCACCAACATCCACGACATCTGGAGAACCACCTATGTCAGCGTCCCCAACATCAATTACATCTGACGGATACTGGGGAAATTCCAGCCTTGGTGATATCAACGTTGAGGGTAACCCCTCCATTCGCGTTACCAACGTTGACGCCATCTGGAACTTCATCTACTTCAGCGATACCAACATTGACGTGGAAATCCCACCAATCTCGTCACCACTTTTTCCGTCAATAAGCTGCAATTGCTATTTGTTATTGTTGTTGTTGTTGTTAACATACATAAGTAGATATGTGCAGATATCAATTAGCCTGTAAAGATCTTCATCACTAGAAATGGACTCAACAACAGGTTTATAAGGCGATTTAGTCAACGCATCAAAGTACGATTCATCCTCACTAATATCTTCCCGATAATTCCGTTTTGAAGTTACAAGCTTTCCACTGTGTGTAATTTCATGGGCCATGTATCTTTCAATTAAGTGAACGTTTTGGTACATTTATAATGTTTCTCAAGTATATGGGTTTTTTTATATATCGTTGTAAGCTTTTCTAAGACCTATAATCCCTCCGACACGTGTTACACACAAACATGGTATCTGCTTTAAATTAACCCAGACCTCTGAATTGTTTTAGTAGTTTATACATATACATACGAGGAACCGTTCCACGAGGATACACGAGGACTACGCTGAAGTAAAGGGTACTGTCAAGCTATGATTAAATATGGAACCGTTGCGCGGGGTTTTCACTCTTTACGGTAGCACCTAGAACCTATTAAGGTATCACATTTATATGATGCTTTTAATACTTCACAATATACAGATAAATGACATAAATATTATTAAAATATATTTATTAACCTCACCTGGGAAATCATCTTTATTCCATTTAGCACTGTTTTCATTATCACTTTACTGTTTTTTTTGTTTTTTTTTCGCTTTCAGAGAGGCAACTCTCTTTGCTAGTAATTTCTTCTCTGCTTCCTTTCATTTTTTATATTGTTTAACACTGATTAATTCTTCAGGTGCTTAAAATTTCATTTGCTATGTTTGCCATTGAGCCTTTCAGTTAAAAACTATTTTGGGCATAAACTTCTGTGATGTACATATATTTCACCACAATACCCACGCAGTTAATTTGTCTTACACTCTTTAAATGAATTACTCCCTTTTAAGCACTTATGATAACACCCTTTGATATGTTTCTTTTATCCAGTAATAGTTTTATATTGCTCACATTCGTCACTCCAGTGATTCTTCTGACAAAAGCGGCACTTTCTTAATTATGTGTTTCTTTTCAATAAATATGACTAAGTGCTTGTAGCAGTGAGTGCCTGTACTGAAGGCTATTGCCTACGACTACTTCAGGATATCTATTTGAGACGAAGCTGGTCGCTGTGGGGAAAGATTGTTGTTGTCTATTATTGACAGCAGGGGTTTTGTGTCTTAAGCTGCTCGTTCACGAACATTAACATTTTCACGTAAACGGTCACTGGGAGTGTGCACAGTACACTTATTGTCCATTCCGTTCTGACGTTTAACTGGATAAAAACATCTCCTGGTAGTTTGATCCTTTGATAGACACAAATACATCTTGGTTCACATGTTGTTTCAATACTTCTAAGCTTATGTGTTATTATTTGTCACTGGTTTCAAATTTATGAGCTGATTATAGTGAATGTCCATATCGTTTCGTAAGCATATCGATCGCGATCAAGTAATTTTCGTTTGATAACGCTAAGCTTGCAATCGCACTTCTAGCCTCCCCAAACAGTTGCCTATGAAAAAGTTAATTTTTTCGACGTTCGATATGATCTTGTTGTCATGCACGATACTCCTAAAAGAATCCCAAAACTCGATCCATTTTGTTTTATCGCCAGTGAAAGGTGTCATTTCCATTGTTGGTAGTTTCACTAACGGTTCCCTTTATCCTTCTGTCTGAATGTTCTTGTTGTTCCATTTGAACGGTCATAAGCTGTTGCATATTTATTTGCAAGTCTTTATTTGGTCTAGTGGTTGAATCATTAATGTGTTTTGCTTTCATAGTGTCACTCTTTTCTTCCTCTTTTACTATTCTGTCCTTGTACTGCTTTAACTCTTAGTAACGATCCATGGCGCGGCAGTTAATGTACAATCTTGTCAAGTATATGTTAGTTAATGAACTATCACTATCATCAATGGCAGAAGCTAATGCTTCACTTTTAACTCCATTTTTGTCAATATATGATTCAATCTTTCAAAACACCTTTTTTACGTTTGAAATTAAGTCATCTGGATTTATTTCACTAGATTCATTATTTAATAAAATATCAGCTTTACCAATTTCTGATTCAAATATATTTTGAAACCTTGTTCTTAAACCCTTTATGTAAGTAACATTTGCCATTTTGAATTTCGCTCTTTAAAATGCTAAACTAAACACCCAATACTTCCACATTAAACGTTATTAGGTACCTGACCACACCTTATTCCATTTTTGTCAGTGCCAACTGTTTCAAAAACAACAACAACACATTAATACACTAGTATCTTTTATGTGATATGTACATACCGTTTTCTTTCCACTTTTTCTTTGTTGAATATGTATTTACTCGGTCCAAAATTCATTTTTAACTTTAAACCGGAGATACTTAGATTCATATGATATCTACGAAGCAACATTCACTTTTAATAGACAGCTTCGTATCCGGTTCGTGGGAGCATTCAATGTGGCGAAACGACCACATTAATCATTGTAATTATTTGGACTATAGAAGTTTAGCTTCTTTCCACACTGATAATAATTATCCTTTGTATCAAAGTTTAGTAATAAAGAAGAATAATCATTTTTCAAACATTTAATAATTTGTACTAATAATTCAAATGCGAGTTTAACATCCAAAAGTAAGTCTTATCAAGTTCTTGGTACAAAACAACATCCATATATACTAAACGGAACACCGTCAAAAACAGTGCAATCATGCATGAGTGAAAATGTGAGTCATTAGTCACGAACAGCACCATTGAAAGGAGCGGGAAAATTAAGACGGTGCAAAACAATGGTGCAACTTAACGCGCCAATGCATAAGACAAGAATATCGAAGAAGCAACATTTGTAATACATGTACCACGAATAAATCTCGATATTCGCGACATTGATGACCATCTGATTAATCAATAAAAGATTCCAATAATGTTCTAAATTAATGCAACATGATTTATCTCATCTGCTTAAAAGCTAAATATGTATTCGTCGTGTCGAACCACTAACCGTGTACTATCTAAATATGGTAGGTGAATATACTTGACTTATATAATTTTGTAAATGATTAAAAATATTCGCTCTTTCCTTGTGCAAACTTACTTCGTGGAAGTTGCCGGACTTCATTCGAATGACTAGTTAAATATATGATCCTATATATCTTATTTCAATTGCCCTGTTATTTTGACCATCGTTGGGATCAGAAGTAAATTAAGCTTCTGGGTTTGCTCAACAATGTTACGATACGCATTACAGCATTACATGTTAATTATGTATAGAGGTGAGTTTAATCAATAATCGTGAACTGTGGATATGCAATAGGTTAACACAAGGTAAGGTTCATGGCGGAGCAAAGGAGAGACACACGCTGTATATAGTGGACCAGCTTACACAACGCATCTCCAAATTTCCACGTATACGGGAAAAATTGGCACACTGAACTAAAACAATAACTATAATTGCTACCGTGCGTAAGACACTGTGTACGGGCATGCTATGCGTTTCGCAGAATGTTGAGCAATAACCACCACTAAACATAATGGAACATCATCGATGAACTGTTTAGCAGTGGCATTTCGGACATGATCACAGCATCAGTTGAAACGGTATACTATTCGATAGTAATGTTTTTTCGACGTCATTAAACCTTAAGACATTAAAACATTGGATATTGTTATATTCGCCAGCTTAAGCCGTTTCTGTTCGAAATGAAGTAATTTCTTCATCACACAACTAATTCAAAACGATATTCTTAATTCGTTCTAGATCAAATTGCAGATATACGATATAATTCCAGAATACCGAAGGGAATATCATGCGATTCATATAGCAATAATGAGATACGATTGTCCAACAATATTAGCATTTGCAGTAAAGGGAAGAGATACCATGTTAACGACTGATTTTGATATTTTCAGACGGTGAAATACCGCAAAGCACTGATGACAGAGTGGTTCAGATATAGAATCTGCCATCGCATCAAACAGAAGATTAGATATGAGTCTCCTGATAAATGACGTTTTGGAAGAACTAAGCAACAAGACAGTAGATCCTTTGTTTATATAACGGATGATATAGGATTTGGATATTTCAAAGTCACATGACTCGTCGTATATGCTAACGAACTTAGCATTCACGAAGCTTTGAAATTTTGAGTGATCGTGGCTTTTGCTTTTCCCAAATTCACAAAGTGAAAAGCATATCAAACGCAACATTTATGACCTGTCTTTGAACATCAAAGAAAACCGTGCGCTTAACATCGGCTTTGGACAGTCAGTGTTACTTTAGTATTGGTGAGTTCAAGAGTCTGATCTAGGACTGCTATCTTTGTTTGTAAAATATAAATGGTGTAAGGTATGTGACCTGTATTGATTAGTTCAGTTGCTATCTGTCAGCACTGCTCTTTAAATACTAATTTTTTATTCTATCTAATTAAATGTTTTATTTTAGCATTGCCAAACTAATTGTTTTCTTTAATAGTTGATGTATACGTGTATATAATTCCTTTTAATATGCTTTCTTATGTCGGTATGTAATATGTTTTTACCTAATACTTTTACACTAGAGTTTGTAGGACATTTTATATATGTTGTAATCATTTAATTGTATTCTTGTTATCAATGTATTAATATATTTCTGGTCTTTCCGAAAACAATGTTTGTTATCTTATAGCTAATGGTACTCTTTCTGAATGAAACCGACGTTAAATAAAGATTATCTTATCTTATCTAATACAAACTGAACTGTTTATAATAGTATGCTTTGCGAAATGATATATATGTCAGTACGAAATACGGATCATGTTGCCTATGGTTAACTAATATTGGTATTGAGGCGACATTATATCCTGTCAACACGCGGCAAGTAACGACGATCGCGAGCTTTCGAACGTTGTCGAGATACATTGTACTCCTAAAGAAGTCAATGTTTATATAATGACTCTGAATCGAAAACCCCCCGGGCACGCTGAGAGCCGGTTAATCGTCAAGCCTTCCATTCGGCTTCCTCATGTGCTTTTGATTGGGGTATTTTGATGCTGACCGTAAAAACAGGATGGATATTATTACATCTTTAATATCTGCTCGAATTGGTGGGCATGAAAATTGTCTCATAAAAAGCATGCGTCTGATCAATATTCAATGTTATTTTTCATTCCCGTGCTTCAACTGTAAATGTTTTCAAAGTTTTTCCAAGAGCTTTATCTTTCGGCGCACATTTCTCTTTTTCTCGGCACTCTTGGCGTAAATTTGATGACACTAATACTACTATTTCCTTGATATTTGATGTGCATTGTTAACAGCGATAACAATTTATTGGCCTTCTAGTATATAAATAAAATTAATTTGTATTTTCATAACACATACAGTCAGCTTGCAAATACAGAAATATATAAGATAAATGTGACGATATGATTCAAATACATCTTTGGAGAACTGCATTTAAGCTGTATGTCGTGACATAAACTTGGTGTTTACGCGATTTTTAAATTTCGTACCTTATTTATTCAAACATTTTACAGCAAAGTACTCGTGACCACGCGCATACTAACAAAACAAAGTAATAAATACTTCAGAGAAATGAAGCAGAATGCAAACCAGACGGATATACATGCATTTGATATAAAACTACTCAGCCAATTAGAAGGAATTATGACCTCTTTACATAATGATATTCAAAATAAGGGTTCAACGATCCATTTACCTTTTTTATTCAGTCTGATGAAAAAAACGACCGTATAAGGACAGAATATTTTGTCAAGCTGATTTGTGGCGTGGATGATATCTGCTAGGGTTATGCGTATCTTATACATAAAAACTCATTTTATGTCTGCTGGAAGAAATACTAATCGCTACAAGTATGTTTCCTTTTAGTGATTACCAATCGACATCAGCAACAGAATACAGTGAACTATTTCAAAAAGAACATCGAGTCGATACCTCAAGTATTTACGTAACTACACCGGATAGGCAGTACAAACTCCCCTGTATTGATAACGTTGGGACAGAGAGAGATATACCTTATTAAAGTCGATCTCTTGGTATTCCACAATTCAGATCATTACAAAACCATTTATCAAACTATAAACATATGTATAACTTATTCAGATCATTGACATTGACAAGAGCCTACTTAATTGAATATTGCCGAATAGATTTCATGAAAAAGATACCAAATGCATTAAAGTTAAAGGTGATCCAAAGGCATCCTGCAGTCAAAATAAATACATATGTTAACGAAAGAGATTATATGTATTGATAGAATCTTGATATATAAAGTGGCCCCAAAGAATCAAAAATATAACTACACTGCAGCCGAATATTTCAACGATAATATACGTCGGTTGGTTTCTGTAGTTTTTTGCTTAATATTGACTTCTTATCCGCTAAAATATCCTTAAGCCAATCATTTGTGTCGCTTTCCCAGAAACGCGATCTTGATCTGGCGATAATATTTCCGGATAATACCTTGTTACTGTCAATTATCACGAATGTCTTACAACGATGAATGATTTTTGAAAAAGCCAAGCAATCGATTGACACTTCGGATTAATCTTCAAGAAAAACGTTTGTATTCGCCAAAAAAAACAGCTAACAAAAATGAGTGTATTCATTACATCGTATACATTTCGAAATTTTAGATAACCGTCCGTTTTGACATACACCGCCGAATCTTGATCCTGAATCGTTGCGATGTGCTTTCGACCCCAAACATATTGTCGTTTTCTGGGATGATGCATTTAGCAGTTTTACTGTTAATGATTGCATCATTATCTTTTAAGTGAGGGAATGGAATTGATATCTATAAAAAAACAAGTATAGTAGTCGAAAGTTAAAACATAAACCCAGTTTAATGGCACAGGGTCAGTGCCCAAGACATACAATCACAAATCAGAAACACTACATATATACTATATTACAATACTAGGAATAATAAACTAGGTTTGTTAGGTACCGCCTAGAAACGGTCATTAAAATATAAATTTACTGTGGGTTTAAAACAGTTTGTGAGCACAACTTCACTCTTATCCCAACAATCCCGAATAAAGTAAAAAGATAAAATGGTAAACCTTATCAAAGTATGCATTAACTTAAGGAAACTTAATAATAAATAATAATAAACTAAGTTCTTCTATGACCAGGGATCCCGTCTCTATATGCAGACGAATGAATACCATTCAGAGTACCTTATGCAAAACCCCTTCAAATATATTATATGTTTAAGTTTTCAGTCCTTTGATTGAATATAAAACATGCAGACCCGTGTTATCTTTAAAATCGTTTGTCATTCATTTGGCTCGCTCGGAATGTTTCAGCATATGACGTCACTTTCCAAATTTTTACTTAGGATAATTATTTCAAGGAATATATTAGCAAATATATATATTGTATTTTTATTTTTAATTTTTCCTTGTTTGATCCGAGATTTCGTTCAATGATGCTTAACATGATCAAACCCTATGATAACACAGTTTTAAACTTGTTTTTCAATTATAAAGGGATACTGTGTGGATTTCTTATAGTTTCAAACAATAACTGCATCATTAACTGCATAATTCGTTGAAGTAGACTGAAAAAAATAGTTTTTGCCTAAATGCTCTGAGTGTCTTTAATAACTGCATACACCTGTTCTGAGATGTCCTTCTCACTTTCTTTCGTTTTTTGAATGACTGCAAATACTAAAACGTAAAGTGTCGCAATGACACGTGATAAATAAAACGATGGGAACCAATGACACAAGCCTAAAATTTAACGAAGATCTTACTTAAAAGCACGCAGACCAAGGGTAATTAGCCACTGAACGAACGAGATCGATACTACCTCAAAAGACACCAAAACCACATTACACAACTAACAGAATAAATATCGATACATGCTTCAGTAACCACCTTTTTACGGTCAGAAAAAAATCAGAGAACTCACTGTGAAATGTTATACCCTGTTCACACGTTAAATTGGTTACGAAGAGTAAGAAGTAAACCATGACCATAGAACTTTAGATTTGAATAAAAAAATGCGGAGTAATATACATTCTGACAAGCGGGGAAAATATGCCAAATAATCCCAAAATATTATCACAGTCAACACACTATTTTATACAGAGTTAAAAAAATGAAAAATATAATACTTATTGCATGAATTCAAGCTCCCTATCAATCACTTTCAGCTATTAAATGTCTTCCTTTCTTGTCTTAACGGAGTGCCCTTGATTAAACCTATCGGACTGCCATTAGATTATAACAATTCATCTTCAAATATGTATTCGCTTTTGTAATACAGTTCTTTCAATGGGGAAATGGTCCATCACTCAACACGGGGAAGACAAAGTGCCGTGTTTTAGTTTTGGTTTTAATAAATAATATACAAAAATAGTTTTATATCGGATTACTGTGCATAGCAAATAATTATTTCTCATAAATGCCATTTCTCAAACGGCGTGCACATATGAAACGAGTCTTAAACTCTGCAGTTGCTACAAACCTTAGAATAGTCGGTCGCAAAACAAACGAACATATGGACACACCAAGCCTGAAAGATGGATGATAAAAACGTGGTTATTAGATATGGTAAAACGCTGCAATCGATAGCAAACACCGATATATTATGATTTGTTTGAAAGGAAACATGCACATATTTGGTCCCCGATAATTTAAAGTTGGCATGAGGTGTGTCCCTTTATAAGAAAGATGACAAAAACTGAAGTCGGGAATTATAGACCTGTTTCCACACTTAGTATTGTTTCCAAGATGGTTGAAATTGTAGTGTATGACAATTGGGACAGTATGCATCTTAAACAGTTTACTATATAAATTTTAGTGTGGTTTTAGAAGTGATTATACAACAGACACTTTAGAGGCTATAAAAATTATAAGGTTTCAAATGGATAAGGTTATTTTTTTATGAATGTTTTTTTCTGGATCTGCAAAAGGCTTTGGATACTGTAGACAACTACATTCTTTTCATGAAAATGGATGCGTTAGGTCTCGACAAGAATTTCATCAGACGGTTTAATATTTATGCGAAAAACTACAGAAACAAGCTCAGTAGCAAAAAGTTTTAAAAAATCATATCTATCTGATAGACATTAGCTTGTGAATCTTGTTGAAATATGTTTATCATCTTTTATCATATGTGGATTTTCTTAAAGGATCTATTCTATTGTTAATTAATAATACATTTCTTTACACTTGCGAAAACAGAGTCTATTTTGTTTGGCTCCAAGCTTAAATTAAGATCAGATTCTGTTCCAAATATTAATTGTTGTGGCACTGTTTTTGAGGAAACTTCATCTGTCACTGCTTTAGATCACAATTTATCATGTGAGTCCATGATCCGTTCAGTTATGAAGGAAGCTAATGCAAGGCCAAAATTTCCTTATCGAAAAAGTGATAACCTTTCTCAACATGCAAAAAAGGTTTTGGTTATGACCGTAATTCAGTGTCATTCTGATTATTATTGCTGTTTCTGCTACAACGGCTTAGCAAAATAGGTGGAATGACACATATATGTACTGTGTTTTTTATGAAATTTTGTGATATTGTTCCATGTTTCTGGTTTTTGATTGTTTGTTTTTATATTCTATGTCGATGACGTTTACCCTGTGCCATTAAACGGGGTTTATATTAAAACTTTCGACTTGTGAGCTTGTTTCTGTAGTTGTTCATATAAATATTTAAATATGCTGATTAAGTCAATTTGGTTTGTCCTTAGCTTGGAACGAGGTCACATATTGATATTATACACTTCAAATCCCTAAACGGTTACCAGTTGATAAGAAAGTTAAACAAATCACCTTGTGTCATGTTTTTAAAATGGATAAAGGGGTTAAGCCCCCGATAACATCGATCGCATCTTTGTCCTAACAAATTCAATTCATTCTCATGCAACTAGGTTGAGTGAAAATGGATCGTTTTTATCCCAAAAGCTAACAGTTTGGGACTGAAATCCTTTTATGTCACCGGATATAGTCTTTGGAACAACCTAACATCATTCATCTGAAAAATAAATGAAATTAGTAAGTTAAAGGATGCCATTTAAATGCACTTGCTGAGCATTAAGCTTTTTAGTAATAATAACAAGGTAACAGATGCACACTTGTATTTTAAGTAATGTTAGTCATAGTATTCCAGTCATTGTATGAAGTAATAAGCCAATTATCTGTTATTCTGTATAATATGGTTATTGTTTTACATTGTAAGTAATGTTATATTATTATGACCAAACATGAGAGTCTTTTAATACTTTCGATGTTTTTATCTGTGAAAAAGTCTAATGCCTTTTTATAAGACAACAAGGACCCCTATGAAAATAAGGGATACGTTCTCCTTTTTGTGCAATCCTTGGTATGGACGTGTGTTGCAAGGTTTTCACACCTCATGTGTGTTTTAAATATTTTTAAACATGTTGTTGTTATTACCATGTTTACGTGCATCTTATACTGAAATAAATCTATCTGTCTATCGCCGGTTAAAATGTTTAAAATTGAAAAACGTTTTAGACGGGTGAATGATATAATTCTGCTTATGCAAATAATGTATCATATTTGTCCATATGCAGGGGCGGTTCAATGATTTGGTGTAATAGGTAGCGCATATGGTTTGGGGTCAACTATGGACATACGCCTTCTCTATCACAACCTAAACCTATAATGTTTTTAAGATGTAAATGTTGCTAGCGGGGTCTTATGAGTACATCCGAGAAAGGTCTTTCAATTTAACTCAGGAATGATGCACCACAGTGTAATTTATTATTTTATTTATTTTCCGATATTGACATCGCGCTCGTTCACCTACGTGCTATGGATATATCACTATGTTACGCTATTTTCCCCCTGAATCTGCTCAGAATTAAAATGCCGTTGTAATCAAAGCATTACGCTGATTCACAGGACTATCCAAAAAGATTAGAAACTCTTGGAGTTGGACACACAATTCTACACTCGACTGATAGCTCTTGGTCTACGTAATTCTTTCAAAGACGTCTTTTATCAGGCCATAATGAGCGACAATTTTAAGTGGAGATGTCATGCATACTTCCATTTTCTGTCTTTTCTGACTGACAGCCACTTTTTACTGTCAACAAAGAGTTTTAATTTAAGAGGAAAATATGTGATTAATTCAATCACAAAGCGTGGAAATCAAAACATTGTCCTTCAGTTTTCGAAAAAAACAAATGCAATTTTTAAGAACATGGTTCCAACGATATAGTAATCGATACTCTAAGCTTCGGAATTCTGCAGCAAACAATTGGTATTCCATTTGGTTTACCCTTTGCTGAGTTTTCTTCTTATTGTATTACTATATCATTTACATTTAAGTCATAGAAGACGAAACTTCAGTGAAGTCAAATAACTGTTTGGTATTATTAGTTTGTATATTACCGACAGCATATTCGTTGACTTTTTGATGGGATAACCGGAATTGGAAGGGTCAGTAAAGACCATAACTCAACACTTGTCCCATTATTTATTATCAATAATTGCTAAATAAAATAAATATAAGCCTCATCATATAATCCATTGCTTACTTATGTTGTGGTCTTTTTGAAAACGTTTTTGATAACAATAGAAAATGTAGTGCATATGGTACACAAAGTTGGACGCAATGCTTAGCATGTTGCTGGTCTGAGGCAACGGTACAAAAAGGACAGTCTACAGATAACTACTTCATCATAGCTATTTAACAAAATGTATGGGCTACCGCCATGAAACGGGTCGTTTAACAGGAGTTCATTTGAGGCTTAAACTGGTATATAAGAACACAAACTCATATTAATCCGAATTCTGACACATTATAGCAAAATTACAAAAAAGGGTGTTTGGACCGACAACACATAATTGCGATCTATCTCGAAAATCTTCATATTGATATTCCTACCTTGTGAAGAAATTTCGAAAAATGATGCATTCACCAAGAAGGGATACAGGAAATTTGGATGATGTTAATAAGAAAATGTCGAAAACAGATACAGACAGTATTTCCGAAAGTGCAATGCATACTTAATCGTCTTGAGAGGAAAAACATATAGTGATGGAGACATTGGCTCGAATATATTTTGTATTCGCTGTGACAACTAAATTGTCTCTACTTTAAGTATCAGATCCACAACTCTGTAAGGTTTGGCTACCTGGTGGTCCACAATTGCATTGGTATCTTGTAAAAGGGTTTGATGGGTAGAAAATAAATGGAAAAATGAAACCTGTGACATTATTTCAAACAAGCGTTTTTGGCTTTGAAAGACAGAAAAAGGGACATTTTAGTTAAAAAAGCGATATCTTAATCGATGCTCATATTCCCGTCATTTACTTTACGTAATGAAACTAATCTGAAGGCAATACCCTATCAATTAATACCAAGTTTATATTGGGTCATCAGGCATCAACATGAAACTTTTTCGGCAATTGATCAATAAAATAAAACGCTGATTATAACATCAGATACCTTAAAGTGACACTCTTATTCAAAATCAATACATACACATGTATAACAAACATCAATTTTGACTGATAAAGCTTTTAACTACTTACTTAATAAAGCATTTATGGAAAATATTATTTACTGATAACAAGATTGTAACCGGGTATTTAATAGCACAAAGCGCAAAAAAATTTAATAATTGGTAAATGCTAAAATATTTAATGTGATCTACTATTGCCTCATAAGGTAAAAATACCGTGTTTTATGCTTATTTCATTCAAATTAAACTCGGTACCCTTTATAAGAACCGTTGTTTTCGACATCTATTTATCCTTTTTGGAATATTAAAACAATATTATTAAATGTGGTAAATCGTATTTGGGAGTAAGAGTGCATCTTTAATGAGTCATTTAAACAATTTGACAACAGGGACGATCCGAGCAGTCAAACGCTTAACTATGACCTTCATTAAAGGCTCAAGGTTAAACATATACAAATGGTCCAGTCATATCATATTAAATCAAATCATATCATATACCAAATCAAACAGTATCATTTGTTTAATCTTTACACACTGTTTGAATTTCGAAGGTTCATTTATAATCGGAAATCAGATCTATGTTTTCCATCATCAGTTTCATCATATTCAGTATTTAAGCAGTATCTCCTTTGTATCCTCTTTCATCATAATTCATTTTACCAAACAACACTGAGAAATAATTGGTAGCAAAATTCAACCCTTCAATTGGTTTTTATAATGGTTGTGGGGATGCTGATAAAGGTGATGGCTAAAATGAGTGGTTCTTGCGATGGTGATAAGGGTGGCAGCAATGTTGATATTGGCAGCTGCGATGGTCATAATGGTAGAGGCGATGATTGCTGATAAAGAGACCATAACCATGACATTGACTATTCCGGGAAGTATAATGTTCACTCACGTGTGCGTCCTCATAGACATATAACCACTCTGTGGAACATCATCGTCGTAGATCCCATAAAAAATACTAAGAAGATTTATGTACTCCTACTTATGTAATGATTTAAACCATTATGTATTATTTCAAGATCATTAGTTAGTGCATCTTTATGTATATAATATGTTCACTGTTATATAAATTATGTAGATATAACATGAGTTTACTGAATGACGCTGCAAAACGAAAGTTAGATTCATCGGGGTGAAAGCTAGAGACACCCCACACAAGCCTCCATAAAAGAAACTAACATCAATGCCTTATTATTTAGTAATTTACTTGTTCAATGTCGATATCGGCGTCGGCGTCCGGTTAAAGTATTAGAGCAAGTTGGGATTTTCACTTATAAGTCTAATACCCTTCATTCAATTGACTTTATACTTCACACAGTTGTTCAGGGCCATCACATTATGCTGTCACCCGATGTATAGCATACTTTTAGTTAGGTTTGACATACAGATACCAAACTTGGTATATACGAAGAGATTATGGAGGACTTTTATGTGAATGCATTTGAGGCCTCTAGGCTCAAGGTCAAGGTTACTATTAATAGAAAAAGGGTTGGTATTGAATAACTTTAGTAAGGGTCTACATATTGTGACCAAACTCGGTATAAAGGAAGAGTTTATAGAGACATTTCCCGAGATAGTGTTTTGGGCCCCGAGAGTTATGGTCTAGGTCAAGGTCACTGTTGCTAAAAATAGAAATATGGTAAGTACTGAATAACTCAAGTAAGGGTTGCGTAGTGTGACCAAACTTGGTATATATGACAAATTTATGCAGAGCTTTCATTGGATTGCCTTTTGGCCCCTAGGGTCAAGGTCACTGTTACTTAAAATAGATTACTGTTTTAGTTATGGTTTACAAACTGTGATTAAACTTGATATGAAGGAAGAGTTAATGGAAGACTTTTATGGGATTTTGTTTGGGGCCCTTAGCATCAAGATCACAGTTACAAAAATAGAAGAAAGCAGCTGAAACTGAATTTCCTCCTGCAATCATTAAAACTCCCGGTTTTGTCACATCGGGGTTCTTATTTACTTTTTAATTTGATTTTTTTTATTGATTTTGGCTGGCACAAATTACATAATTGTTTTCACTTCTAAGCCAAAGCGGCGTAGTCGAGTGCACTGTCTTACGAAATTTCTTGTTATTTTTGTCTACTGGACTTATCCCTGTAGTTTTGTACTATTGAACGAAAATAAGTTGTAGTTGTTACAAAAGCATATCATTTAAAGAGAATTTCAGGACTCGACAAAAAATCGTTTCATCTCGAAAATAAATGACTCATCAAACATTGATTTGTGTAGTGACAGGATGTCAAGTGACGTCTCAATAAACAGAGACTGTTGTGTCTTGGGATTTAATGAGTGCAATAATACAAATATCTAACATGCTTCGTGTGATGTTGCGTTCATACTTGAGATGTAGTGTGTGTTGCTTCATTTATACTTGAAATGTGGTAAGTGCTATTATGTTCATGCTTGAGATGTAGTGTGTGTGCTTTTATGTTCTTGCTTGAAAATAAGTGTGTGTTATTATGTTCATGCTTGAGATGTAGTGTGTACTATTATGTTCATGCTTGAGATAAAGTGTGTGTGCTATTATGTTCATGTTTGAGATGTAGTGTGTATGGTATTATGTTCATACTTGAGGTGTAGTATGTGTGCTATTATGTTCATGAATGAGATGTAGTGTGTGTGATATTATGTTCATGCTTGAGATGTAGTGTGTGCTCTTATGTTAATGCTTGAGATGTAGTGTGAGCTATTGCGTTCATGATTGAAATATAGTGTGTGCTATTGTGTAAATGCTTGACATATAGTGTCTGCTATTGTGTTTATGCTTGAGATATAGTGTCTGCTATTGTGTTAATGCTTGAGATATAGTGTCTGCTATTGTGTTTATGCTTAAGATGTAGAGTGTGATATTATGTTCATTATTTCATACTTGAGGTGTAGTGAGTTCTGCTGTGTTCATACTTGAGATATAGTGAGTGCTATTGTGTTCATGCTTGAGATGTAGTGTCTGATATTGTGTTTATGATTGAAATGTCATGCAGACTGTTATGTTCATGCTTGAGAAATAGTGTTCTTTATTTAAGGATTAAAATTCGACCTTTTGCATTTTATTAGGGTATGGTATGCAATGGGGACTCCACCAGCAATTGCTTACGATAACCCAAAAAAGGCAAAATGTCGAATTTTTATACTCATATTTATTTTATTTAAACGTATATTTCTGCTAAAATAAATAAATTATTCAAGAGGATTGTGTTTAATATCTATGTTTTCAAGGAAAAGTATATTTTACCAATGTATTATAACTGTATTTCAGCTAGAAAAATACAACTGGCGTTATGAAAAATTTACAATAACAAGAAAACAACAAAAATATCGCCACCTACAAAGTTCTTATTATATCTCGCGATAATATGCGATACTAGCGTTTGTAAGTCACGTCACGAGCATTCAGTTAATCTACTTGTTGAGCGTTATGTTGAAGGATCAGTTGGTGTATGGACCATAGTTGAATACGGTGTAGGTCAAATCAGCAAGTGCATTGTCATTTCTTTGGAAGTTAACATCGGATGAAACGACAGTGGTGGTGGGTGGAGTAACGTGTTTAGCAATGGGAACTTTCGTGGAAGGAAAGACAGAGGACGCGAGAAGACTTAGTGGTGAACTGACCTCTTTTTTTCTGGACGTTGCTGGGTGCACTACAATATGTTACATTCGGAGCTCCTCGGCCATTTTTATCGGAAACAACCTCGGATATATGCCGGTACATCAGTAGAAGTAGTTCGTATTTTTTTATTATATCATTAATTGAATGTAGTGTTAAAGAGTTGTATTAATTGATCTAAGTTTAAATTGATTGCCAGTGAAGGGTATTATTGCAAACGTTATTAAGATTCCCAAACGTTAAGTAATAAAGATTAACTGCTAAATAAAATTACTACGCGATCTACTTGCAGCGGACTAAAACATACCTCTTTTTGAGTATGTAAACCGTCCAAATACATCCGAGGTTGTTTTCGATAAAAATGGCTGAGGAATTCCGAATGCAATATGTTATTGTTTCATTTCCTCGATTTCATGTTTTGTCAGATGCTTTATTATTACCAAATGTCAATTCCAAATTTCGATAAGTCGTCATCATTGTCATTTTATAATTCTTCAACAGTTCCATGCATCATAAAATCAAAATCTACATTTAAATCAATCAAATTATCGTTGTTTATTTTGTTTTTTTACTGCTGTATTGCAAATTTAAGTTTTGCATGTTGCCAATAATTTTACTACGATTTCATTGTATAAAATAGTTCTGAAGTAAATATGCCCCGCCCATTAGTATTATTACGCCTAATGACAGGACAGTAGTATCGAACAAATGCACGCGATTTCGATGGAAAATGCCATTGCTCTTTACACAGAAATAATGTAAAATTGATGAACAACAACCATCTTTAAGGAATGAAGTGTTAATGTAAATATAGTGCAATGGCATCGGATGTAAACGTAAGTTGTATCTTAATAAGTATTTGTGTTTATTTTTAAAACAGGAAAATACTACTTGCTTTTGTGCTGTTGTTTCATGTTTCTGGTTTGTAATTGTTTGTTTTAGTATTGAATGTCAGAACAAACATTATAAAATTGAATTGCCTTTTGACTGAGAAATATATTTTAGCGTGGTTGTCCTAAAGAAATGTGTTTTAGAATATAAATCACTTTGACAATGTTCTTTAGTACCTCTCCGCTTAAAATATTTCCAAATCAAATGGTTTTTGTTGTGTATTTAAACCCCACGTCTGAAATCAAGGTATTTCCTATCCTTCCAAGATTCGCCGAATAAAAGTCATCCAACATAAAAATATCAAACAATAATTGTCTAAAACGTGGACAAGGTTGCAATATAAGTCATAGGTAATTTCACCCGGGTGTAAGTTTTATTAATAAAATCGTACTTTAAATCAATGTGTTTATGCTTTAGATATCTAATCGAATTCAAATATGCTTTTTTGAAATACTGATGGCCATTTATAAGTTGATAAGAATACGGCCAATTTTGATATAAATAAAGTCACAGTTCATGCCCTTTATCATCTGTAATACTTTCGTAATGTCGGCAGTAAACTAGATTGTATTTTTCCCTGGAATGCTCAAAAAGCTATAAATTATTAAAACAACGTCAAACAACGCCTCCTTTGGTTGGAATTAGATATTGATCCCACTGGATAATAAACACACTTGATGGAAAAACAATCTTGCTTGTTATGTTTAGGTCACATATTCAAACAAAAACGGAATATTAAAAGCATGACCGATATTGGCCCGATTATAAGACTGTAATAATAAAATGATGTTTACTTTTACAGTAAATATGTAACGGCTAAGTTAAAAAGTATCTATCCATTTCACTTAACTATTTAAATATATCACGTGGCTTTCGGCGGTTCCTGGGTCGAATTATCGATGGACTAAGGGTATGTTCCTTCCCATGAGCCAGACAGTGTAAGTTTGAATGTGCTACAGGTGGTTTGGGGCTGTCCCCGAAAGAAATATGCATGTTTTCATACAAAATGTTGCCATTTTGACGATAAGCTTGTAATTGTACATTTCTGTCATTTATATTTGTTTGTTTGTTTCCTTATTAAATCCGAGTCAAGTCTGCTCTATGAGTGGAATTTGGCGTTCTAAACCTCGACATCCGGAATACCGACCGATTTGGATCGGAATCTGGCTTTGCAAAGAAGGCGGAATGACAACTCCTGTATTATTCCATGTTACACACCAAATTTACGGTTGTTTTGTTTATAAGGGACGACGCGATAGAGAGCAATTAAGGTGTAGTAGAATGAGTTTTGCATTATGAAATAAAAGGTATGAACATATAGGACAAGTTGTTTTGGAATGGTGGAGGATATGGCAGTTTTTTTATGGAAAGTTTCGAGAAACATTTATTTTCGAGAATTTCGGACGGCTCGTAGAATAAGGAAGAAATAAATGTACAGCGCTGAAGTCACTAGGTCGATTCTACTTTTTCGGCTGGCTACAGGTTGATAAATAAGACCAGGTTCTGTGTGTATGAAAGTGTCTGAACCTACTAATTTATCATTCCAATGCCACTAGCAGAAAATAAAATTTATGCTTCAATTGATTCATAATATTTATGAAAAATCTACGGCTAAAACGTGTGGGGCGGGAGACGCGATAGACGGATCAACTCTTCGCAATCAACCCAGTGGTCACTAACAGTTAACCTGCCTAGTGTCTCAAAAGATACCCGCCAGTTTAAAGGAAACATACCATCAGCTAATGGACTCTAAAAACAGTGGAGCAAAACTGACTACATGTGTTTTAAAGATTTTATTAAGCAATGGCTTCACGTTAATCGCCATAGTGTCAAATGGACATGTGCGAAGAAAATGTACATTGCCAAAGATCGAAACCGTACTAAATACCAATATTAACTTTATTCTTGATAGCATGACCTATGCGAGCATGCTACCATACAGACATGATTGATTTTGTTGCAGGGCGGTTTCCAACCAAGTACCGAGGAAGCCATAAGTACGAGGCTGTCATCGCTCCTTTTTTTAAAAACAAATCACATTGTTTTAAATGTACCTCCTTATCAAGCTGCACACAGTACAGCACAATGAGCATGTATATTCAATATCTAACAAACATCACCAGTGCTATGATTTAACGGAACTTAACCGCATAGTTCGAGCTGATACATACTGAGAAAAATAAACATAAAGCATATAGCCGAAAACCAAAAATAGGATATGCCTTAGCTTAAACTATTAAGAAAAAAAAGGTTGGGATGAACCTTTCTTACAACAGCGGCTATGGTAGATGCTTTTTCTCCCACCTCAGTTAAACAAAATTTAGAAATGCATTTTTGCTGGAACGCTTTTGTTTGTAGTGAAATAAATGCGTATGGATATGTGATAATTCGTGGTTGTCATGGATATGCGCGCAGTAATTCAGATTATATTAATACTCAAATCGGTCTTTAAATAGTTAAACTGATGAGAGTGAAGGATTATTTCTTCAAGTGTGCGTGAAAACTATTTTATGGTGACATTTGAAAGGAAAAAATAATTTATAAGCATTCTAAATATTGCCACAAGACATAGTTTCTATGATGCTACAGACGACAGTCTTCAACAAGGGAGGTTATTACAATGTGATGACCATTAACAATGAGTTCATTGCACAATCTTATAAAAGTATACATATATAACCTAATTTGCATACGTTCTGTAACAATTGTACTAGTACATGTATATAATTATAAATGTATATTATTATTATGCAAACCTCATGTTACAACTGCACATCAAATTGTAACGTCATTGTCTGGACATCATGGCGTCATATTTTTTCAAGACGCTTAATGTTGTAGTATAAGTTGCTTTTACCTGATAACGACAAACTAAAGTCAAAAGTCGTTGTGGAAGCGGGAGTTTGCTTCATATTTGAAAAAAAGGAAATTAAAGAGATCTACGCACTCTTTTAATAAGATAATTTGTTGTGCATTCGGATATGATAAATAAAAGATTCGTGGCTGAAAAAACGTCCATTGCCGCATTGTTCTGTCGATATTGGTTTAATGAAATTGTGTAAAAATATCCCCAAGTACGTTGAAAAAATAATTTTTCTTTTGCATTTGTAAACCATCAAATGCCACTTGAGCGTATCCGTAAGGCTCTCAGACTGGTCTAATATTTTCTTTATCAGTATCAGACAAAACAGTAACGTCATCGCAGTTGGTACGACATGGCGGTGGTAAGTCAAGGTTTAGCGTGTATCTGTTCCCAAGAGGCTCGGATTTCACATCTAGCTGGGTTCCTCCACTGTTACCATACCTATGCGGCTTTAGTTTTCTATCTCTAAAATCATATACTGTCTGAAATGTCCGACTCGCTCGTAGAGATGTGTGTTGACCAGAGTAAAACGAAGCTGAGCGCGTGTTACCTAGCCCGTGATTACGTCGGACGCGCGTCTGCCTGATGATTGTATGCTTTCGACATAACATAAAGAGCGTGTGTTTAAATGTGTTTCTGAAGTGCCTGGACATGAAGGCGTACACGATAGGGTTGGTACAACTATTAAAGTAGGACATGAGAAAGAATGCGATTCTCATTGGTCGGAGGAACCCCAGATGGAGGTCATCAAGGCAACCGAAGGCCACTAGCAGGTTGTTGACAGTTATTGGTCCCCAACATATCAGATAGAGCAACACTATCGCCACCAACATCTTTATCACCTGAAATGAAAACCCCATTATTTTAACAATTTCAACTGGCATCTAGACATACATAGTTGCTGACACCTGTTTCATTGAGGGGAAACACACATTTTAGGGCCCTCGTAGATACACGGCTCGTAGGGAACGCCAGCAATTAAGAAACATATATTCATTGAGTTTTGTACAATTATTTGCCAAGGCAGGGGCGAAATCAAAATTTGGCCTTTTAGGGCCGCGATTTCGGGGGTTGCAACTTTGGTTATGCGCCCCTTCCCATTGACCATAAGAATATGGTTAAAATGCATTATATGGTGGGCGCTGGGATTCTCCGATACGAAAATAATGTCTTTGTCTAAAAGGCTTCATTCTTGTTCATTTTATGTTTGTTTTCTCCAATATTTACATACACAATTTCACCTTAACAATAAAAGGTGAGACGAGCACCGGGTCAAGATTTTGTTTGCTGTCAATATAAATATGTTTTATGCCAAAACGTTTCAAACTATCTTGAACCTTTGACGTACAAAAAAAACATTTGAAAAGTCTGTGTTTTGATGGGTATATAATTTTATACTTAAATAGTTACTTGTTTCCGTGTGTGGTGTTCCCCTTTAGATGCAGAGCTTTTGTGTGTAAGGCTTCGAAGCATCTTGCCGTTCTTAGATGAAGACAGCGTGTGCATCTCTATGGCAGCCGGAGATTCCAGCGTCGTCGTGCTTTCGAGACGCGGGTGTTCCATGCGGACAGACCTGAATGATAGGTATATGGGCATATCAGTTAATATACATTATAAGAGCGGTTAGAAATCACCACTTTAACGAGATTTGACTATTATGTATCACGCCAATAACGAGATCATATGTAAATGTTTAGATCCACGTCACACAAGATTAAGCAAGCTTTTGCAATGCTAGTTTTAACTTTTTATTTAAACATTGTTATAGCAAGGAAAGCTTTGTTGTTTATTACAGCGAGGAAGGCTTTGTTGTGTATTATAGCGATGAAAGCTTTGTTGTTTATTACAGCGCGGAAAGCTTTGTTTTGTATTACAGCGAGGAAAGCTTTGTTGTGTATTACAGCGAGGAAAGCTTTGTTGTGTATAACAGCGAGCAAAGCTGTGTTGTGTATTACAGCGAGGAAAGCTTTGTTGTGTTTTACAGCGAGGAAAGCTTTGTTGTGTATTACAGCGAGGAAATCTTTGTTGTGTTTTACAGCGAGGAAAACTTTGTTGTGTATTACAGCGATAAAAGCTGTGTTGTGTACTACAACGATGAAAGCTTTGCTGTGTATTACAGCGATGAAAGCTGTGTTGTGTATTACAGCGAGGAAAGCGTTGTTGTGTATTACAGCGATAAAAGCTGTGTTGTGTATTACAACGATGGAAGCTTTGTTGTGTATTACAGCGAGGAAAGCTTTGTTGTGTATTACAGCGAAGAAAGCTTTGTTGTGTATTACAGCGAGGAAAGCGTTGTTGTGTATTACAGCGAAGAAAACTTTGTTGTGTATTACAGCGAGGAAAGCTTTGTTGTGTATTACAGCGAGGAAAGCTTTGTTGTGTATTACAGCGAGGAAAGCTTTGTTGTTTATTACAGCGAGGAAAGCATTGTTGTTTTTTACAGCGAGGAAAGCTTTGTTGTGTATTACAGCGAGGAAAGCTTTGTTGTGTATTACAGCGAGGAAAGCTTTGTTGTGTCTTACATTCCAACTGTAGCCTTTAATTGAACAGGTAGCTTCACAGTTAGGTAACATTACAAATAATGTTTCACAACCGCTTATATGGCTCAAGCAAAAGAAACTATTGACATGCGTAAAGACTGGCTATTTATGTGATGTGGCTTAATCCCGGAGAAATATAGGTTTGTAACGAAAACCTTGAGAAGGATTAAGTCGGCTAAAAGGATAAGGAAATAATGAACTGTTTCACCTGTGCTGGACAACGTTAGGACGCTGTTTGTGGAGTTTCCAGACGCGATGACAGATGCTTGAGTAGGCGAACACCATGAGACAGAGCGGAATCACGAGGATAGCGAGGAACATGTAAACCCCGTACAGCTGCCCGTATACAGGCCGGTCCCAGCTTACCGAGCACCAATAACCAGTCCTGTTGCCATTGCCAACATGCTTGTGAATCTAACAAAACGAGTGAGGTAACTTATTATGTTATGACGGTTCTCTAGTCTTATTAATAGTATAATAATTTTAATCGATCACCCCATTGTATACATACCAGCACTGTAGTGCATTGCCATTTACATGAAATGGATTTGATAACCTTATTAATAGTATAATAATTTTAATCGATACCCCCATTGTATACATACCAGCACTGTAGTGCATTGCCATTTACATGAAATGGATTTGATAATGCTCAGTTATGTATTGTGTAATAATTGGAGACCTTGTCGATCGAAAAACGCGTTTATTGGTAATTGTCACGTTCCAAAAGCGGAAAAATGAGATAGTCTGGGGAGGTATGTTTTGTTAAGCATTGCCATCATTTCTAAGGGGTAGAACGGCCCGAAAGTATGCACTTATCTTTAAAAACAGTGGAAAGATATGTTGGTGAATGAATTATGTACTCAGATACAAACTGATGTTTATATTCACAATAGGGTATACGTTTGCTAATATCGCTTTCAATATTAAGTCTTTCTTATTGCATGAGCATACATTCAAATGTTTTTAAATAGCATAATTTATTGTACTGGTCCGTGTTGTTTCCAATGTATAATTATCATTTACAAACAAACACACATGGCATATTTTCTAACTCGACCCATGATATGTTGCTTAAGTAATGAATAATATGTTAAAACAGCATCTCTTTTAAATATATGATCTATTTGATTTCAGATTTTATGAACACACAATAAATAACATAACAAAATCAACAAGCGTTTATTTCAGGAACAAATAAGCAAAATTATTATTTTTTGTCTAAATATAATGGGAAAGCCAAAATGGACATGTCGTTTGGATTAATTTTTGGGATTACAGAACATGAACGTAAATTCAGTTTCATGCTGTGTACTCTGTTAGATTTGGTGACAGAGTTTTGCATTTAACATTTGCACATTTGTCATCATAGTTTGCGTGACATCGTATTCGTTTTGCTTTTCATGTGACGTTTTCGGAAAGGGCTGAAATTGGTGTAGGAAAACCTCGTGGCCTAATCCATTTGCATGTCATTTTCTTATGAACGTGGGTTTTGTTACATTGCACGGTTTCTATTTCTTTCTTGTTTTCTTCATCCTATATTGTGTACATTTAACATACCTTTAAATTAAATTAATTAAATTGAAATCTTTTAAATATATTTAGTACAAAGAATATAAACTTATATATATATATATATATATATATATATATATATATATATATATATATATATATATATATATATATATATATATATATATATATATATTACGTTCAACTGGCTTTTATTTCCATATCGACCATACATTAAAACACGACTCCTCTTATATTCAGAAAGAATACAAAAGAGTCTATTTAGGAACGATACCTTATTTATGTTTTCAATATTATTCGAAAGGCATGCTTATCTGATAAAAGTGTTAGTATTATTTAAGCAAATATAATATTATCTAGAAAATGCGAAGCTTCCTGTAATTGTCTAAGAGAAAACTGTACTACTGACAGCTTACCTAGAAACGTCTAAATTCCGCTAGATTAATTCGCGTAAAACAAGACCTAATACATCTGTTTCGTTATTTATGAGTAATTATTGTTGCAAAACAAAAACAGAAAAGAGGCAAAAGTGTGTAACAGACATATGTGATGAATACCAGAGGGATATCAAATCCATAAACTATGGTTTCTGTCACGATATCAATAATCTCCAGCATTTTCTGCCATAAAACATCGAAGCTAAACCACGGCGACAGTGCTCAGTACAAAATGTATTTTTAAGACACTATTGAAATTAAACATGCAAGCATGTTTTCGAATCACAATGTGAACTATCTTTTTCAATTAATTATCAAAACGCTCAACTGCAATTGCAAAGATGTGTCAAGATAAATTAATTTTTGTCAACTACTATGTGTCCGAATCTTACAATATTACATATAAACAGTTATTATGATTGACACAACAGATCGGCATATACATTTTTGAGATTAGCAGTGAATTTATGTTTTGTTTGAAAAGACCGTTTTTACACCTCCACCCCATTTGTTTTATAATTGCGGCCTATACATTCGACATTAAAATGTTGTTTTAAAGGACTGTACAGTTACAGTACTCTTACGTAGTAGAAAGGTTTGATCATGCGTTCTTATCTGCTTGCTAAAAGTGTTAAAGGCAAAAACATATTTATTTACTTGTTTTATATTATGCTAAAATATTCAGCCATAAGGGCTATGTTCCAAATAAAATCCTAAAAGTGTACAATGAAGATAAAATTGTACTTAATATTTTGCGTAATAGTAACCAGAAAATGATTAGGCAAAAGGCGTTTATATTGTTTACACTTGCCTTTGCTTTTATACAATATACAATCGTTATTAATATAAATCTTTACGTTATAATCTCCTTTCTATTATTTCTACCAAAAAACTGTTTAGGGTTTTAAAACATATGCCTGAATTCTATTTTTGGAATAAACCTAATAACGGACTAGACATTTAAAAGGTAATGCTAATAGTGAAAAGGTGGTTCAGGTGGGTGGGAAGGTCAAAAACTAAAACGATTCAAAATGTCATGTTTTGTTTAATTTTTAAAAAATAAGCCTTTTAAGAGAGAAAAATATACATCGGTCATCTTTTGTGACATTATTTCGGGGAAATAGGAAGTTGACAAAGTTTACCGAAAGAAAGTTTTTGGACCAATACACATTTGGATTGTTTTCGGAAACATCTGACAATAGCCTATTTCTTTGGGTCATAATGTCTACATAATCAACAATGTCTTGTGAGTTATTGGTGATATATTTTAAAATAAGAAAGATATTCAATAATTTTTTTTACAAATAATGGAATAAATTCCTGGTTACAACAATGCAACTTTCTTTCTTAAAATAGCTGAATTCACCACAAAGCCTCAAGACATCAATACTTAAATATTTCTTAATATTTGCTACACAAGTTGCAACGGGTGTATGTATTATGCTTGCTAAATATTGAACCCCAAAACTAATTATAATATGATCTTATGCTTTGGTCTGTGATAGACCATTTACTTTCAATTTTGACACAGTTAACTTTAACAGCACTTTAACAAAATATACTTTGTAATTAAATTTGTAATATGTATTTTGGTGTTTGCAGTGAGCAAACACAAAAAGAAATTAGGTCTAGCTTCCTTTTCGAAGCATGCATGTTTTTAAATATGTTATAAGTAGTGGAAATTAAGAAATACATGTTATTACTTATAAACAAGGCAATGAAATACTATTGTTATGCCTAAGAAAATCAAAGTCGTTTGTTTGATAACTAATTGTTAAAAATGCTTTTAAGTGAACATAATGCAATTCAGTTATGTTTGCGTTCTGAAATGTATGGAGTTTATATGAATATTACGAATTATTGATATTTAAAATTCCATCAAATAAACACTGAAAATGGAGAAAAATATACCAATGAATTTAAAATATGTTTGTTTACGTCTTTATATATCTATCTATCCATCATTTTGTTTGTCTGTCTCTCTTAATTCATCATTATGATACATATATGTTTAAGAGATTTCCAACACACGCTGTTTTCATTATGATGTAGCAAAAACACTACGTTGTATTTCTTGTAACTTTATATCAATCAAACGTAATGGTTATTCGTTCGTTTTACATTCGAAATTGAAGTGGACACCTACCCTGCCTTCTATGATAGGAGTAGCCATGATCGCACTTAGTAACCAGATGACAGCGATGATCTTCTTCGCCAATGTCACAGTGCTGACACACTTGGCCCGGATTGGATGGATGATGGCGTAGTATCTGAAACGCAGAATATTAGAATCATTCAATAAACCATATCGCGATAATCTAAGTCTGAATTAGTGAATATGTTGAATATCATTGCATATTTTCTAGATGCTTCATTATGATTGGTATGAATCTGATTAATTTAATTAACGACTTGATTAATATTTTCACGTAATGTATTATGATTTACAACACCGTGCCTGAAAGCTAAAAATAATTTAATTGTGACCAACCATTAAACGTGTGCTTACTATCAATTATTATCCTAAATAGCAAAACCATTCACTGTAAATCTGTTGTATAATAAAGCTTGAATTTATAATGGTAGATGTATATTCTTGACATTATTATTTTGTAAATCATTAACAATATTCGCGCTTTCCTTATGCAATTTTATTTCGTGACTCCATTGTTTTGGGTGCGAGAGGTTACGGAATGTTGGCAGACTTTCTTCGAATGACAATATTAATATATATTCCTAAATCTCTTCATTGATTTACCCTGTCCTTTTTGCCATTGTGGTAAAGATGCAACAACACGTTGATTAAGCTTCTAACCCTGCTCTACATATTAAGGATACACTAAACAAAACAATGTTTTGATACATATAGTGGCATGTTGCATCAATAGATGTGACTTGTAGATATGCAAATAGCCGACCTTTCTAGACTGAGGACGGTAAGGTTCATGACGGAACACAGGATGGACACGTTCTGTACATAGTGGACCAGCTTACACAACGCAGCTCCAAACTTCCACGTGTACGAGAAAAATGCGGCGCACTGAAACAAAACAATATAAATGCTACCACGGGTAATATACTGTGTACTAGTGTGCGATGCGTTTTAAAGATAGTTAAATAGTAACTACCACTGTACATAATGGAACATAACAGGATGAACTGTTTGCAGTGCATTTTATACATCATCAAACCGTCAGTAGAGAAGATAACCGTCTCCGTATCCTCAGCTTTTTCGAGGTCATTAACCCTAAGACATTATCACAGTGAACGTTTTTATTCGGCCTGTTTTAGCCGTTTTGTTGCAAATGACGTTGTTTCTCCATCACACAACTAGTTCAAAACGATTTCTTTCATCAGGTCTAGATCATACTGCAGTTATACGATGTACTTCCAGGACAACAAAGGGAATTTCAAGCGAATCTTTAATAAAGGATGTGTTTAGATTGTCCCACAATACAAACATTTCGGTAAACTGAAGAGAAACCGTTATAACGACCACGTTTAATATCATCCGACGATGATAAAGTATACATCACTGATGACAGAGTGGTTCAGATATAGCGTCTGCCAAAACGCCATCGCCTCCCAAGAGACAAATAGGAAAAAATTGAGGTTTCTGTCAAAGGACGTTTAGGAAGCGGTCTACCGCATAAGAAAGTGGATCATTTGTATATATAAAAGATGAAATAGAACTGTGACATCTTATAGACATAGGACGTGTCGAATATGCAAATGAAACACACATTCACAAGGTTTGAAGCTTTGAATTGGCGTGGGGTTTTTATATGTTGATTTATGGCGTGAATTATGCCTGTTATGATATGAGTGTACTTATACATAAAATCAACTAATGTGCCGAATGTCTGCTTGAAGTTATGTATTGACACAGTAATAATAAATCGACACATTAGGTTAGATTCATTATGCATAAGTTTTAACATACCCTAGCAATACATAGAGCGTTATTGATCACAGATTACTTAACATCATGACATGTATTAATAAAATCTGGTTATATAAGGTGACCCGAAAGCCACAAAACTAACTACACGCAGACGGAGTATCAGAACGATAATATACCTCGGTTTGATTTCGTATCCGCTTAAATAGCCCTAAGCCTATCATCTGTGTTGCTTTCCTAGCAATGCGATCTTGATTTGGTGACATTTCCGGATAATACCTTATTACTGTCAATTATCACGAATGCCTTACAACGATTAATGATTTTTGGTCAATTTCAAGCAATTGATTGACATTTCGGAATATTCTACAAGAACAACGTTGGTACTCGCCAATACAAAGCTATATTGGTACTGATTACGAGTGTTATCATAACATCGTATACATTTCGTGGTTTCCAATAAGCGTTTGTTTTGACATACACCCCTGAATCTTGCTCCTGATTTGCTGCGATGTGCTGTTGTTAACGAATATATTGTTGTTGTCTTGAAATTTTGGTGTTGAGGAATGCATGGATATTTGTAAAGTGAGGGAATGGAATTTAATCCAATTTATTGATAACTTGAGAAAAGTGTCAGAGTATCGCCATTCAAACTACGTTCAATCCCCAACAACGCCTGATAATCCAAACACATTTCGGCTATATCGTTTCATTTAAAATGCACAAGATATTCAACTTAAGACAATACAGTTTTCTATCCAAAGATACATAATTTCATTCCTCATGGTTTTTGTTCACAATTATAAAGTAAAACAAAGACATGTAGGAAGACATAAATTGGACAAATTAGGCTGACTATTTAAAGAGTATCTACGTACACTCGATCCCCTACCGATTATATAATCTTGTTGTTTTTTAACATCTCATTCACAAGACGTTATAACCCTCAACAGTAAAAACTTTTCTCCATTGTCTGTATTCACTGATTGACAGCAAACTCAATATGATCTCTAAATATGATATTTTTGGATATAAAAAAGTATGTATAATTTTCATATGTGTTTGTGTATAATACTGATACATTGATTAGATAAATTGTCATAATTAAATAGTTTGAAACAGATCGAAAAAACAAAATATGTAATTTTGTCGCAATGTTCTGGGTGTCTTTAATAAATACATGCGCCTGTTCTGAGATGTCCTTCTACGTTATTGAGTTTAATTCGTTTAAAATAAGCCTTTTGAAATACATTTATTTATTGATAGCAACTACTTTCTTTCGCCTTAAAGTGCAAATTTGACACGTAATTATTAACAAGATGGAAACTGAAGATTCAATATTTATATGAAAAACTACATAAACAAGCTCAATAGCTTTAAACATAACCCCCATCTCATGGCACAGGAATAACTCCAAAGATATGTAAACTAAAGACTACCGTTCGCAGTCTCTGTAAAACTGAAAATGTTGACAACATTAAATGGAAGTGCGGGGCGATTTTTTACAGCTTCCACATGGCACTCACACAAATATCAATATTTATATGAAAAACTCAGGCCCAGGTTCCTTAAATTTAGCCAAGATCATACTTAAAACACGTGGACAAAGGTCAATAGCCACTGAACGAGATCAATACAACCGCAAAAGACATCAAACCCACAGAATAAATAACGATATATGTTTATGTAACCACCTTGGTACATTCAGAAAAAAACTGAGAACTCACTCGGAAATGTAATACCTTATTCAAACGTGCTTAAAATATTTCAGTAGAGTAAGAAGGATAATGATTAAACTTTTGGATTTTGACAAAAATGCGGAGTTTTAATATATATTCTGTCTCACGTGTTAAGTAGGCCAAAGTTATAAAAATACAAAATTTTATCACAGTGAACACAATAGTTTGTACAGAGCTTTAACAGGGGAAAATGAAAATACTTATAACATGAATTCAAGCTGCCTATCAATCATTCACAGCTATTCAATGCCTCCCTTCCTTGTCAGAAGAACATAATGGAGTGTCCTCGATTAAGCCATTCGGACTGACAATGCATGATTGCGATCTTCGAAAACCTTCAAATATCCATTCGCTTTTGAAGTAAAGTTTTTTTCAACGGGAGAAAATGGTCCATCATTCAAAATTTGAAAGACAAAAATAATCTTCCTGACAACAAAATACACGTATTTCGTCTTGTCTCTTTGTTGATACTGTTGCTGACAACGGTTACCAAACTTTATAAATTACAGAATTATCCATTTATATCATTGTGGTAATTTGCTACGATGTGATTTAAGGTTTGGTGTGAAAAGATACTTATTGTTTTTCCACATTGTGTGGGTATTACCGAATAGTTTTTGTGTGACCAGCAGTTGTTGTGTGACCAAATAGTTTAGTACTATGTCCTCAAATATGTTTCTGGGAGACAATGTCGTCTTTGCGGACGTTGTCTTTCCGGACTTTATATCTAAATCAATCTGTCGTGAGCGCTTTAAGCTCTTCTAATCTAAATTCCTCTTTCCTCGGCTAATCCTTAAGTTAGGCATTTAGTTTTCAATTAGGTATTGTCATTAACGCGTTGCATATAATTTTCTTACGTCACGATTCCTGGTTTATAACAAAATACGATGCCAACTGAAGTAATACGCCCAACAAATAACACACAATATCACTAGTCAAAACACAAGTTGTTTTGCTGTGATATATATATATATGATCACATCATCGGTATAGACGGTATACGCTTCTATAGTAATTCTTTTTCGAGCACATTAAATATTTTTTGTTACAAATGAAGTTGCTTCTTCATCACACATCAAGTTTAAATTTACTTCATCAGGGCTGTATTATATTGCGTTAATACGATATATTTCCAGGACAACAAAGGAAATTTCAAGCGATTCGTGAATAAAGGATGTGCTAAGATTGTCCAGCAACACAAGAATTTGCGGTAAAGTGGAGAGAAACCATAATTACGACCGTTTTCAATATCATCAGACGGTGATATTAACCACACAGCACTGATGACAGAATGGTTCAAATATAGCGTCCGCAATAACGACATCGCTCCCCAGAGCTCATAGGCGAACAGATTTGAGTTTTTATGAAACAGGACGAGTTAGAAGCGCTTTGCAAAAAAGTAAATCATTTGTACGTATTAAAGATGAAATAGGATTATGACATTTTATAGACACACGACCTCTCGAATATGCAAATGAAATAAGCAATTGCACAAACATACAAACAAAACATAACAAAAAGAAACTACATAACATAGCTGTAGCAGAAAGCAAACCCACAGGATATACTTGTATTTTATATAAAACAGTTAAGTCAATTAATTCAATTCATAATTGGCCAACACATGAACTTTGAATAGTCGTATTTAAAGCCAGAAGAACGACTTTTTCGTTAATGTGTATAAACGGACATGCAGCGATTTGCTCTATCTTTGTGAAAAGTATTTTTAGTGCTATAATTTAGAAAGATATGTGGATTTAAAGTATGCTTGCACTGTAGATGCACTCTGAAAATACAGTCTATATATGGTAATGGAACTCCCAGCCACTGCCGTTACGAAATGTTTATAATTATATTTAAATAAGTTAAACGTAGATAAATCAGCAACATGATTGTTGCTTTCATTAGTTTTACAAAGTGAAGTGATGTATTATCTGTCTCCTACTAGCTTGCATTGACAATTCTCGATTATTGGACCATCTGTTGTCTAGCCCCACTAACAAATTTAGTCATGTCACAAACATACAAACAAAATACAGCAAAAAGAACTTACATTAGATAACTCTAGCAGAAAGCAAACCCAAAGGATATAATTGTATTTGACATAAAACTGCTTAGCCAGTTTGAATGTATGGTGACTTTTTTATATAATTATATACGAAATAAGGTCTCAACCATCATTCCATCGATGCCTTTGCATTGACGAGTTCAAATCAACAAACGTGTCCGCGAAGACAGTGTTTAAATATATACTATATTTTTAACTACTTATCTTTCTACAGGATCGCCCAATCACGTGATACCTAAGAAGCCGTTTAATATTTTAGACACTGTTTAGCGAATGCGTTGTTGCCTTCAATGATTAGATTCTAGAGAAGAATAAGGGTATTTAGAATGCCGACGGCTTCAAAGACAACAATTGGTAAGAATTATTAAGTATAAAGGTTCAGTATTTAGCAGGAATAAAGCACGTGTCCTCAAATAAATTATTCCTTCGTAAAATTGACACAATTCCTCATTTCACCCAAACACGTTGCAAAGCATGTACGTTTAATTTTGGAAACTATTTTAACTCAAAACTCAACAACCAAAGTAATTTTTAAACGTTTTTTTTTTATTTTGGCTTTCCATGTCCACTTTGTTTTGTGAAAAGCTTTTGATCAAAATCAGTATATGCTTGTTAGAAAATAATAATCGTTCATTAATTCAAGGCCCCGGAAAAACAACAACAATATAATAATAGATAAGACTCAATAGTCTAGAGTGGTGAAGAAACGACATTTATTTAGAGATTTTTTTTGTCATTTTGATTGGTTGACCGGATGATGTCTGTTGAGGTAATGAGCGAACTACCTTATACATAAAACATCTTGTATATACCCAACGCTACAAGTATGTTTCATAAGACTGATTAACAATCGACATCATCAACAGAAAACAGTAAACAATTACAAAAGGAACATCAGAGTCAATCCCTGAAGAACATTTACATCTACAACGGAAACACAACACAAACGCTGAAAACGATGTGAAAGAGTGAGGTGACAATTATTAAAGTCAATGTCATTGAAAAAAAAGGGCTTGTTTAAATAAATTTCCGGAAGAAAATAGCCAAAAAATAATAATTTAAGTTGATACATTTGTTACTAAAGAGCGATCTTTCAAGCAGAAATTGCATTTATTAAATGCACATAACAGATTATATCCATTATTCATAAATTTGAAAATCCCCTAGGAAAAACTAAAGCGGTATTTTTTCTACTTAATGTCGTGTTATGTCAGCAATTAAATCAAAGCAATTAAAATAACTACACACAGACGGGGTATTAGAACGATAAAAAACGTCGGCTTGACTTTGTATCCGGTTAATGCCTTATAACTGTCAATTACAACGAATGCCTAACAACGATTAATTATTTTTGGTCAATTCTGAGCAATTGATTGACATTTCGGAATATTCTACAAGTAAAAGAATGTACTTGCCAATATTAACATAGCTAATAATAACGAGTGGATACATAACATCGTATACATTTCGTGGTTATAATGAGGCGTCCGTTTTGACATAAACCTTTTGAATCTTGCTCCTGAATCGCTGGCATGTTTTTTTTTTGCATTTTTGGTGTTGACGATTGCATGAATATTTGTAAAGTCAGGAAAGGGAATTGAATTATTCTGAAACTCACTCGATGCCATACAGCATAGCGTATGGATTTTGCACAGCTTTTATATAAAATTTACTTTTTGCTAAAACACATTCAAGTACGATACCGCCTCTTCTTTCGTTTTGAATTTAAAAACTGTGAAAAAAACTTGTAAAAGTGTCCGATATGGTTGAATCTACTAAGAAATTCTATTTTCTCATAAAATATTCGCATGCCTTGACATGGCTTATGTGGCTAATATCTTCGTTTTGTAATTAATAACTGTTGAGATTAGTGTGAGATTATCGCCGTACAAATTATGTTAAACCCCCAACAACGCCGTGTTATCCAAACACATTGCGGGTAGAATCGTTCGATCAAAAACTGAACAAGATACTCCACCTAGAATGTAAATTTGATATAAAATAATTTGTTGAATAATGATGGCGGAAGTGTAACTTATGATAACTTATAAAAATGTACAATTAGTTGAGATTTAACAAATTCATGGCCCCTTGAGCATGTAAATCTCAGCAAAAATTGGGAAATACAGGGGCAAGCCGTCACCCTTTACAAAGATAATAAAATAAATCATTAGTTACAGTTTCCCCATCATTCTTTAAAGCCTGGGATTATTTTGTTTTAAAAGTGAGGGGCGTTTTCAAATGATCGTGTCAAAACAACGCACCCTGCCCCTTGTTGGGACGGTCAGAAAAATGTCAGAACTTACTGGGGAATGTAATACCATGTTCACAGGTGATTTAAGTAGCTAATTAGAGTAAGAAGTAAAGCATGACCTAGGATATTTTGATTTAGACAAAAAATCCGAAGTAATGTCATACATTCTGACCCACGGAAAAAATGCCTTAATTGCCCTAGTTTTATAACTCCAAAAACATATCACAGTAAACACATCATTTTGTACAGAGCTATAGGAAGGGAAAATAATAATACTTATAACATGAATTCAAGCTGTCTATCAATCTTTTTCTTCTTTCCTTGTCAGAAGAACATAACGGAGTGCCCTCGATTAAGCTATTCGAACTGACAATACATGATTGCGATTCATCTTCGAAAACCGTCAAATATTCATTCGCTTTTGAAGTGAAGTTCTTTCAACGGGGGAAAATGGTTCATCGCTTAATATTGGGAGGACAACATTAATCTTCCTGACAACTGAATACACACTAAAACCATCCAAAGAGGAACGCAATTCAATGTTTGCGGATTGCAAAAAGGCTCGAACAGGGTTTGAAACGACGTGATTTGTTTTGGTTTGAAAGTAATAACATATTAACTCATGTTTTGTTATTCGAAGGCATTATATAGGTTATTGCCAACATCAAGTTGATCATACTTGCAAAAATATATTTAACACCTTTTCTTCATTTGCTATATTTAATGACTGTGTATAACAAAGTGTGTATACATATGGAACGAGTTTCAAACGCTGCAGTTGCAAAATACCCTTTTTCGGGCCCATACACCATACACATTTTATGTTTTTCCTAGTTAATCATCATAAAATGTTTTAAGAAGGCATTGAGCGTTCTATAGTTATAAGGCATTTCTTCTTACCACTCACGCAAGATGGTTGATCAAATCGTGGTTATATATGGAGAAACGCTACTACCGAGTGCATACACGAATTGTTTATGCACATGATTTTGTTGAAAGCAATACTATTTTATGAAACATGCATTTTAAAGCAAGAGTTTAACACTAAACCTCCGAAACATGTAAAGGGCATTTATTCCTAATGTTGATTCTCAACACATTTATGAATAACCATATGCATGAAACGTAAATGAGAATGACCTTATACAAACTGTTTGAAGTTTACAATCCCAGTAGCAGAAACTATTATTCGAATCCATTCTGTCAGATTTATTTTGTCTCCTTTTCCGTAAGCTGATAAATCCGCCATCACCAATACCATTGTTAAAAGTGTCCGAGGCGGTTAAAAATGCGACAAAATTAAGAAACAAGAGAAATGATCCACGACTTATAGATCAAAATCAAGAGTTCAGCTAACTTTTGCATGTGATAAAACCTTTTCCGTCAAGTCAAATCAGAAAATTTCCGGTTGAAAATTGTTACAATTATTGCAATTTGCAGAATGTTATATGTTATATGGGAGAACTCTTTACATCTCAAGACAAATTTCACTCTTATAGAACGAGACTTAGAGAAAAAGGTGCTGTTCCAAAGGTTAAAAAAGACATTTTATTACTTAGGTTGTAGTCTCTGGAACAAATTGCCTGCAAGTATCACCCAAAATTTTCATTTAGCAAATTTTAAGGTTGCTGTTAAGCGTCATATGCTTGGTAATTTAGTATTGTGACATCTTCATTTTTAAATATTGTGTGTAGGTGATTTCATTTTATAATAATATTTTACAAGTAAATCGATGGAGGATTTAAAAATTGTGGTTTTGTTTTAAGGCCATTTCCGCAAGTGCATAATTATATAAAATCTTATTGTGTAACTTTTAAAATAATCTTTTAAATTTTATTAAATGTGCATACATTAAATTGTGATATTTTTCCAAACTCTGCGATATGCTTTGTATGTAAGTATTGGTATACTTGTGATAAAATACGAACAAATACTTACTGTGATACTTATTTAAAGCAATATGATTATATACATGTGTAGTCTTAATTATTTTTTATGTAAGTTAAAAATGCCTCTATATGTCATGCCACCGACATTAAAGACCTCAATGGAAATATGGGTTCTCTGTGACCCTTCTTGGAGTTATCCTTGGTGGTGGTGTGCAAGGCATGGACCAGTCCTATTTGCATGTATGTAATCTTTTTATATTTACTGTACATGTTGTTTTTATTGTCCATGTTATGCACTAATTGCCGAAATAAATCTATCTATCTATCGAGAAGTTTAGAGTAGTGAAATACAAAACTCCGCTCATACAACTTATGTATCACACGCGACAATATACACGAGCAGTTCAAGCATTTGACAAAAGAGGCTGCGATTTATTTCACTGTATTTTAGCCCGCACTCAGTTTCCAGTCAAACCAAAACGTCATAGCACAAAGGGATGTGACAAAATTTCAACGACGTCATTGTTGAAAGGATATAATGTTCGCATACAATTTGTCGCAATTTTCAGAAGAACTACAAATAACTGCCATTTTTTATCGTTTGTTGCAATGAAGTTCGCCCCTTGAAAACCATAAGTAAATGGCTAATTGACTAATAGCTACCTACCTCGTGAAAAATAGCTTTCTCTACTCACTCTGTGAGATATTTTGCGATCTTACACTGAATCAGAACAGTATCCTATACATTATTTCAAGATAATCCTAACAGCAATACATATATGTCTTAAAATGATAGTAAAAAGCATAGGTAAAGTGTACAGAAATAATATGATAAGCAATATGGGCGCAAAACTTTGCAATTTCATCGCGTTGATTATTGGATCGCCTATTACGGTTGACATACGAACTAACGTTATTTAGTTAAATAACGAATTGTGGTGTCTTTTGAAGGTGAATTTCTTTTTAAATTATTTTCTCTACAAAACCAAATATATGTTTCATTTAAAAGCAATATGTGCTTGTTTAAAAAATTCTTGATATTGTTTTAGACAAATAGGTAAAATTATGAAATTAAAGTCAAAGAATACGATAACTATTCGAACGTCCAACACAAAATGAAAACCATACAATAGCTCATTGATATTGTTTAGCGGTTCCCGGTCGTAAAATTATCTTACAGGTCAAATGGGATTACCAAAATATTAATAATTTCATGTCATTTACGTAGAAGATAAGCCAACAAATGGGATATGGTGGTATGAATAGATTTCCTGAAGAAAGTAACATTAGAATAATGTAATTTTGCTCACGAGGGACTCGTCCTATTTCACTCCCCTTAAAAAAATTACGTTGGTTGGACTCCATATCGGCCCGAATAGCCTTAAGCCAATCATATGTGTCAATTTCCCGGTAATGCAACCTTGATTTCTAGTTTCTGTATCATACCTTGTTACTGTCTATTAGCACGAATGTCCTGCAGCGAATATTGCTTTCAAAGCGTCGATTAATTGATGGACATTTTGGAATAAATACCTTTATAAGTCATATTCATGAAGAATCAAGGACGAATAATCAGCAATCGGGTTACATACAATGCATAAGAAACAAGCAAGTTACACAATTACCAAACAGTCGTTGTAAGCAAATGTTTGAGAACCGCATTGGCATGGTCAGAGAAAACTTTGCTTATTTTAAAAATGCCTATAATATAAATTATTTAGAGTTTTTTAAAGTGCTTTAAATAGGAATTATATTGAATGTTGGGGTCCACTTGTTCCGGATTACAAAATAGCTGGGTAATATAGCTGCTAAGGGATGAAACTTGAACTTAAGCATATTTTGGAAAGAGAGAAAATCCTCAAACATCTTAAAGCTTAAATTAAGCGCTAAATTCTTGAAACAGCGAAGGAACTGTTTTAGTGCGAGAGACAATGACGGAGAAGAGTTTGTGATTCTGTTGTCAAGGGAATAGTTCATACTTTGGAATGAGGTGTGCTTAGTGGATAGTCTTTTTGCGATCGAATTGTGTTTATATAGAGAGATTCAAGGACACATTACGCATATGATTTTTGATGGCAATACTTTTCTATGAACCATGCATTCTAAAGCTAGTGTAAAACCATAGCAAACTTAAAGAATATTCTTTTTAATTTAAAAATTGACTCCAACACATTGATAAAAAGACAAATACATAAAATGATCATTGATTACGATCTAATACAAATTGTTGCAAGACTACGAACCAATTAAAAGAAAATCTTGTTTTAAAGGGGTTCTTTCAGATTATTTTCGCGTTCATATATCCGCCTTTACAAGTATCATTGTTAACCAAATGTCGACTAAATTGGAATTTGGCCACGAGTTCCGAATTCAGAGGTGGGTTCGTTTTAAAAATAAAAACATAAATGGTGAAACGTCGGTTGCAGGTTTTGTGTTCTTAAAGTCCCTATACTACACTATATTTCCTCCTGAGTCTGTCCAAAATGATAATGTTATTTTGATTAAAGATGATGCGCAGGAAACCCATACAGTTAATTAACTTTTCAATTATACAAAATTGAAAGAATCGTTGAGAGGTCTCTCTACACGACTGGGAGCTTTTAGTCTCCTTAGTCTCCGTTATAATTTAGTAAATCTGTTTTGAGACATTTTTAATCAGGCATAATGAACGACAATTTTAAAAGGAGGTGTCATCTGAATACCTCCTTTTTTGTCTTTTCTGACTGACAGCCACATTATTGCTGTCAACAAAAAAGGAAAAAACCCTAATCAAACCAATTAGACTGTGTGGCAATTAAAACCTGTTCTTACAGTTTCCGAATATAAGAATGCAATTTTAAAGAACATGAAGTGGTTTATTTATTATAACAAGTACCTTTGTTTCATTCGACACGATTTTTCAATCAAATCAAGTCAATGTTAGGTAAAGTAACCGACAATTGATCATATTAATTGACACCACTTTTGCTCTCAAAAATGTTGCTTAAAAAGTTAAAAAAGTAGACGTTATAACTGATTTACTTTGTGATATAATATATCCTTAGATAAATATTATAGGATAAATATCTAGAAAATAGTATTTTTGATATTGTTATTAATGTTAACAAATTATTATTATTTGTTTAAACAAAAACAATGCAAATATTGTACTTATATGAAATTCACATTGATTAGTTCAGAAAATGAAATAATAATTACCTGGGATTAAAGACCCTTGTGTTTCGATCTTTATAAACCATAGCCTTCTAACCTTGTTATTATTTTTTTTTTGAAAAATACTACAATACATCAGGTTCACAAGGTTAAACGCGACAATGTCTACCTGTAATAGAAGCCACACAACTGATCAGTTTGTCTGCTGATTCAGCCTCGCTCATGTATACATTAGATTCCATAGATGCTTTTGCATTCCAGATTCTTCATGAGTGACACTAACGGTACAAAACTATAGCATGATATCTTTTTTGAAAACAAAAATTGGTTACCGCCTTTGCACGTTCAGATTAATAGGAAATCGTTTGGGATTTAAACCGGTATATGAGATCGTTGGTAAACCTGACACATCTACCAACATTAACCTATTATAGCAAAATGACAAAAAATACTTTTCGACCGGCAGCACATTATTGCGATCCATCCCCGATAACCTTTATATTGATATTTCTTTCTAGTGAAGTAATTACGATGTGGGAAAATGATGCTTTTAGCAGGAAGGAATATAGGCATTTAGGGGGCCACAAAACGTAGATAGGTTAAGACCTCAAAGAGACACAATTAATATTTCCAAAAGCGCAATGCATACTAAATCGTCTTGGAATGAGAAGAAAACAGAGTCGGAAGAATAGAATAATTTGTTTTTGCTGTGACTACCAAATTCGGCTTACTTCAGGAATCCGATGTACCTCTATATGAAGTCTGGATGCCCGGTGACCCACTATTGTTTTCGAATCTTTGTTTTGTTTTGAGAAGAGAAAGAGTATTTAAAACTTTTACCGATAACGATAGTACAACAAAGCTTTTTTGGTCCTTTTTCAATTGAAATAAAGGATACACAATATAAACTAAAATAACTTTATCAATACTGATATTTCAACAATTTACTGTACAATAATTAGAAAGCAACTCTTTTTCAAACGATACCAAATACCAGACATGAACGATGAGCGATGAACATTACTTCCAATTGTTCGACTCAATGAAAAGCTCATTTGTATATCGGAAAACAAAATGAGTTATTGAGCCTTTCAGTATAGTATAATTAAATTTAGTTTTTTAGAGTTGTATTAATTGATGTAAGTTTAATTAACTATACAATTAAGATATGTAATGAAAGAAATGAGCAAAGATATTATATTTTTATTATTCGAGGGTTGATTCAGAAGTGCATATTTTCAAAAACAACCTCGGATGTATTTGGACGGTTTACATACTCAACGTTTCAGTCCGCTGCAAGTAGATCGCGTAGTAATTTTATTTAGCAGTTAAACTTTATGTCTTTACTCTTGGAAATCTTTTTTTCAATATTTTTCGTCCAAACCATTTAAAAACTCATGAATATCTTATTCAATGAGTCTGCATAGACGATATGGATGTATGGTATGCAAAGTAGTATTGCGTATTGAAAAATAATGGGTTCCAAAATGCAAGGAAAGCACTTTACAAAACAGGTAATAATGATGACGTTACAACGGCAGCGATGGTGATAATGGTGACTGTGATGCTGATAATGAAGGCTGCGATTGAGTTAACGGTGGCGGCGATTATTATAATGGTTGCTACGATGGTGATAATGGTGGTTGTGATGGTGATAATGGTGGCAACGGCGATGATTACGGTGGTTGCTACAATGGTGATAATGGTGGCGACGATGGTGATAAAGTTGGCGGCGATGTAGATGGAGATGGTGACAATAGTGGCAGCAATGATTGGTGACAATAGTGGCAGCAATGATTGGTGACAATGGGACTATAACGATCACGTTGACGATTCCGATAATTATAATGTTTACATTACTACCAAGTTCGTTCTTTAATAATATTATCATTTTCTTATATGTACCTTCGCATGCAGGGCGTATGCACTCATCGTTTCATATATACGGCTTTGCAAGACCAAAGTTATTTTCTTCGGAATGAAAATAAGCGCCAAGACACTACAGCCTCTAAAGAAAGAATAAACATTAATGCCGTATTATTAAACGAAACACTATGTCGGTGTCATTAATAAAACAATGAAAGCTACAGGATCAAACCAATTAGTGAAACACAAACCAAAAACCCTCTCTAGAGGCACAAAGCGACGGGACAGACTGGTGCCAGATAGTGTTGTTATTTGCTACTGGGAATTGTTTTTTTTAATTGCATTTGGACTTTGATTAAAGCAATAATACCCTTAGTTTAGAGATGTTATTAATATGTTTAAACGGCTTAAAAGATTGTTGCTGTGACAGGAAACATGATTATATGACGAGAACATATAATACGAAGAAAATTAAACCTGGCGGTTATCAAGGGCATACGAAAACCAAGTGGACGCCAACTTGTGTTGCGTGGTTGGGTTTAATTAGATAAATATTGATTTGCTCTATTTGTTTAAAAATAAATAATGATACATAAATATATACAAGAATTATCGAACTGTAAAATAGCATTGTACGTTTGACTATCGAATTAAAACGAATCTTAACAAGTAATTTCTGGAATAAAAAGCATTTCCCAATTCCACATTAAATAATTAGACCTGGGCATTTGGGGTTCATCACATCGATATATTATGGTGTTCGCTAATGCAAAAACAAATCAAAATCCCCCTGAATAACAAAGTTAACAATCGTACACAAATCATTTTCATCAGTAAGGCTTGTATAACAACACTGACAACGTTCTAATTCTTGTAAACACATTGACATTGAAGTTATAGACTAGCTGGTGTGACTGACTGTAGTGTTATTGTGTTCATATTTAAGATGTAATATGTGCTGCTGTGTTCATGCTTGAGATGTTGTGTGTGCTACTGTGTTCATATTTGAGATATAGTGTGTGCTCATGTGTTCATATTTGAGATATAGTGTGTGCTACTGTGTTCATGCTTGAGATGAAGTGTTTGCTACTGTGTGCATACTTGAGATGAAATGTGTGCTACTGTGTGCATACTTGAGATGAAATGTGTGCTACTTTGTGCATACTTGAGATGTAGTGTGTGCTACTGTGTTCATGTTTGAGATGTAGTGTGTGCTGTTGTGTTCATGTTTGAGATGTAGTGTGTGCTGTTGTGTTCATGCTTGAGATGTAGTGTGGGTTGTTGTGTTCATGCTTGAGATGCATTGTGTGCTGCTGTGCTCATACATAACATGTAGTGTGTGTAAGTGTGACGTAGTGTGTGTTGTTGTGCTTATATATGTGCTCATAGTTGAGATGTACTGAGTGTTATTGCTTTTATTTCTGGGATGTAGCATGTGCTGTTGTGTTTATACATGCATTGGTTGCTGTTGTGTTCATCGTTGAAATGAAAAGTACATTGTTGTGTTCATATTTGGGATGTAGTGTGTGCTGGTGTGAAAATATTTTAAATGTAGCCCTGTGCTGGTGTGTTTAAATTGAGTCGTGAATATGTGTTCATATTTGAGATGTATCATATTCTGTTGTGCTAATAATTCAGATGCAGTGTATGTTGTTGTGTTCACTTTGGGATGTAGTGTGTGCAGTTCCGATTATACTTGAGGTGCAATGTGTGGTGTTGAATGATCTTCTTATCAAAAGGTATTTTTCAGGTTTAAAAGTGTTCCGTTCGGTTTTACCACGCCTTTATACTTGTATGACCATGTCAATTCGGTTACCTAATATGTAATCAATGTCAATAAATATACATTTGTGAAAAGATATGGATATTAACAAACAGTCAATAGGTCAATGCAATATAAGTTTATGCGTCTAAAGATGATATAACGTGCAAGTATTACAAAATCAAACGAGTATTATAGAGGTATAGACACTACAAAACATGTCATTATATCAAGTGTGTGACAGGGAGGGATCAGCGCGCATTAACGTTAAAAATGCATTTTATTGATAGTAGCAATGGTACGATTTTTCTTACACTAAATGCAAAATTAACATACATGGCTAATTTTCTATTCACTTTCATTATTCGTATTGCATTTACTTAAAAAAATGGATACATTTTCTTTTTTCTAGTAATATAAATCTATATATGTGTTTCCTATGTCATTAAACAAACGGGCATTCGAGAATAAATAAAATTCATGTTTTAATACATAGTACACGAGACATTTTCTACCTTGGTAATATAAAGCTTCAGGTCAATGCCATCGTCCTACTTCTATTTTTATTTACGAACATAATAAAGGTAATTTTTCGTTTTGTTCGTGTGTTTTTATCCTTGTTTTTGTGTTTCATCACGTCTACTTTAATTGCATCCCATATTGAATAGACATCTAGTTTTCAAAATAATCACATCAGTGCGTAAGAATCGTTATAAGCGCCATGTCATTTTCCGAAGAACATTCCTTTATGCATAGCGTGCATACTAACACAGTCTATATTTTTAGTGACTTCAAGGATAATAAGGGTTGTCTGCGACCCGTTTTTGAGTTATCCTTGGTGCTTGTGTGCAGAGCATGGACCATTCATATATGCATGTATGTAATATTTTTTATATTAACTGTACATGTTGTTTTGATTGTCCATATTATGCACTCATTGCCGAAATAAATCGATCTTAACCTTTTTATCTATCTATCGCGTTATCTTTACTGGTTGTATGATATTTTATTCAACTTTTGTGCGATTCCGAATCAATTGCCATACACCGTAAGTACAACCAAAGAAACCGCTGTAAAATGTTAATACAACATTTCGCTTTGTAATTAAGTGAACTAGTATGATATATCGTTTTTAATCTCAGTTGCTATTACAACATAAATTACCTTCAATGGTAGGCGTAAAGAGCATATCAAGCTACAGTTTAAAGAATAGGAAAATAAATATTAATTGTAAATAAAATCAAAACGTTGAATTAATCGTTTCCATTGAATTAAAAAAAAGTTATCTTCAAAATTATCTTTTTAAAATATCTGTCTTTTGTACAAACACATGAAATGGTCACATAAGATAAACGTAATTGAAAATAGTATTTAACAATATATCAAATGAATGCATCCATACTTGACAAAACATTACTGTTCGATATAAGTTAAATACAACTACATGTATGTGTAAGTACGGACTTGCGAAATCATGCGCATTCTTGGATTGTCCGCACACCTGACAAAGTTATCCGACGGCACCATAGAATGCCTTAAATATTGTTTGATCTATGTAAAACTTTAAACTATGTTTAAACATAAAATGTATCGCTATTATTTATATAAATGTAAAAGTAATAACTTTCTTTCAAGGCTCCGATTATGTAATAAAACTGTTTTATATATCAATAATGAACACATGATATCACCTATGTGTGTTTATATTGATATCACGTGTTTCTGCTGGTAGCGGATCAGAGCCGGGGTAGACACGACAAATTGTACGAACAATACGAATAATACTTTTGGGAATTAAAGGTTGCTATATGATATCATTGGGTTTGTCTTTGACACAAGAGGTTATGGTGGTGTCGCCTTGATTTATAAGTCAAACATTAACGTTCAGGTTCTAACCTCAACTAATGATAGTGACTACGCAACATTTGAACATTTGGATTGCAAGATAACAATTAAAAATTATTCAATGAGGTTAGCTATTGTTTACCGACCACCCCATCTAAAGGAAATGGATCTAAAACTTGTGTATTTTTAGAAGAATAGGCAAAATTTCTAGCACAATTTGCTGTGACTGATACGAACATTATAATAACCGGAGACCTGAACTTCCATCTGGATATCCCCACTCAATCGGACACAATTAAATACAAATACAAATACAAAGCATTTATATAGCGCAAAAATGTATAAAATATTCGGTTGCGCTGTACAATATCAGAACAAAACATCGCATACATACATAAACAAAATTAGCAATGATATTATATGCGATATGATTTTAAAAGCATTTCGTATAGTCACAAGCATTTTACAATCATGTGGAATGGTGCAACATGTACGAGAACCAACTCATGTGCTTGGACATACACTTGACGTCGTCATCACTAGAGACACGGACTCATCAGTTTCGAACATCAATGTTGTTGATCCAGGGTTGTCTGACAATAAATCGGGAAAAGTGACAAAAGATCATTATGCTGTTATATTCAATACCGTTGCTGAAAAACCGCCACCTCTCCGAAAGACAGTGACATATAGAAAACTGAACTCAATTGATATAGACTCCTTCAAACGTGACATTGAATCATCAGATATTTACGTGACAATCTTGAAAGCACAAATTCCGAACAACTTGTAGGAGTATATACAAATGTATTATCCACCTTACTCGAAAAACATGCCCCACTTCAAATAAAGACAATTGTGTTACGACTTTCTTGTGCTTGGTATACTCAGGAGTTACATGACGCAAATCATCTGCGGCGTAAGTTAGAAAGAAAGTGGCAATCATCTAAACTGACTGTTGACCACGAAATTTACCGAAATCAATGTGCAAAAGTAAATAATATGCTGGTAGAGGCTAAAGCGAATCATTATTTGGATAAGGTAGCAGCTTGTGGTTAAGAGTTTAGTGACTTTTTTGTTAAGAAAAAAGAAACCATCAGAGATGAGATAAAATCAAAATTAGTTCTTAACCCAGTCGAATCAGAGACAGAACAATTGAGTGTTGAAAAAAGGGTCTCACTCACCTTGAAACAGCATCAGCTGAAGAAGTTATGAAAATAATCAATAAATCTTCCAATAAATCATGTGAACTGGATCCGATACCAACATGGCTATTAAAAGCATGCATCGATAATCTTTTACCATTTCTTTCGAACATTATCAACATCTCGCTCAGCACAGGAAACGTTCCATCAGAGTTTAAAGGATCTTATGTTCGACCTCTTTTGAAAAACCAATTATAGACCTGTTTCAGATCTATCATTTGTATCAAAGACACTAGAATAAGTAGTGAGTTCTCGCATTGATGAACACTTGAAAGAAAATCAACTTCAAGAAAAACATCAGTCAGCCTATCGTAAATTCCATTCGACAGAAAATGCTCTTATCAATGTCCAAAATGATGTTCTTAAATCCTTTGACTATGGTAATGCAACCATCTTAGTAATGCTAGATCTATCGGCAGCTTTTGACACAAAACTTTGTTACAAAGACTTGAAAATGTGTTCGGAATCGTTGAAAAACCACTGGAATGGATAACATCACACATTCAAGATAGAAAACAGACAGTATACATTGATGGGGTGCTGTCAAACCCGGTCACACTGAATTTTAGTGTTCCACAGGGGTCCGTATTAGGACCGAAATTTATACAATGTACACTAAACCCCTTGGTGCCATTTGCAAAGAGCATGGGCTGCAATACCATCTCTACGCCGATGACTCACAGCTGTATTTTTCTTTCAAACCATTAGATGGCATTTCTAAGGAATAAACATTACAACGCATTCAAGCGTGCCTTCGAGACATAATATCATGGATAAATCTAAACATGCTCAAACTTAACACTGATAAAACAGAAGTCATCATGTTCTCATCTCCTCATAACTCCAAACACATTGAAGATCTATCGGTAACCGTCGGTGACTCGAAAGTTAAACAGTCTGTTAATGTAAAAAATTTAGGTGCCATCTTTTATTCAAACATGAACATGGAAGATCACGTTAATTCAGTATGCAGATCATGTTATGTACATCTTAGACAAATAGGCAGAATTCAGATATATCTGACAATTGATGCATCTAAACAACTTGTGACTTCATTGGTTATCTCGCGCCTAAGTTACTGCAATGCACTACTGTATGGAGTTTCTCAAACATTAGTCAACAAACTGCAGATCGTTCAAAATACAGCTGCCCGCATCATCACCAGAACCTTGCGGTACGATCATATCACACCTGTACTTAAAGAATTACATTGGCTTCCAGTGCAATACAGAATTCAGTTTAAAATTTTAACGCATACCTACAAAGCTTTAAACGGAAAATCACCAGAATATTTGGAAGAAATGCTATGTGTTTACAAACCACGAAGAAATCTGCGATCTCAAAACAAAGCACTTATTTTAGTGATACCAAAAAGCAAAACTGTAACCTACTGCGACCGACGTTTTGAATATGCAGCTCCGAAACTGTGGAACGACCTACCATCCGGTGTGAGAGACTCAAGGTCATTGTGTTCTTTCAAACGTGCACTTAAAACACACTATTTCAAACAGGCGTATGAGTAGCATTTTTACCAGGAATGATCTGTGACAGTGATTCCCGAAGACTGTGTGACAATTATGTGACTTTAAACATAATTTTACAACCTGTTTTAATTCTAACATGATCTTTTAGTACAGTTACATATCCTATGTAAACTGTTTTAGACTATTGATACAATATATAAATGTAATTTAGATGTCAGGCGTAAATTATATTAATATCATTTTTTTTATTTTTTCAAAGTTTCGCTATACTATGTTTTTATCGTATGATATTGATATTTATTGCTTTTAATTCAGACGACCAGTTAAATACCACATTTCATTTTATTGTGTTTCATATTTTTTAGTATGTTGTACATTTATTGTTCAAAAGCTGTATTTTAATGATATTGCTTGTAGTTAGCTTTCAGATTATATCGTTGTAAAGCGCCTTTGAACGTGTATATGAAAAGGGCGCTATATAAGTTTGGTAAATAATAATAATAATAAGAAGAAGAAGTGGCATTGTTTGATAAGTTATTCCCATCAGTCAGATTTCGCATCTGTGTAACATAAGTCTACTATGACCTATTCAATGTTAATGCCGACCTGATTCGCATTCCGAACTTAGGATTCATGAGTCATTACTATAAAGCTCAAAAACAACAAGATGTATATGTGCCAGACGAAAAGAAAACAAACGCGTAAATTAATACGCGCGAAGTTTGCTTTTTTAGTTAACAACGAGGTGACGTCACTGTTAGGTATAACGACGTTGTAGCGTTTGTAAAACAATCTAAAGCTGAGACATTTAAACGACAGTTTGTCCGCAAGCTCATCTATGGAATTCTGCGTTCTGCTTCAAAATGTACTACACGCACTTTTTTGTAACGGTAGTTAATATGTCGGCGGTAAAGAAAACTCTCCGATTGTCGAAAGTACGTCTTTTGCCGATTCGGCAGCATCATCAATGAAACACATTAATTTTGGTATGTTCGGTTTTATGTATGAAAGCCACGTTGCTTTCAGCGCCGATGCGTTTTGTTTATTTTTGGTAAGCTATGTAATATGAGTTAACTGTTTGTTTATAATATAATAATGACCAGTCCTTAAGTTTACAAATATCATTTATGTTTTCGTAGTCTTACCTTGATCGGTGCGCACAATAAAATGATGAGCAAATCAGCCGTCGATAATGACAGAAGAAACAAATTTGTGACGCTCTGCATCTTCCTGAACCTTGCTACTGCAATAATGACGAGGCTGTTTCCAAGCAACCCAAGAACTATAAGTAGTCCGTAGGTGAAGGACACTGGAACAAGTTGTTCTACCGGAATGACGCCCGGGTCAGTGTCATATTCATACTCCTCGTAGACCGTGCTATAGTAGTAATCTAAATCTATAGTCTGAGCCTCTGCAATGTATTCCTTTGAAAAGTTCATTTTTTAAAGTTCCGCTCAAGTGGTTTTAGTTGTATTCTTTTCATTCATACAGCCAACCATTTGTTTAACTATTTTTAATTTAAAAATAAAAAAGCAATGTTTTCCACAAATTCTATTAAAAATAAGTGTAATTCCAAATCTCAATATCGTACAATTCTTCGCGTAGTGAATTCGATTTATAGCATTGAAAGAATATCCAATCATATAGGCAGACTGTGTGCATTATCTCGCTATCGAGACTTATGATTCTTTTGCATCTAATTTTCCGGAATAAGCCCGATTTTCTTTCAAAGAAGCTGAATTCGTTTCGAGTCCTTGATTGATCCCTTCTGGCTAAATTCTCTCAGAAGTCTGCGCTGTAACAGCATTACATTCAGCTGAAATATTTTTACATTGGTAATTACGTCGCTCTTATATAGGAAAACAAACAAGTTTGCCAATGATAATTCGGATTTTCAGCATCACACAAAAGCACAGGTGATTACAAATATCCCCTCAATAGCGATTATCACTTGTTTAACTACTAAGATCACACACCAAATCTTCAAGTAGCCAAACATGATTTGTAAATGTCCCAATGCGGAGGTCGACACAAATAATGCATTAATGATATATAATGATGAAATATATAAACGAGTCAAGCATACCTCATTGCGAGCTGCTTTCAATGAAAGTTCAATTTAAATATATTTGCATTCCGGGAAGGGGGCGCACATGCAAAACAACGGCATACCAGGACAAAAGTACGAAATTAGAGTTTTCGGTCATGTCACACATATTATAAAGGGAACTTATTATCAAAATAATTTCCATCATCTCCTTAAATTTTTAAGTTACTTAAATCTTTATGATTTGAAACGATACAAGTTTTGGACAACCGATGGCATCTACAGACATGTTCAATATCCAATAATGAAACATCTTACAATTAGTGCTTTGATGTTAGGGACGATGAAAACAACCTAAAACACTTTACATTACCAGTTTCAAGTTTTATTCAGTAAGCCAACGGTATTCACAATTTACTAAATGGACATTTTCAAGTAAGATTGTATACTTGTAACAATGTCATTTCTGATTAAACGTAAAGCCATCAGAGAAACAACAAACCGTACAAGTAAAGATTCTAAGTGATATTCAGTGTTTGGTGCTTTTCTGTTCATTAATTTTACGTAGATCGATTCTAACAAAGGCACAAAAAACACAGAATGCAAAATTGTACTCTAATAGTTTATTAATGTTGGTTGGCATTTAATTGTTTTGCAAACTACGACTTATGCATACATGTTGAACGATTATGATTTTACTTGCCAGCCTCTAACAAAAGACAGTTATGCTTTATAATTGAACTACACACATTGCTGGTGTAATTTAACTAGACTTGTGCCAGACAGTGTTAAAGTTAACTAGTTGTAGTGTCATTGTAATGACATTCGGGGTGTGATTAGCTGTGCGTCTATTTATCTCTACTAAAATGTTCCCCTTTGATCTCATACAAAGATTTATTTAAGATTCTTCGGCTCTCTCTCAGATTCACATTAACATTGAAATCTTATGAACGTTTTTGAATTAACTTGTCGTTTATTTACTTTACCTACCTACAAATAGCCAAAACGTTCTCAGCCTATTTTTTATTTGATATAAATACACTAGACTTTCATCATACTGTGAAGTACAATTTGTATTGAAATGATAGATTTTACTTTCACCGAACTTTAGAAACAATCCAAGGTCGGCATTTGTGGTAAAGAAATAATAAAGATTGAAAATCGTGTACACGGCTCTGTAGGACGTGGACATAGAGGTGTGGCATTACAACGCACCATGCACCTGTGGCTAACTGCACTCAAACTTTATTGCTGCGAGGTGCACTACTCTTTGCCATGGCACTGTAACATGACATACGACACACGGACAAACAATCATCGAACTTTAACGGAACAAAGCACACACCAGAACAATCAATTATATCCCAACATTTTGTTGACATGCAACATGAATATCAATATTATAATCGTATTTACATTGTTCTAGTCATTTATAACGTTCATTTTGCATGAGCCAGTCGGTGATATGATGTCTTTGTTGATTTCATTGTTGTATTATGAATAGACAATCGCAACGCCATTTGACACATGCTGAACGACGTTCCGAATATACGATGTTAATTTCAACAGACGTTATGACGATTTCAGATTCAAACCCATAAGTATACCAGGAATAATTTACATATTTTAAAGGAAGACTTAAAAGAAAACAGAAAAAGGTAAAAACTGTTAGTTCGTATTTTGCATACATTCATGCAATGTAAACGCTCGATCAATCTAACAAATTGAAACAACAATTGTTTTATTATTATACAGATAAAACTGGAATTAAAAGGCATTTAATTACATTTCATTAAAAAATATTGAATTGATATTTTCGCTGTTTTAACCATTTAAATATAGTGAACAAACAGGTTTTCCTCTGTAGTTTAGACTGGATATAGATATGGTATGATTTCAATATATAACATGTTCGGTCTAAAGGTAACAATGGTGGTTATTGCGATTCAATAAGTATGTTATCAAATGGTAACAGAAATTAAAGTAGTGAATTAATATGTTACAGAAGGCACACAAATTCACATTACAACAAGCGTTCTCAAGGAAACCCACACTCCAATCAAGACCGATTGAAGGGTTCAGAATTGGTGTCGTTTGCTGATTAAATTATCTCTACATTAAATTGACCACATGAACATTTACCACCTTTGAATATGAAAAAAACGTCGACTTTTAATTGTTTTCTCCAACAAATGATCACAATTCATGAGAAATCTCTTTGCAAATTTGTTCATATTGTCGCGCAAAGCGATGTCATTTTCCACAGCGTATTATGCGTTCTGTCACAGTCTGATATTGAAAGTAAATATCGCGTTATCTGAACTAGTTTTAAGCCATATAGAACTTATCCTGCTGTTGTTTTATTTGTACCAAAACTAACATTGATACTAATACAATATATTAAAAAGACACAAATCACACTCAACTGAGGTTCTTTTGCGAACGGCACTGCATGACGATGCTTAAAACATAGCATCACACACTATTGGCACATTCAATGCGTCGGTGTTGGCGGAGTCAGTTGTTCGTAGCCGAAAATTTCAAACACCATGCTGATGAAAGTTTATTAAATATAAAATTATAAAAATAAACGGACGCTTGACTCGCCCCACTTATGCCCCGTCGTTTGTACTATTAACTACAGGATCAGATCCACCGCATTAAATATAAAAAACTGCTACCTTTATGAGAAAAGTTGTTCGAATAATTTAATGTTTCGGTAATATTCGTTTTGATTACTTGCATTAAGTGTTATTCTTTGGGCGTTTTATTGCAGTTGGCATCGTAGTTTTGTTATAAAGCAGGATCCGTGACGTCAGATATGCTACGCCTTAATGACAATATTATTTGATTGATTGAAAACTAAATGTCTAACTTAAGGACTAGCCGTGGAAAGAGGAATTTAGATTAGAAAACCTTATAGCAATGGCGACAGATTGATTTAGATATAGCGTACGCGAAGACGACATTGTCCCCCAGAAACATATTTGAGGACAAAGTTGAGTTTTCTGATAAACGACATTTTGATAACCCTCTGAAGAAAATTACTTTATAGAACGATAGCATATTTGCATTTACGCAAAAGGTATTTAAGAGAGTCTTAATGTTATTTTACGTCATATAATTGAAACTGATCAAACTGTTCCTATGTTCGTATTTGCCATGAGGCATCGAGTTGCCCCTCTTCTGGTTAAAACGGCCGTAAGCAACAGGGTAGCGTATTATCTGGCCGTCGGGCGCATTGACGTTTCCATTTAGGCGGTGGATGGCTGCGAACTGGGATCTGCACATATAAGTCAATGAACAGTAGGCCACAGGCCTACAAAATTCAGTACCGCAAATCGAAAGCAGGTATCGTTAAAATAATTAATGCACAGGGATTCAAACTCCATCATTCCTCAGCCAATTTCAGGTTTTATTTTACTTTACAGTAGTAATAAATTTGGAGATAAAAGCAATGCTCATTCTAGTAGATAAAGGTTTATCAGTTGCAGTTAATGAACTATCTAATTGTATTAACATTATATTTCCCCAATGACAGGATTCGATATTTATTGCCTGTTAACAGAAATGTAAATAAGAGGAATATCAGGCTTATCGCGCTTTCAGCCTTTCACCGCTTTCATTTTCATATGTTGGGTATCTGTTGTGCTTACAAATCGTCACTGCTGATTGAATCTGACTTTTAGTTGAAATTAAGCATTACAGTTCTGATAACCGGATAACTCTATACAGGTGTGGTATCTGAGTGATTTAGTGGAAAACAGAATTGTAAAAAGGTAATCGTACAACATTGAGTTGCTTTTGAGAGGTTGAAATACAGTGTTTTCCTCATTTACAGTTTGCATATACAATGTAGAATAAATGTACCTTAAATGTAACGTCTCAGAACTCAACCATATACACACGATTAAGACAATGTCGTTACGAATTTCCACTCATCCATGCTCAAAGATTAAAACACACAGTGCCTCAATCCATCCATAAACAACCAACCAATACACAGGAATTACAGCATAGTTTTCAAACATACTTTTCTTTGAACGAATCTGGTCACACCAAAAACAATCTGGTCACACATAATTATCTCGTAACACAATTCGGACATGCCCAAACTATTTTATCACACCAAAAGTATTCGATCATACCTAAAATATATGGGCACACACATCTATCTGGTCAATCATAAGCCATCTAGTCATATTACAACTGACTAAATTAGTGTCATCTTCGAAAACCATCTAGTCACACCAAAACTATCAGGCCAAACCAAAACTATCGGGACACGTGGAAACTTTGATCACATGGTACATCTTAGCAAACAAATATGACCACAATAATAAGATTTTTATCATCCTGCAACTTCCTAGAAAATGTCTTAGGAATTAAATTTAGTAACAGTTGTCAACAACAACAACATCATCAACAAAGAGACAAGAAGAAGTATCAATTCTCTTCACAAAATTCTTTCTTTCTTATTCTTTGAACAATACATATCGAAATAGAATATGATAGCATAATACAAGAAATTGTTCACATGTGTTTAATATCGTGTTATCGATTGATTGATTAATTAATTACAGATCGAAGTGTAAAAGTGAACACATCGTGGAGACATTAAGGTCGCTCTTTTTAACTATGGATTTTCCCTTGGTTTGTATTAAAATCAATAATTTGACTTAATATCATACGAAGTTAATTATTTTTAATTAGCGCATTGATGTGTTTGTTTTATTACCTTGATCGGTGCACACACTAGAATAATGAGCAAATCAGCCGTGGAGAGTGACAGAAGGAAAATATTTGTCACGCTCTGCATCTTCCTGAACCTTGCTACTGCAATAATGACGAGGCTGTTTCCAAGCAACCCAAGAACTATAAGTAGTCCGTAGGTGAAGGACACTGGAACAAGTTGTTCTACCGGAATGACGCCCGGGTCAGTGTCATATTCATACTCCTCGTAGACTGTGCTATAGTAGTAATCTAAATCTATAGTCTGAGCCTCTGCAATATATTCCTTTGAAAAATTCATTTTATGAGGTTCCACAAAATTCATTTTTGTGAGATCCATTTAACAAACACAGCTAATCATTGGTATCACTAAAACGATCTTTATTAAATAATTACAAAAAGATATATTTTCTTCAACTTCAATTATTTTACCCCACACAAGCGCAAAACCAAATGTGCTGAATTACTTTATTTTCCTTTTGTTTTAAACTCAGTTTATTAAATATTCACTTCGTCAAATATCCCATAACACACGCATTATGTGCACATGATCGTTCTGGCTAGACTTCTGAATTTATGCATTTGCTTTTCCCGTTGAAAATAGTCCTAAATAATTCCGATTGTGTTTTCATAGCAACTGAATTAATTTCAAGCCTTTATCTATCTCTTCTGGCAATAGCCTCTGAGACGTCTTCACGACAACTGCGCTATCATAGCAAAATGCTCTTGAACGTTTTTTCGTATTACATATTGTCTTGACGTCATTCTTTGATACAGACCAAACACGCGTTTGCCAATAATAAACCCAATCGTCACAGTCAAATTGGAAACTATAAAACATATCCATCTATTAGGTATATTAAACTCGTTTCTCTTTCAATTAAAATGAAAATTCATATTTTTAATTTGTTTCCAAATGATTTTTTGTTTTGGTAATTTTCCCTGAAGGAATGACTGTAACATTATAAGCATATGACATAGATGATAATTTATTATTTGATAAGTTGCAATTATTAATACTCAAATTCCGGGTTTTAAGATGAAAGCACAGGAAAACACGTGTTGATCTATTTCAGTGAATGCTACCAGCAGCACAGCAGTTTGTATACACTGATCGTGACTTATGGTACATAAACTTTATGGCTTGTCCCTGTCGTTCCCATTGTATTCATTTTTCAAATCAGAACTCAAATTTCGCGAATAAATACAAAGAGATATACTAATCCGAACCATTAATGTGTGTTAATACATTCCAGGGGGCTCCGATCGTGAAAACACTTGGGAAATCACTGAGAGCTATGCTTCTCACTTATATGACGTGCAAATTCAGAAGAAATAACAGAGGTTGCCAATCTTAGCTCTGTATCAAGATTTTCAACCCTGTATCGGAGGTCTTGGTTTATAACACTGTCAAAACCTCAATATAAACAGTAACGATAATTCATTGTTAGGCACAGGGACACGCCCAGTAGCAACACTTCCAAAAAGGTGACACTGTTCAGGATGGAGTATGAAAATGAATGTACGAATTATATGTTTTAAATACCACAAGTCGTAAGATTTGGGATAACTTCCATACATATCAGTCCTATAAACTACATTCTAAAGTTACAGCTAGTCATGTAGAATTTAAATCAACGAACTTAAAAACACAACTTTATTGTTCTTTTGTATTGTTTTTCGAAATGTATATAAAACATTTGTTTCAACCGGATCAATAATATATGTCATGTGTATCCGTTCGGATATAAAAATCCGACCCAAGAGCACGTGCTTTGCACCGGCTCTATAAGAGAGGGTTCTTTTTTGTCTTTTAATCCGTTTCAGACTAGCAGAGTTTCAATGATTTTGCTTGAGCAATATTGAAATTCAATTTACCATTTTTCGATTTAAAATCATTTACAATTGTCGGCTCAACGATTTTGACTTAGTGTCATCTTCCAAAAATGATACATAAATATTTCCATCTGTTTCTTACAAAATATATTTTCAATACAGCCATATAGCGGCAAAAACGTCCACTACCGGTCATAATACTTAAGTAGTGCGATAACTTCCACAACTTTGGTAGAAAGTTATCCAAAAAACATTTTTGTGATATCATTTAACAATTTCAGCAATCGGTTGCTAAAAACACTATCATTCACAGTAACAAAATAAACTCGTTGTTCGTTTGAACCTCTATCCGAGGCTACACCAATTACCTCAGCGTTATGTTTAAAGTGGTCAGTTATCACTCATTTCGGCTATGTGTATATTTGTTAGCTCTTGTTGCTCAAGTTTTCTGTTCCGTGTCCATATGAAGGAATTTTAGATAAGTCAATGCCTAAGTTGGTTATAGACAAGGGGCCGGTCGGAACGTCGCAATTTTCATGTTGTCAATTGCCTTTTGTATATGGAAGAACTCAAGCCTACAGGCTAAAGTTAAAAATACAAAGAACCGAGGGCGAAAGGTTAGAATAGATCGATTACACACAGAAAAAGGAAATGTATTGACTAAAGACCTGCCTTACTTTACATACTACAACTAATCAACACGCCCTCAGCCAATATTGGTTTTCATTTAATCAATTTGCGAGATGACTGCAATGTTCATTGTTCATGTTCATGTTGACATAGTAACTTAGTTTTAACCTGAGGTAACCAATATTAGCAAATGTTCAAAACAAGATTCAAAACAATTGGATAAAAACTATCTAATGTATGACAGAGATTTTTTTATCTAGTTTCCTGGGTTTTTTTTTACCTAAGGTGAGTCATTCATAATTCATAAAAGTTTCATACCAATCGGATAAAATCTATTCAATAAATGATGGGTATGTTTCTCTAAGATGTGACCAAGTGGCCTTGTAACCATTCATAATTATTCAGGACAACATAAAGACACTATCCTGACCAAGTGTAATAACTCTTAATTCACAATCTATTGAATTGGTGACATGGCATACACGCTTAAACACATAATTGTTAAGGACATCGGAGCGTCCACCTGGTCGCCCGATTTGTAATTCTATAATCCATATGATTTCGTTGAAAATCTGTCTAGAAACGTGGACGATTGATAATTTGCAATATATAACAGATGAAAAACCACCTCTCCTGAAGCTATTCCTAATATTGATAAAACCTTTGTTTAGTACCTTTTTAATCTAATTCTGTTAACTTCCTCTGTCGTAAAAATCTGTTCAATAAACCCAAAGAATGATAATATAAGGATATATGTAATTTGCTTGCTGGAAAACAAACGTTACACAAAACTTTACATGAGGCTATGGAAATATAAACCATTTTCTTTCCCAAGTAGACTCGTGTTCCTGTGAACTCTAGTTTCACTGACCGTTCCAATGTGGTACTCCCATCATTTATTGGTAAAGCTATTTCAATGCGTGTGTGGTCGTGTATCAAACCTAGTGCCTCTAAACAGGGTTTATATATTTGAACGTTGGACTGCTAGGCATGTCGCTCGTATTGTTTAATTCAGATTTATTTATTTGTTTGGAGACTTTAAAAGTTAATGCCAGAAGGTAATCACGACTTCCTTTTAATATGATTTGACATGAAAATAAAATTCTATAAAATCTACAAAGAACATTAGAAACATCAAAATGCCATTAAAATTTATATCTAACTTGCGAGATGGTTGACAATAAACATACTTAAAACACACACTTACCATCTACTTGAACACATTTTATACCAACTATGTTTGTTTTAAGTGCATATAGATTAACTGGTCATAATTATTTTACAAGAACCTGAACGTGTCTGTAAGATATGCTGCTAATTACTCTCTAAATGTACACCAGACGTCCTTGTCGCTTTTTAATCTAATTCTGTTAACTTCCTCTGTCGTAAAAATCTGTTCAATAAACCCAAAGAATGATAATATAAGGATATATGTAATTTGCTTGCTGGAAAACAAACTGTACACAAAACTTTACATGAGGCTATGGAAATATAAACCATTTTCTTTCCCAAGTAGACTCGTGTTCCTGTGAACTCTAGTTTCACTGACCGTTCCAATGTGGTACTCCCATCATTTATTGGTAAAGCTATTTCAATGCGTGTGTGGTCGTGTATCATACCTAGTGCCTCTAAACAGGGTTTATATATTTGAACGTTGGACTGCTAGGCATGTCGCTCGTATTGTTTAATTCAGATTTATTTATTTGTTTGGAAACTTTAAAAGTTAATGCCAGAAGGTAATCACGACTTCCTTTTAATATGATTTGACATGAAATTAAAATTCTATAAAATCTACAAAGAACATTAGAAACATCAAAATGCCATTAAAATTTATATCTAACTTGCGAGATGGTTGACAATAAACATACTTAAAACACACACTTACCATCTACTTGAACACATTTTATACCAACTATGTTTGTTTTAAGTGCATATAGATTAACTGGTCATAATTATTTTACAAGAACCTGAACGTGTCTGTAAGATATGCTGCTAAGTAACTCTCTAAATGTACACCAGACGTCCTTGTCGCTCATTTTCTATTTGCGTTTAAATAAAACGATTAGCATTGATTGATTAACACACCTTTACAAGACAATATGTATTTAATTTGCACAACACACTGTTGTCCACAGTAATGTTGAAAGTAATAGCATTATTCACATATAAAGCCGATGCCGTTTCCTTAAAATCAATGATAAAGTAATATATACTTCAATTTATTTTGATGCTTTACGGCGGATTTTGTTGGACGACATTTCATGTCATTACCGTTACTCACTATGACATGACATTAAGGGAGGGAACGCGTCGCCCGCAGTGACTTTTGTGACACCAGAGTAGCAGGAGGAACTTCTGACATTGGCCGCAATCTTCTCGTTTCCAGAATGTACTGTTTTGGGGATTGGTCCATGTAGTTTTCATTGTTTTATATCGGTATTCGAAAGAAATGGCGAGCTGACAATTGAACGATATACAATGGCGTTCATAATTAAAACTATATACAAATAAAAAAGTATATACCACCATCGTTTCATATTTCACCGAGATATTTGTCTAGTGAAATACATTGTCATCGTATTAAACATATGAACAATACATCATCTTTCTTCTAAATTACTTATGAATAAAAATTGCGAGCATTGGTTCAGACAGCATCTGAGTCAAACCTGTCGAGTATGTATAATATATTATTAAAAGAACAGTACGTTAGAGCCGTCAATGGCGAAATTATATTTTGCAAAGTATTTGAATTATTCTGTTGAGTCAAATGCGAACCCGATAAATTCAACAGCCGAGCAAGAAAATTTGTAAACATCAACGGCACTTACCTATTATTACATTTATCCTGTCTCATTTTTGTTCAAATCTAACAAAACCATATGTGTTTTAGTCTAGTCCCTGAGGGTGTCAGTGTACATGAAAGGTCCCCTCAATATCATTGCTGGTTTTGTTAGAGGATGGGCTCAGGTGCTAGAAAAGTCAGGTTGATCGTGCCGCATCATGGTCATAACCATCCTCTAACAAAATCAGCAATACTAGTAATGCTGAGGGGATCTTTCATGCACACAGAAACCCCCTCTGGACTGTATTATTTAAACAGTTGTTTTGTTCTCTTGTAAAATCCGTAAATGATTCTCGGCGATTTTGAATTGTTTATCATAGAGCTAATACGTAACGTGCATGCTCGGAAATCATTACTTTAGCCATATTTCATAAGAATGTAGACAATTTACAGCTTACGCATATCGACATCATGTCGCCATTTTTAGCTACACGCCTATCACCTCCACCAAGGTCATCAAGCAACTTACATTTTAAAAACAAAATTATATTCTGTAGGCAAAATGACAATGTTAAAATAACATATAATTATTGAGTATACATACACATGCCTAAAATACCGATAAATCACACGTCGTACAACTAGTTAACATATTTTAACGTTATCTGTCTTCAATGTAACTCACCATGTTCATATTTTTATAACTGCGTCTTCAAAATGACGTCATTGACCCATTAAATTAGCGTTAAATTGAAGAAGAGTACATGGGTTGCATATCACTATTGTTTCTTAATATATTATTAAAATGTGTGCCATTCTATCTATCAGTTAAGATATACTGTCAAAGGAAATAAATACTACACATATCATATATTTAAGTATGAGCGTCTACGCGCGGGTTTCCTTATGTTTGGAATGAAAATAGGGCTCGGTATGTTTCAACAAATAAATCAAATATTGGTATTCGAAGTATTTCCCAAGAATCAATGAGAGTGCGTTAAGATCTAAACCCTCTGTGGGATTAATCGCGCCACATACTTATAAACTACATACACCTATTGTTTGCCATGAACATCTCATAGATCAAGTACAGAATATCTTAACTTTGCAAATTCTAAAAGTTGATCGGCAGACATCTGCTTGAAGTGTAAATTATTGATATGATATTATTAAGAAGACAGCAAAGCTTTCAAGAATTCGATTACTTTTGTGTTATCATCCAGTTGAGCTTGATGTTTTTAATGAAAAACAACTGAAACACAGTCTTATTGAAACATATGTCCTCTAGCGGATCCAGTGTGTGTGTGCCGGGGGGAGGGGGGATGGCACCGTCAATATCTAGCATCAATTTCTAGATTCGCCCCTTTAATCTGCTGCTGGCTTAAAGTACATGGTATTATCATAAGCTCACTGTCCCAATATTTATCAATAAATACAAATCAAAATTTTAAGCCTCAACAGTTCCAAAATCAACTTGAAAACTGATGAATAAAGTAAAAAAACGCACGCATTTACGAGTAAAAAACTTATCGGTAAGTACTCAACGATCGGATATTTACATCAACTACAAACGAAAGCATAAAACAACAGTGCTACGATAAAGTCAATAAAAAACAGCTATCTAACAGAGCTTGCCTTAGTGAGATTTAAAACTAAGTATAAAGTCTGGGAATTAAAGTATCATTATACAATCGAGTAGGATCACTTAATGAAAATAGAAAACAACGAAACAAACTATATAAATGATAGTAAATATCCATCGAGATATAAGCCGGAATTAATCGATAAAATCACGAACAATCTCGTAGACACGAGCCAGCATAAGATTTTAAAAATAACTCCACAAGCATGTATCAACCACCAACTTGGTGTTGCTCTTAGGTTGGGATAAGTGTAAGGTTGAGTTCTCGCAAATCGGTCAAACCCCCATTGATCTGTTTTTAATGACCGTTCTTAGGCGGCAGCCCCAATTTTTGCTGATAACGATGTGTAGATGTGTTTGCAATTTGCAATTCGCGTGAAGCGTCTTGAGACGTTGTGTCTGTTAGGCCATGAACCATATGCATTTAAAGAAAATTGTTAATATGTTAGTAATTCAATGTGGTTTTCATTGCTGTATTGAAGATAAAGCATTAATCACAAAACGCTTTTACAATTTTAAGAGATGTTCACGCCTATTGTGATTCCTTAGAATAACTTATTACCTTCCAATTGCATTGATGTGTCGATGAACGCAATACCTTCGGAATACTTCTGATTTTACAAAGTCGACGCTGTGCAAATAATGTTATATTGTTGTAAATTGTATGTTACATGAATAACACCAGTTACTCATTTACGCACCCGCTGTGCACACAGCTATATGTAAATTACTTTCAGTTGTTTTGGAACCTTGTAGCGAAGTTTTGAAAGTAAAATTCACAACTGCATGTATTTACACTGGATATGTGAGAATTGCGGTTAATCTGTTTATGGAAACATTTGGTCAGTAACAATAAACATTGGAGGTTTGAAATCCCATATTATTCATTATTTCTCATTTGCCTTCAAAGAGAAGTAATATGAAAATATTTGCAGGCGGTTCATATCACGATTTATTATCTAGAAGTTTATGATGATTTACTAAGCTGACCGTTTCACCAACAAGAAATGGATCTAGTGCGTCATCGTGTTACGTGACGCCTTATATGAGTTAGTGCAGGTTTTCAATATACTTCCTCAGACGGTGTGTCGACCGTCCACAAAGAAAGTAGTCTCCTCGGGAATAATTTAACATTGTAATTTGAATTATTTCAATATTGTCCCTGGAGTTTCAATTGCATTATTGGACATGTTAAACTTTTTCCAAACAATGAACAGAACCGTTGGAAAATAAAACAAAATGATATCCTAACATAACATGTTTCATTACAGGTTAGCTCCACCTTCTTCACGTTGTATCTAAGTTTATTTACTACATATATACGTTTCTAACTGATGCTTTTTCTTGACAACGATATTCTTGTGCTTGAGGATAATGGAGAACTATTTTTAAAGTAAACTCATTAGTCTGTGATTCACCCACAGTCATACAGCCAGTATTTTCCTTCAAGAACCGATCTCTCAGTCGTCACGCACGTCACGTCATAATGCTCAAATTTATTTAGTCACTCTCGGTTCAATGTTTCATTTCTGTATGGTTCTATGCGTGAATTTAATTGGTTGTTTAAGGTTCTTCTTGGATCAGTGTTCTACGATTTATTTCTACTTAAGTTATTATCTGTACAAGAATTAACGTGCGCCGCCGCACTGTCGACAACCAACAAGAGTCACTCACTGACAATAATAACAGCTTACTGGATAGAGGACAGGGTTAAATCCTTCCGAAATATAAACATCAGACATATCCTAACACTTATCAACCATTCGGTGTTATCTTTATTTCCTCCAAGTAGGAGAGTAAAACGTATATACAAATACAGAAGGTTAATTACAACAGTGAGCATATGAATTCTTGCAATTTACATGTATACATATACAGAAGAAAAAAAATACAAAAGTGATAATAGTACTGTCAAAACACAATGATATTTATAAATTGTAGTTTGCAAAGAAGTTTTAAAGACGGTACCAATTCATATTCAAACTAGCACATGGCATACTATAATGCAATATCATTACTTGTTAATGTTTCTTAACATGCCGCAGCTCTATATTTCAGCCAGTGGCAAAGGTGTCTTAACGAAAATCGAAAATCAAGACATTTAAGCACATAAATATCATATCGGCACAGCGTTAACGTAGTAATCTGCAAGTCGAAATTGCCAGGTTCAAAATACTTCAAAATGAACTGACACTGTTCGTTGTTATTTATGTTTTATATTTGTGAGAACAATGTTTGACTTATATCCCATAACGCATCCCAAACTAGCTTTCTTTTAGCTTCATTAACAGAGCAAAAGTTTAAGTGCGAGTTTTGAAGCATTCTCCGTAAGCAAACCTCATCGGCTGTAGCTCATAACAAGGTGTTTTGAAATAAACTGTCCAACATCCTTAAGAAGTGAAGTGCACACTATCTTTTATTTTTATTCCTTTCAACAGTTCAACGTTTTGAACAGTGGCCATACACTAAATTTGAACTACATGGTCAATACAGGTAGGCAAGAGTTGCCCCATTATTCTGTTTCAAGACCAGAGGATCAAGTCGAAACAACCACTAACCAAACGACAAAAAACGTCACAAGACAACAAACTATTTACACCAATATCGGTTTAAGTATATAATATGGAAACCTCAGCATGGCCATTGGAATCGAAAGAAAGTTAGTTTTATTTTAGCCGGCATATCGAATTAAAGACAGTATAAAACATTAAACGTTCAAATTGATTATGAAATCACCTCAAGTATTCCACAACTCAATGAGCATTTTGAAACACCCTTGGTGAAGAAATATTTCGCTAGCTCAGCCTAGAACTACCCTTTATCAAAAATCTTATTTTACTCATGTTCATATCTAAACCAGTATCAACTAAGTTCATATCTAAACCAGTATCAACTAAAACACAAATATTATAAATCACCAAAGCAAAGCGATAAGCTCTGATTTCATAAATATTATTTTAATATTAAACCTTTTTCTACAAGTGTAATTATCTTTTGTTTTGTCAAACAATTCCAATGGAACCTTAGAACTTTGAATTGAACTCATAATTCAGACAAATGCTCTTTTGCTTTCAACGAGAAATTAAAGGAAGATGCAAATTTAATATTTCAGAAATATGAATTAAATTTCACAGAATATATATATCAATGTACTAGTTTTTTTTACTGCTAACACTTGTGGAATTAAACCTGATATATCAATGTTCCATATAACGTCATTTTTAAACTTCAAATAAATGCTATAAAACGTTTTCCTTAGACAGCACATCGACTTAAGATAATGGATTTAGTCACATCGTTAATGGTATATTAATATATGATTTTTTAAAGCTACATTAATACATTATCCTACAAAATCGGATTTTCCTGCTTAGCTTCGCATTGTAATTCTTATTACATTAAAATTAAAAACTTAAAAATCTTTATGAGATAAGATGAACACATAAAATAAAAATATGAAAACGTGAATATTCAGCAGCAACATAAATATAAAAACTCGGAATATTTATCGAAATGGCGTAGAATGCACATTGGACAATTAAGACAGACATTCATGAATAGCTCCCAGACAATAAAACGTGATTTCAGTTACCGGTTGAATTAACTTGATTTTGAAGAAATGCATCGAACAGTCCACATATTACGAAAATAATTCGATTCTTAAAGTTAACGATGCGTTCCTCATTTGTGAAATGCCCACCGCACAAACAGTTTCCTTGCTGGAATCTTCTTACAACTGTTACAATTATACCGAACGCATAAATGCAATTATTTGAATTTAATTCAGTACGATTAATTTAAATTAAGCCCCGCTTTATTCGTGTTCTTATTAAGTTAATGCATAACACTGGTGTAAATATCTGCTTTAATTCATACAGCCCGTCGAGTTCCGTAGATCTTTATAGTCGCGAAGACATTGAAATAAAATGAACAGGGAAATTTCTTCCTGTTTCACCGCCTATTAGGAATATCTTTGGTGAGAAAAATGGAAAAACTTGTTTCTGAATGTTATTTTTCAACTTGTTACTAAGACACTGTTACATATTCATATAATTAATAGCTGCAATTCAGACACGGAGTCAGAATACTGAACAGAATTGTTCATCAGCAAAATGCACAAGATAAAAATAAATTAAAAACGAGTAAATAGATAAGTAATTTTGAGTTACATTGTTCTTTGGAATGGAAAAATGAGTTGAGGTATGACAATGTGTTCTTCGTTCTCTATAGTTGTTATAGTTCTAGTAAAAAAACGGCCATGTACCTATAAATGCCCAATGGTTCGATGCTGATGATACTGCCCGACTAAAAGCAAATGAGGAAGAAATGCAAAACCTAGATAAATAATAACGAAAAAAATATATTTTAGTTCCGTTTCTGTGGTATTTTTTCCTGTTAGAAAGTATGTCGATGAGGCTAGTATGTCCATAAAGAACTACTTTCGTTTTTAGTTCTTTAAAAATAATGTTTATATCAAACTTTCTTAACAGATAAATAAAACGATCGCTTAATGAATCATCTCTAGAGTAAAACCATTATTGAATACAAAACGGCTTTAAGATTGAATTGGAGTCATTGTGAACAAAATCATAAAAAATGACAAAAGTTAGGTATTTAGTATCTTATAATGTGTATAATAATAGTTCCCTCCATTGTGTCAGTAACTGAAACATAATAATTAAACATAAACAACAGCCAAAAATCACCGCACTTTTGTTTAATGGATAGAGGACATAAAAAATATCATGTTTGTCCGTAACTTCTATTTCAATTCTGTTGTCGTTAGCTAGTGCGCTTCATTGAATTTGATCGCGTGACCGATTGCGTTCATACAGCATATGCGCAAGAATTTTTTCGATCAGTTCTTAAATGAATACCGATATCAATTATGTTGGTCTTTATTTTTCGTGAAAACTCAATTATATTTTCCTTGAAATACTTAAAAAATCTCTTCGAAGGAGATAAACACAATGAAACACTACAACGGTATAGAAACTTAATTCATTTTGAACAACTGATTCCTCAGTTCGTTTCGAAAGACATATTGCCTGGTAATGCTGGGTGTCGTGACGAAGACATAGTTTAATTGTATAGTTGTCAGCTTACATTAAAAAGAGATTTAATCAAGAACGGTAGATGACATCAATATTGACGTATCCTAGAATGTTGTCAAGTGTTCTCCCAATAGGCTTGCCTTTGAAATGGAACGCGTTTGATTACGAAGTCCGTAGCCCAACCACGATATATATGATTTAAAACATCTGTGGCATTTATGAAAATATCAAACAATTGTGTAAATTTAATAAATTTTAGTGCATATCGAGTCATTTTATAAAGGATTCTTTGTTTTTGAAACTTTAAAAAGCTAGTGGCAACTGATATTGTTATTGACAATACTCTCTACGTAAACCTGTTTGATATTTACATTGTCACCGGTCTCAAATAAAACCAATTGATCCAGGGTGGACAAACGAGACACACTCTATCTATAAACACCGTAACTTCCGATTCCTAAGTGAAGAGCGAAAGGCAAGACGGCGTTCTGAACCCATTTTTAACTACGTGGCTTTTATATATTCGTTGTATGCTGCCGGTTTGTTCATCGTTCTCCTTGATCTGTATGTATTGTTGATGTATCTACTGGACGTGTGTACAATGTCCCTATACTTGTGTATGATGCCGGGTTTCTCACGGTTTTATTGACACATGATGACATTATACAATGCTATTTCATTATATATGCAAAAAGCTACAGAAACATGCTCAGTAGCAAAAAGTTTAAACATAAACCCGGTTTAGTGGCAATGGGCAAACGCCAAAGACATAGAACATTAATTCACAAACAAGAAACATAGATCAGCACAAAACTCTACAAATATATATATATATATATATATATATATATATATATATATATATATATATAATTGATATGTTTATCAAGAATTGTTAGGTACCACCTTGAAACGGTCAGTAAAATGAAAATTTACTGGGGGTTTAAACCAGTTCATGTGCACAAACCTCACTCTTATCCCAACAATTCTTAATAAAGATAAAACGCAAAAGGTAAATCTTATCAAAGTATGCATTAAATTGAGGAATCTTATCAATAAAACAAATAATAATAAAAAACGAAAAGGTAAACCCCAAGTACTTCAATGATTAGAGATCCCAACTTTATCTGCAGACGGAGGGAAACAATTCAGAGCACCTAATGCAAATACTTTTCAAAGATACGATTCAGTCATCGTTAGAAACCAAAAACATCATGTCGCCTCTTCTAGACGTGTGTGCCTTGCCCCTCGTGTATGCGTGTATCTTGTACCTGTCTTCACGTTGTTTTCCTGGAACCCTAATATGTCGTTTCGTGGTTTTATAATAAAGCCTCCCACCAAGGTCCATTGCACACCGTATTATGTTCACAATGGTTTGATTGATATGGGCTCATGGTGGCTTGCGTTGTCATCTCATCTGGGTTAATTACATTGTTATTGGTATAAATGAAACCCTCCACACGACATTCATTTCATACACTACAGTGCGTGTTGTTTCTTCCATTCTAAGAAACATTCAGCAGCATGATTACCAGCTGTCATTCTAGTTGATATCTGTTTTGGCATTTACTGTCGATCAAGATTAATTAACGTTTACATGTAAATCGAGATTTGAAACGAGATATGCGCTTTTGTCAGTGGACAAAAAATGTGGCCAGTTTGTCAGTTGTTGTTTTTTAAACATGATGTATCATGCAATAATAAATCGAACCGCTACTCTTAGTTATGTAAATCCCTGTTTCCGAAAAAAACAACACCAACAAAATGTGCTATGGTCCCAAATCTTATATGTTTTGTTATTTAAGAAGTCTCTTCTTTGGAGAAATATAAATAAAAATGACATTTCTTATTGATCATTGTATTGCGCTGCTGAAGGATTCACCTTTCGGGGTGTATAAATTATTAAAAAAATATTTTTTATTATATCGATTTCCTATTTGCACAGCGAGATAACATATATAATACCGAACGTTATTTTTACATTTCAATGCATTTTTATAATTTGTCTTTGCAACCTGGAACACGGAGAATTACAATATAAGTATAGTAATTATTTCAATAATAACACCATAAACAATGTCATGATAACTACAAGTGTTCTGTAATGAGGAATGCATTGTATCAGTAGCAGTATGTGTTGTGTCCGTACAGCAGACATTCGTTATGTCTACGATAACTGAGCAAGAGCCCAATTCCTGTCTCTACAGATTGTTTATTTGCAAATTATCAATAGTCCTTTACAGATGAAATACACGAGACAAAAACAATATCTTTGCACCAAAAAAATAACCTATCATCGGCTAACATATTCACTAGGAATAACATTCCTAGCTACATTCCTTTGGTTGGTTCATCTGTTTATTGCAATTTTGTATTAATTATAACTACATTTTGAAAGAAATAGAAACACTATGATATAACACATTCTATTTACTGAACGATTGCTTGTTAGTTATTTAGGTGCAGAAAGCGCTTGTCGATATGTAGTGTGGTTTTGCAATTAATGTTAAACTTCCTGAGATGATACAGATATTAATAATTAAAAAAAGTGAGGAACTGTTCATGCTGGAGGAACTAATATAATGGAATTACTTTAATTTCAAGAAAAACACATAGCAAATTAATTATCTGATTAATTTCTAGAAGGAATAAATACGAAGCAAAACATACTATTTCATAAATCTCATCCTTGATCAGGCCTAAAGTTTTCACTTGTTGTTTTATTTGGATGTTACAAATTGCCAAAACGGAAATTTCTAACAAAAACTCCTTCTTTCTCAACCTTATTGTTTTTGTAGAATACAATGGAGTTTTATTCGCAATCAAATCATGTAAACGAAGTATTGCTTTATAGCTATCCAAAATCCTTTTTTTAATTACGATGTCATTGTTTTGAGATATTGACGGATGTGGGAAGATAATTTGGTGACTTATGTCCCTTCATTATGTTCTATTACAATTATTTACATGCAGATAGTAGTTTATACAAACTTTTTCATCGTTGATATATTTTCAAATAAAGAAGAACTGATTGTTTAGTTTCAGGTATCGAAACATGTTAGAAGACGTTCTTGTATTGACGCATTATTCTCGGTACCATTGCTTTAACGTGTATACCGGCAAAAGATTTGCCGAGTGCAGGGCTCGAACCACTGACCCCCGTATGCTGAACGTAAAGCACTATCACCTGTCTTATTGCAAACTACAATTGTTTAACTCAGTATTGATATGAAAAACTACAGAAACAAGTCAAGAAGTCGAAAGTTAAAGCATTAATCCCGTTTAATGGCACAGGGTCAACGATACAGAACACAAAAAACAAAACAAATACAAACCAGAAAAATGAAACAACAGCACAAAACTCCACAAATAAACCACTACCTATATTGAAATATATATAGCCAAGGGTGTATATCAAGGATTGTTAGGTAATTTTCTGGAGGTTTAAACTACTTTCTGTGCACAACCTGACTCTAACCCAAACAATCCCAAATTAAGTACAATCGTAAATGACAAATAAACAAATCATGATGAACTCAACTGTTTGCGATACTTATGTTGTAATTACCTTTAATCAAAATATTAAAGTAGCCGACTCGAAAGCGGAAAGCTTCTTTGTCCACGGAAGGATCTTTTTCTAAATTCTCCTACATAATGATCTCCCTTTAACGTAAAGGAAATCATTGCCTTAATAAAGAAGGAAAGATATTATGCATTTATTATGCATTTTACTTTCTTTTCACACACATCAAATATGAAAGATATGTGTTGTTCTCAGGATAGATGATATATTTATACAATCTGTTAAGAGGTTTAGTCAATTACAATTGTTGACTGATTATAGTTTGACATCATAAAGTCAATCCTAGACTAAAACCGGTGAATGGGTTGAAATGAAAACTGATATTTGATACGGAATCTTTTTTATCTTGCAATGACCCCTTAAAATATCCGCGATGACCTGTTTGCCAGTATTATCGATGAACGTCTGCTGTATACTCGTGAATGTGGCGTGAAAGCAGGGTAAAAGTACTTCCGCAATTCCACTCGACATGACAAGCCATGACTTTATGGCATTTCTATTTTCTTTCCGTAAATCACATGTTCTTATCATAATTAAAATAAATCCCAATCCCATTAGCTTTTAAAGCAGAACGTTGAAAATTACGTGATAAGATTTTGCCAGTGTCTTGTTTGGTGGCTGGCATTATTTAAATCAAGTCAAGTCATCAGTTGCATTTCGAAAGAATATATCTGGTATGCACAAAACCTTTCAGAAATAGCAAAAGAAAACCCATAAAATTGCAATACCTGTTTTTAGAATATTCTATTTAACATTTAATCCTGATTTTTCAGAAACAACAAGAAATATTTGAAATTTATTTTTGACGTTTTGTGGTAATAGCAGGTGTTACATGATGATTAAAAGATTAACGTGAAACCATTTGCATTATTAAATGTCAAAAAATAATAATTCATAAAAGAAACCATCAAAACGACCTACATATGCATAGTCTTACCTTGACAGGTACACAGATGAGGACGAGTAGAAGGTCTGCCGTTGCCAGGGACAACAGAAACATGTTGGTCACGTTCTGCATGGTCTTGAACTTTGCCACGGACAGGATCACTAGGCTGTTACCTAGCAGTCCAAGAAACATAGTAACGCCGTAGGTGAAGGCCACTGGAATCATCTGGTCCAGCGGCACGTGATCGGGGTCGGCGTCATATTCATAGTCCTCGTAAAAATCATAATACTCATCATCGAAAGTGGAGTACGACATGACAGTGCTACTATTACCACAATCTATTATTTCAAATTCCGTTGTTTTGTATGAATCATTCAAATAAATTTCTCCCATTTTTCGCTACAGTTCCATTGCCACCTCTTTTCCGGTATTCTTAGTGTATAATATTTTACTTATCTATATTTTGTATATGTTTTTATCGAATGACAATATATTAACCTTTCACCAACATTATTAACTCTTACGATGAAAGAGATTTAAGTCATGCTAACATCAATAAATTAATAACATAAAGTTCTCTTCTTTCGATCTGAATGCGAATCCAGAGAGCTTGTATTGAACATAATACGAATGACTATGGTATGTTTATGCATGAGAGGAGACAAGTAGAAAAAAATCTCGAAGACGCGCTGGGTGGAAATTTACAATCCCATGTTGTTCGTTATTTTAATATCAAATAACAAGTGCCTGCTATGCAAAGTTGCACAGCAATTGTTTTACTAAATAAAATTTCTTTAACAACAAAATTTCAATCCGTAAGATCCTTCATTACCATACGTTATGCCTGTTTAAAGAGAGCCATTCCTTCAGGCTCCGTGCGTATAAAATATAGAAGGAAGCAATTCAAGACTGTCACAGACAAATCGTTTTCCAGTGGCTTTTTGGAAAATTGCTCATATAAATCCTATTGCGCTATGCATATAAATTGATATTAAAAGAGTCCACATCACGCATTTTTTGACACAATTGTCAAATTCCGCTGGACGTTAGAAGATCCAAAAATATCATAAAACATATTTTATGAGTTACGGAATGGTTGTCGCCAGTTTATAACAGTGGCGCCTTTTCTGAATGAGTATGCTTAAGGTATTGTTTAAGAGGTCTTTATGGAAGTTGTTGCGGAATATGTCCAATCAAATGATTGCGTTTACTAACGGGTAATGTTTAAAAAGAAAAAGGTTTACACAACTACCGCCGAAATAATAAGTACTAGTGAGTAAGTAAAATAATAATCAATTAACGCGACATGTGCCACAAACAAAGAATATACTAATATATATAACATGTAATACATTCGAAATATCAACCTCCCGTGAAGTAAAGTGAGTTTCATCGTTTTAAATATGTATCTACTAAGTATTTAGCTAATCCCCGAGGGTATTACACCATTAGGTGTTCAAGATTTTTTATGCTACCAAAATCGTCTAGTATATAAATAAGCCTAGTATATAATCAATTGCTGGTGATCGTCACATAACTTGGACTCTATACTATGGCGTTTTGGTCCTTTGATAATGTTTAAAAAGTAATATTATTACATTTCAATCAGACTCTTAAGGTAATTTTTGACGAAAATAATATTATTTAACATATATGGCCCTTCGGCCCTTTGATAATGTTTAAGATTAATAATATAACATTTCAATCAGACTATGAGAGTTTAACTGATATCTTAAAACTGCGCTATCTATAAGGCGCTTACGTTCTCAAACTAGGAAAGTCATCATCAAGAACGGAAGTTTCATTACACGCAGTATATATATATTTACATACAGAACAAATAAATTGGCATTCAATGTACTCAATGTACATATATAAAAAGGAGAGTATAAGCATATGAGAAAAGTTTCCTAATTTATTGCGAGATATATAAACAAGACATATCTCTTTAACGTCGATGAATCCTAGTTCAAATTTTTGTGACATAGCACTTTCTTTAACGTCATAGTTGTATGCAAATAAATATAAAGTCAAATAAACTAATTTATCCTGTAGCTGTGACATTTATATAAATAATAATAAAAAGTGTAAGGCTAAGTCCTGGAAAACCTGTTGGATGTCACAATTTACTGTTCAAAAGTGAAGCAAGATATTGATTGCTCAAATGCGAAACCACGATGACCGTTCCAATGCGTAACTTGTTACGGACCGTTTGAAGACAAAATACGATACTGGCCTACCAATGTGAAACACGAATCTGACCATTTCAATGTAAAACCACAATTCTGACCGGTCCGATAAGAATAGACAATACTGACAGTTCCGATTCGTACCACGATACTGATAGATTCAAGACGAAACCACGATACTGTTTATTTGAATGCGTTACCATGATACTGACCGTTCCAACCCATGAGCACGTCTTTGGTTTCACGGAATGCTCCAAAGAGGTAACCAATCTTACGTGCATTTTTATATAAATACGTTTGTAGCTTTATTGATATAAATGGAGCAATTGCGTGTGCGTTTGAATCTTAGATCGTTTGTCAAATGTTCAAAGCATTTGATTCTTGTTCCAATAATTTAAATTATAAATAGGTTACAGTGATATTTGGTCTCTGGGTTCTGTGAAGTTTCTATAACAATGAGAATAGATCATATGCTCTAGAGTCAAAGTACATGATAAACAGAATCAATTTGATTACCTTTTTTAGCTGTTCTTCCTCTTATTTATCGCCAAAAGCAATTAAATCTTAAAGCACCATATGTTTTAGGCGAACGTTTATTTGCGGTTTTCTATAGTTAATTAGTAGCAATTCGATTTTAATATATTATTTTGGCTTAAACGGGAAAGCTGTTAACAATAAAATACACCAATCAATCGAACCGATGATGTTTCCATGCCATTAACTAATTAGAAGAAATAAATATTTGCCAGACATTATTCTAATTAATTAATTTTAAGTTTTGTAAATTATAATTATTGGTTTCATGTTTGTGTGTATTTTTATCTCCAATCCTTGAGTGCTATAATATATTTTAAACAGTTTTTATGCTTATAATTTACATGCTGTACCACACACAAACGTACTATTGTTCCTTTTGTATAATCTTATTTTACCATTGATTTATGTTTGTTTAATAATAAATAATTGAATTCTATATTTGTTAGTTCGACTGTCTAAAAATATGACAACGACGACCATGAGGTGGTCCCTGTTGAGGTATTCACTACAGTTTATTCTATAACCATGTCTTTCCTTGTATCAAACAGTTAATCGTATTCCCAAATGGTTCAGTTCGTATTGCTGTAAAAACCAGCCGAGGAGGTGTTTATTAAACACGAGGGGGAAATGTCTTTTAAAAGTGTCTGATGGACTTGATAATACTGGGGACACTTCTATAGAGCAAAACTGCCAATGTATCAATTACTTTTTCTTTTGACCTGAATCCTGATATTAAATCGGCAAATCAGATTAATGAATGATCAGGTTGTATTCGTGCATACATAGAAATATCATGTTGGAGTTTACAGTGACAAGTCCGGTAGCCTAATATTTAGCAAAGGACATTCTGAGAATCTTCGTTAATTTAAATAATGCTTTAAATTGCCTAGATATGTGTGACGTTACTAATTGCAACTGAATCTGAGGAAAAACAACAACAGCAAAAACATTTAATACTAAACTGTACAAAAGTGAGAACAGCGTGTCTCACGGAACGCTGTTGGTGTATTACATTTTATCACCATCCTTGTACGTTGTTTATCATTGTCTTTTAGAGTTAGAACTTTTTTTTATCAAAATTGCCTTTGATTGCCAGAATGTAACGACTTTCTGTAATGTATCTTGCGCAGTAAAAATATTTATTTTTATTTAATTTCTTAGTGGAATGAGATTTAACCAAGATATCCTTGTACCGTTCTTTTTCATCAAATATTAATTTTCAACTTCTTAAGCACGTGTCAATAAGTTTGCATACATTAAACGAATGAATAACAACGCCATAACGTGGAACATCACGACTGTCAAAATGTACGCAGCAGACATGATCAGATAAAGATCATTCACAAGGATAATCACTATTGGTGTTTTTGAAGCTTTGTCAAACTGATTGACTCTACATATAACAGTTTCGTGGTGCAGAACAGATATGTAGCACTGATCATAGAAATAGTGCTGCAACTACTTGAGCATTCAAAACATGTTGCATTGGTGGACTGCCAAATGGATGCATCAGTAAAAGATGATTTATTTTAAAATGAAGTGTGTAACGTGCTTTAATATAGTTTTGAGCTATTCCTTGTGTTTATTCTTAATCCGTTCTAAAACAGTTTTGAAGATTTAGTTATTGAATTTGCGCGCGTTCAATGGTCTCTTCATCTCTTATATGTAAAATTTAAACATAAATCCTTTGAAAAGTCATTGCTTGTTCTTAACCGTTTACGTACACTGATTGCATAAATATTTGAATATAACTGATGCAAATACTAATTGTCTACATAAACGTTAAGAGTATGTCATCATCAAAAAGCAGCATTAGGGGTGAATTTGATTGTATGAAAGGTTTCATGCAAGGTTTATTGGTCAATTGTTTAAACAGTTAAATCCTGAGACTGGCAGTGTGGATATTTTATATGTTGGCAATTTGTTTCTAATCATGAGCTAATGTGATTTATCATTCGGCCACTTTGCCATTGTTTTGGCAAATGCGTCAATTTGTTTTATTTCCCATTTTATATAATTTTGAAAACATGCTGTAGTAATAATAAATGTTAGAATACTGTTAAAACGGTTCAGTTTGTGAGGGTTCTGGGCACACAACGCGAATATGTGGTCAAGTAAGAGCATACACATATAAAACAAATGTTGGGTCTCTCAGACAAAATGATACTGATCCTTTTTTCCCTTTTCCCACAACGTCAGTTTATAAAACTATATTTACACCTCAACTTCCATTCCTTAAATGAACTGCCTTATGTATCGGGCAATTGCGTTTATCAATCGATGAACGCAGCATCTTCGGATATGTTCGGATCGCAATTCATAGCATAACAATAAACTTGAACACTATTAATCTTTTTATTGTTTGTATTGTGTCAGCAGGTCCCGTAAATATAAATTAACATTTTAGAAAGTGTTAATTTATTATTATATTTTAAATGTATTGTTGCCATAAGTGTTCCAATTTTACCTTTAAAAGTAATTTCAAGTGGTTGATCTTTTCCCGCGTTATTGTGACGTCATTTGAAGAAAAATGTTTCCGGTTACAGTCGGGTCGTTCGATTTACAGAATGGGTACGAAACGATTACTGGTAGGTTACTGGTAGGTTTATTTTACTGAAATGAATTATTTTTTAAACATTTTTTTTTTAATTTAATAATTAACTATTCGGACTCCACATACTTAGTCCAGCCCAATTGCGTTCATACCCCGCAATTCATTCCTTAAGTCAATATCATCATGTCTATTATGGCATCAATTTCTCAAATGAACGTCAATGACTTATTTATGGAAACCAGGAATAGTCCATTCAACACGAGACGAAAATTGAATTAAGAAGCAATTCATCTGAATGCCTGATTGCTTACAAAACAAATGACGCTAGTGGCTAAAGGCCTATAAAGATCTTTATTGATGAATGTTAAGTTCTATATCACACATGCGAAGATATTTGCACAAAAACAGGAGAAATCAGATAATTGACTTTGGAAACAATTTTACGAGGGGACTTAGCCCCTTTAGCCTTCTTTTGGAATGAGTCATCAATACTCTTACCCCGAGCTGTAAGTACCCCTGTGGAAATTAACAAACTATAAAAGAAATAGAGGTTGTCGTCATCCCAGTCTTTGTGGAAATGAGATAGTTCGAATAGAAAAAGCATGCATCATTAGGATTGCCCCCCCCCCCCTGACATTAGCAACAGAGGTGTGGACAAAATACTATGCGATATTATAACAGGTGCCTCAGATCTTTCGCTAGCACAAACTAAAGCACTTTATATATCTCGAAGATATCCACTCTTTAGATAAATTCGAAATTAAACCATCATTAAATAATGAATAATACTAGTAGCTGTCGTTGGAAATACTTCACACTTATTAGAAACCTATCGAGATATGGGTGTGTATGATAACACAATAAATGTGTCAACTGATCCATTAGGTAATGACATCACGTGTTTGAAATCATTTTCAAATTAGAAACATATGAGTATCGACAAACGCCAAATTCATTAAACTGATTATTATTTTGGTTTGGTTAAAGAAAGCTAAAATGGTAATTGATTGATTCAATAATTACTACTGATCCACTCAACTGATTTTATAGGCAAACTAAACAAGTGAAAACGTGAGGAAAATTTATCCAGCCTTATATAAATCGCTGCTGATTGTTGAATTTACATCTAGCGACGACTAATGTTCCATGACCCATTAGAGAAGAAAAAGCCACAATTGGAATATAAAGACTTCGCAGAGAATCATGGCCGCGAATATTGGGCTGAATTTTATTAATCATTGTTCACTAAAACGACACAGTTTCGTACTGTATTAATTAAGAAAAAGAATCGGTATACAAATTTTAGTAAGGATGTTTTCATGGATTGAGAAACCAAATTTTTTTTATCAAAATTCCGCATTAATTGTACAGTGACATCGAAATAGCATCCTAGTACAGTAAATACAAGTACAATATACTTAACTAAGGCAGCGGTAAAATGTACACAGATTACAAAACGACAACGAAACAAGAATAATGTCAATTTGGTTGCAATACAAACACAAATGTCTACACGTAAACAAAACCATCTATCATTGTTCTAAAACCGTATAGAACGGAATGACAATTTTATTCCAACACGCTGTAATAGCATCAGATTTTAATTTCCGTTTGTCAAAATAGTGTTTTTCTTTTGATAGTTTTCGTTATATTTTAATTAATCGAACAAGTAAAAAGAAGTTTAGAAACTGGTCATATATAAGGTTTATAGAAAAGGTTTCACACCGAGAGCGTATATGAAAATAACAGTCGCGGTACGGAATGCGGAAATAGGATGTGCTACACTTAAAACGTTGACATACCAACTAAAAATTTTCATGATTCGATAAAAGTTTCTTTTGCAGAACCCTTATATTCGCTTTACATTTTTTGAGGTTAATGACTTTGACAACTTAAATGAGAGTATATATATTGTTTTGTTTCTAGTTTTTTAATCCTATAAATGCAACTCGTTTTTTATAATTTACATTTAAGGTAGACGAAACGTCTTTTTGTTGGAATTTCAAATATTCGCTAAAAAGTAATTGGTGTAACAATAAATACTCTCTGAGGTAGATCTGTTAATAGATTAGGGCAGGAAATTAGCCGAGACCAGAACAATGAACTACTAATTTAATATGGTAAAATAAATATTAGTGAGACAAAAACTTGCTTCAAAGTAACGACAGCAAGTTTTGAGGCCTTTTTTATTTTTAAAATATTGATGATTGTTGGGACAAGTGTGAGGTGGTGCGAATATATATCAGTTTAAAATACCAGTGAGCTTCTGTTTCAACGACTGTACCAAAGCGGTAGCCCAAACATATGTTAATACATATGTTAATACATATCGTGTGTGTGGTCTGTAAGTGTTGTTTTGTATATTATGTGTTTTTATTCTCGATTAAGTGTCTTTTAGGCCTTGTGCTCTAAAACAGATCATTCGTTAAGTTTTATGTCAAATGCGTATTTAGTATATTTTAGTTGTTTATTTCTTGTCCTGTCACAGTATGTGTACCTTATCTATTATCGACGAGTTCGTGAAGTGCTTCAATACATTTGCAATGAAATGATTTAATGCTGAACAAACTTATTTTCTCAATATCTCAGTAAGTTCAGACACAAGGCTAGTATTGTTCCATGAGTTTTGATTTTAATTTTTTTTCTCGGTGTAATAATAACGGATTGAGTTCGAAAATTGTTAGTTCTTTTGTCAGAAATAGATGACAGTAATGGCCGATATGAGGTCCAAGTAGAGCCATTAAACACAGTTCATAATAGATCCATGTCTTTTATTGTATCAAACTGTTCTTCATATTCCCAAGGGGTTCAGTTCTTATTGCCTAAAGAACCAACATGAGAAACGTTAATTAAGCACGAAGGGAAATGTCTTTGAAAAATGTCTGATAGTCCTGATAAAACTGAGGACACTTTGTTATCATGAAACAAAAACGCCAATGGATTTATTATTTCTCTTGTTTGATCAGATACCAGGTTATAGCTTGTATTAGCTTGATTATTTTTTTCTTTGCCCTTTTTCTTGTATCAAATATAAAAACGGCAAACTAGATTAATCGACTATAACGTGTTCCTGACGCACCTTTTGAAATAACACATTAAACTTTACACGGACAAGCACAGTAGCCTAACATTTAACCATTATGGACTGACTTTACAGGGAAAAGCATGATGGCCTATTATTTAACCATTATTGACTGAACAGGAACAAACCTAGTACAAACATGGACCTTACAGGGACAATCATAGTCGCCAAACATTTAACCATCATGGACTTTACAGGGAAAAGCCTAGTAGCCAAACATTTAACCATCATGGACTTTACAGGGAAAAGCCTAGTCGCCAAACATTTAACCATCATGGACTTTACAGGGAAAAGCCTAGTAGCCTAACATTTAACAATCATGGACTTTACAGGGACAATCATAGTCGCCAAACATTTAACCATCATGGACTTTACAGGGAAAAGCCTAGTAGCCTAACATTTAACAATCATGGACTTTACAGGGACAATCATAGTCGCCAAACATTTAACCATCATGGACTTTACAGGGAAAAGCCTAGTAGGCTAACATTTAACAATCATGGACTTTACAGGGACAATCATAGTCGCCAAACATTTAACCATCATGGACTTAACAGGGAAAAGCCTAGTAGCCTAACATTTAACAATCATGGACTTTACAGGGACAATCATAGTCGCCAAACATTTAACCATCATGGACTTTACAGGGAAAAGCCTAGTAGCCTAACATTTAACAATCATGGACTTTACAGGGACAATCATAGTCGCCAAACATTTAACCATCATGGACTTTACAGGGACAATCATAGTCGCCTAACATTTAACAATCATGGACTTTACAGGGACAATCATAGTCGCCTAACATTTAACAATCATGGACTTTACAGGGACAATCATAGTCGCCAAACATTTAACCATCATGGACTTTACAGGGAGAATCATAGTAGCCAAACATTTAACAACATGGACTTTACAGGGACAATCATAGTAGCCTAACATTTAACAATCATGGACTTTACGGGGAAAAGCCTAGTAGCCTAACATTTAACAATCATGGACTTTACATGGACAAGCCTAGAATCCTAATATTTAACAATCATGGACTGACTTTACAGGGAAACGCATGGTAATTGTTTAATCTTTAATCTTTTAATTTAACATTATTGACTGAACAGGGACAAACCTAGAAGCCTACCATTTATCAATCATAGACTATACAGGGACAATAATAGTAGCCTAACATTTAACAATCATGGACTTTAAAACGACATTCACAGTAGCCTTACATTTAACAATCATTGACTTTACAGGGACAATCATAGTAGCAAAACATTTAACAATCATGGACTTTACAGGGACATTCATAGTAGCCTAACATTTAACAATCATGGACTTTACAGGGAAAAGCATGGTGGCCTCTTATTTAACCATTATTTACTTAACAATGACAAGCCTAGTAGCTTAACACTTATTAATCATGGACTCTCGGGGTCAAGCCTAGTAGCCCAACATTTAACAATCATGGCCTTTACAGGGACAATCATAGTAGCCTTACATTTTACAATCATGGCCTTTACAGGGACAATCATAGTAGCCTAACATTTAAAAATCATGGACGTTTCATGGAGGGATGAATTGGTGACCTGAAAATAAAACCCTAAAGTATTAAATAGATTACTCACGGGAAAATATATTTACAAATCGTTTATATTCATGCAGTCATTTAAGTAAGATGAGAGCACTCCTTATAATAATAACATCAACTAGTTTTCCCGGCTGTACTACACGGTTCATTGACATACCAGTATATAATGTATTTTTTCTTCCAAAAAGTGTAAGAGCAAAATGTCAAGTTAAATGTTCGGTATTATTTAAGACGAAAGACATAGAGTGTCTTGCTAAAGCGTTCCTGACATTATCTCACTTTGTAGTCTTGCTTAGACGATATATAAATATTCTGCTGTCAGTCAGGCATTTTTGCTTTTAGTGCGAGCATTAATGGTAATCAGATTATAACCTACACTTCAAGCCTACGGAATCGACCTTAGTAAGTACCACGGTTAATCGTAAAGATATCTAGTTTTACAAATTAGCGCACATGTAATCATTGTTTGGTTCCTTGCTTGCTGCAAACAGGTTAAAATCAAAAACCTTTTATTTATGTTTTTACTTGCACATAAAATTACCGGTCAGAATGATTTGAGAAAACCTGAACGTGTCTGTAAGATATGCCGCTAACTAACTCTAAATGTCCATCAGACGTATGTAATATGTAGTTCAATTTATTTTGGTGCTTAACGGCGAATTGGACGACATTTTATGTCATTGCTTGCGATGACATGGCATAGAGAGAGAACGCCTCGCCCCGCAGTGACTCATCTCGTGACATTAAGGGAGAGAGCGCGTTGCCCGCAGTTACATTTCTAATAACATACTGGGAGAGAACGACACGACCGCAGTGACTTTTCTCATGACAAAAAGGGAAGGAACGCGTCGCCTAGCAGTTTCTTTCTCGTGACATTAAGGGAGAAAACGCGTCGCATGCGGTGACATTTATCATGACATTAAGGGAGAGAACGCGTCTCCAGCAATGAATTTTCTTATGAGATTAAGGGAGGGAACGCGTCACCAGCATTGACATTACTCATGACTTTCAGGGAGGTAACGCATCTCCAGCAGTGACATTTCTCATGACATTCAGGGAGAGAACGTGTCTACAGCTGTGACTTTTTCATGACATTAAGGGTGGGAACGCGTCACCACAGTGAAATTTCTCATGACATTGCAAGCAATGACTTTTCTCGTGTTATCAAGGGAGAGATCGCATCGCCAGGAGAGATCGCGTCGCCAGGAATGACATTTCAAATGACATTATAGGAGGGAACGCGTCGCCCGTAGTGACATGTCTCATGACATTAAGGGAGAGAACTTTTCGCCAGCAGTAACATGTCTCATGACATTAAGGGAGGGAACGCGTCGCCCAAAGTGACTTTTGTCATAACATTAAGGGAGGGAACGCGTCGCCCAAAGTGACTTTTGTCATGACATTAAGGGAGGGAACGCGTCGCCCAAAGTGACTTTTGTCATGACATTAAGGGAGGGAACGCGTCGCCCGCAGTAACATTTCTCATGACATTAAGTCGCCAGCAGTGACCTCTGAGAAGCTAAAGTAGCTAGAACATCTGACAATGGCCGCAAACTTTCTCGTTTTCAGAATGAACCGTTATGGTGGCTGGTCCCTGTAGCTTCCATTGTTTTTTTTCTGAATTAAGAAATGGCGAGCTGACCATTGACCGATATACAACGTTGTTAATGATTAAAACTACATACAAATAAAAATAATACCATCTATGACACTCAGCTGTTATTATTAATATTATGTCGCATATTAAAAAAAAATGTTTTTTTTTTCTGTTGTACAATCCGTTTATTAAACTTGGTGATTTTTAATTGCTCATCATTAAGCTATTTTACGTGTTTGCTCGGAAATCATTACCTTACCCATATTTCATAAGAATGTAAACCATTTACAGCTGACGTATTATGACAACAAATTTCCGGCATGCGCCTATGGCCTTGACTATGGTCATCATTCCAACAATTATCATTTTTAGAACGAAATGATATTCTGTAGGCGAAAAGCGTGATTAAAAAACATATACTGTTTCAATTAAGATACAGTGTTGAAGGAAATAAATACTACACATATCATTTATTTTAGTATTAAATTCTTTGTGCGAGTTTCCTTACGTTTGGAATGAAACCAAGGCTCGGTATGTTTCACTGAATAAATCTAATATTGGTATTCTTAGTATTTTCCAAGAATCAGTGAGAGTGCGTTTAGAAATAAAGCCTGCATGAGATTAATCGCGCCACATACATATTAACTACATACAGCTATTGTTTGCAAAGACAATCTCGTAAATAAAGTACACAATATCTCAATTTGCAAATTCACGAAGTTGATCGGCCGACATGACTTTTTTGTGCTTGAAATATCCATACAATATCATAATCTTTGAACGGACGGACGGACGGACGGACGGATAAATAGATAGATAGCTTTTATTCCTCCAAGTTGGAGAGCAAAACGGATATACATATACAGCAGATTAATTACAACAGTGGGTATATATATTATTGCAATTTACATGTATACATATACAGAAAATATAACACAACATTGATAACAGTACTGTCAACACACAATGATATTTAAAGATTGTACGAGTAATTTGTAAATACGTTTTAGAGACGGTACCGATTCATATTCAAGCTCAAGTATAAGTTTCTAAACTAGCCGCAGCTCTAGTTTACAGCCAGTGGCAAGGTTGTCTTAACGAAAATCGTAATTAAGACATTGAAGCACAGGCTAATAAATACGATATCGGCACAGCGCTAAGGTCATAATCTGCACAGCGAAATTGCGTCGTTAAAATGGAGAAGACTTTAAAATGAACTCACACTGTTCTTTGCTATTAATGTTTAATATTTTTAAGAACAACGTTTGACTTATATCACATAATGCATCCCAAACTAGCTTTCGTTTAGCTTCATTAAAGGGCAAAAGCTTAGTTGCGAGTTTTGAAGCATTCTCCGTAAGCAAACCGCATTGGCTGTAACGCATGACAAAGTGTTTTGAAACAAACGGTCCAGGAACTTTAAGAAGTGAGGTGCACATTATCGTTCTCTTATTTTCGTTCCTCGTAACAGTCCAGAGTTTTGAACAGTGGTCATCCACCAAAGTTAAACTACACGGACAATTCAACTAGGGGATATTTGACCCAAAAGCCTGTTTCAAGGAGGATCAAGTCGAAGCAACCACTTGACAAGAAATGCAACAAAACAACAAACTATTTATGTCAATATCGGTATAAGTATATAATAGGGAGGCATTAGCACCCCCATTGGAATCGGAAGTATGTAAGCTTTATCTAAGCCGGCATCAAATTAAAGACCCTCATATTAATTTTGAAATCACCTTAAGTACTCCTCGACTCAATGGGCACATTGAAACACTTGTGATGAAGAAATATTTCGGAACTTTCTTTCATCAAAATCTTGACTTATTTACGCATGTCCATACCTCAACCAATATCAACTGAAAAAAGTATTATAAATCATCAAAGCAAAGCGACAAGCTCTGATTTCATTAATATTATTGTAATATTAATTCGCCTTTTTCTACAAGTGTAATTATCTTTTGTTTTGTCAAACAATTCCAAAAGGATCTTAGAACTTTGAATTAAACTTATAATTCAGACAAATGCTCTTTTGCTTTCAACGAGAAATTAAAGGAAGATGCAAATTTAATATTCCAGAAATATGAATTAAATTTCACAGACAATATATCAATGTACTAGTTTGTTTTTACTGCTCACACTTGTGGAATTAAATCTGATATATCATTTTCCCATATAACGTAATTTTTAAGCTTCAAATGAATGCTTTGTAACGTTTTCCTTTGATAGCACACCGAATTAAGATAATGGATTTAGTCACGTCGATAATTGTGTATTGATGTATGATTTTTAAAGCTACTTTAATACATTATCCTACAAAATCGGAATAGCCTGCTTAGCATCATATATATTTCGAAAATCGAAATATTTATCGATTTGGCGTAGAATGCACGCTGGTTTTAAGTCACGAACAATTTGGACAAATATTCATGAATAACTTGCAGACAATAACACGTGATTTCAGTTACCGGTTGTATTATCTTGTTTTAAAGAAATGCATTGAAAAGTCCACATATTACGAAAAAAAAATCGATTTTTAAATGCCCACCGCACAAACAGTTTCCTTGCTGGAATCTCCTTAAAACTGTTACAATAAAAGCGAACGCATAAATGCAATTATTTTATCTTAATTCAGTACGATTTATTTAAATTAAGCCCCGCTTTATTCGTGTTCTCATTAAGTTAATGCATAACACTGGTGTAAATATCTGATTTAATTCATACAGCCCGTCGAGTTCCGTAGATCTTTAAAGTCGCGAAGACATTGAAATAAAATGAACAGGGTAATTTCTTTCTGTTTCACCACCGATTAGGAATAACTCTGTCTGAGAACAATGGAAAAACTTTTTCTGAATGTTATTTTTCAACTTGTTACTAAGCCACTGTTACATATTCATATAATTTACAGCTGCAATTCAGACACGGAGTCATTTCCACCCCTATATATATATAGTACACGGTAAGAAGATGCTCCACTATGGTATATAAGGGGCAAATTAAACCATATACCCTGTTGGAAATGTTTCTGGAGAGAAAATTGTACTCGAGTTCAAATTATTACTTTTAGTTATTAGTCAGGATCATGTTGTGCTCTCGAAATTATATTCTTCAGAATACTGAACAGGCTTGTTCATCTGCATAATGCACAAGATAAAAAATAAATTTTAAAAAGAGTAAATAGATAAGTAATTTTGAGTTACATCGTTCTTTAGAGTAGAAAAATGAGTTGAGCTATGACAATGTGTTCTCCGTTCTCTATTGTTGTTTAAGTTCAAGTTAAAATAAACGGCCATGCACCTATAAATGCCCAATGGTTCGAGGCTGATGATACTGCCCGACTAAAAGAAAATGAGAAAGAAATGCCAACCTAATGTGTATAATAATCGTTCCCTCCATTGCATCAGTAACATATTTCTGTTATCATATTACTCAATAATGTTTGAAACATAATAATGAAAAATAAACAGCAGCCAAAAATCACCGCACTTTGTTTTAATGGAACAAAGACATAAAAAATATCATGTTTGTCCGTAACTTCTATTTCAGTGTTGTTGTCGTTTACTTAGCTAGTGTGCTTCATTGAATTTGCTCGCGTGACCGATTGCGTTCATACAGCATATGCGCATGAAAATTTTCGATCACTTCATAAATGAATACCGATATCAATTATGTAGGTCTTATTTTTCGTGAAAACTCAATTACATTTTGCTTGAAATACATAAAATATCTCTTCAAAGGAGATAACCACAATGAAACACTACAGCGGTATAGACACGTAATTCATTTTGAACAATTGATTCCTCAGTTCGTTTCGAAATACATATTGCCTGGTAATGCTGGCTGTCGTGACGAAGACATAGTTTAATTGTATAGTTGTCAGCTTACATTAAAAAAGAGATTTAATCAAGAACGGTAGATGACATCAATATTGACGTATCCTAGAATGTTGTCAAGTGTTCTCCCAATAGGCATGCCTTTGAAATGAAACGCGTTTGATTACGAAGTCCGTAACCCAATCACGATATATATGATTTAAAACTTCTTTGGCATTTATGATAATATCAAACAATTGTGTAAATTTAATAGGTTTTAGTGCATATTGAGTCATTATTATAAAGGATTCTTTGTTTTTGAAACTCTTTAAAGCTAGTTCTTAAGTGGCAACTGATATTGTTATTGACATTAATCTCTACGTAAAAGTGTTTGGTTATTACATTGTCACTGGGCTCAAATAAGGGCCAGTTGTTCCAGTGTTAACATACGAGACAAATCTATCGATAAACACCGTAACTACCTATTCTTAAGTGACTAGAGAAAGGCAAGACGGCGTTCTGTGCCCATTTTTAACTACATGTGTAACATGTGACGTCAAACAAACACCAACAGATCCCTTCAGAGAAACGCATGTTCGACCCTGAAGGGGTCCGCTGGACTTTATATTCACTAAATTCTTTTTCCATACAGAGCCCGGGCTTCGCCAATTTGCATATTACAACCAAGTAGACATACGTACTATAACGGAATGCTATATTATGAACGCACATCCGACGCATACAGCGGATCGTTACATTACTCCCCCCCCCCCGAGAAGACTTGGACTGGGAAACACATGGGTAAGGCAACTACGGTCCGGCAGTTGTCATTATCCCACCGCTGCCACCATTTGTAACGTGCGAGACAAACAAACACCAACAGATCCTTTCAGAGAAATCCATTCTCGACCCTTAAAGGGCCCTCTGGTCTTTATATACACTAAATTCTTTATCCACACAGAGCCCGGGCTTTGCTTATTTGCATATTACCAACCACGTTAATATACGTACTATGAACGTACTTCTGTCTATAACGGAATGTTATAAAATTATGAAGGCACATCCGCCGCTTACAGCGGATCGTTACACATGTATCTGCTAAGTGGCCAACCAGCCATATCAGAAGTCATATTGCACCCGTACAGTACAAACCAATGCTCGTTTTAATCCGAAAACAGGGTGTTGTATTCGGGAAATATATATGTATGCATGTAGTATGTGGGAAATATATATGTATGCATGTATTATGTGGGGAATATATATGTATGCAATGATGTACAGCATGACTTCATATACCCACTTTGAAGACACCATCCGATGCTTACTTATTTTAATAATAACGTTATATATGTCTTTTGTTTTACACGTTTGCCGTGTAATATAAATATCAAACAAGATACTTAAACACAAGCAATTCTATTATGGTATTCGTTATATTGTGATTTTGTGTTGTATCTATCTACTAGACGTGTGTACCTTGTCGTTATATGTTGACTTTACTTGAAGAGTGAACCGTGGCCCTTATGTATTCGTTGTATGCTGCCGGTTTGTTCGTCGTTCTCCTTGATCTGTATGTATTGTTGATGCGTCTACTGGACGTGTGTACATTGTCCCTTAGGTATACTTTTGTATGATGCCGGGTTTCTCACGGTTTAATTTACATATCATGTCATTATATAATGCTATTTCATGTCGCCTCTTCTTGACGTGTGTGCCTTGCCCCTCAATTATGCGTGTATCTTGTACCTGGCTTCACGTCGTTTTCCTGGAACCCTAATACGTCGTTTCGCGGTTTTATAATAAAGCCTCCAACCAAGGTCCATTGCGCACCCTATTATGTTCACAATGGTTTGACTGATATGGGCTCATGGTGGCTTGTGTTGTCATCTCATCTGGGTTAATTACAATATTATTGGTATATATGAAACCCTCCACACGACATTCATTTCATACACTGCAGTGCGTGTTGTTTCTTCCATTCTAAGAAACATTCAGCAGCATGATTACCAGCTGTCATTCTAGCTGATATCTGTTTTGGCATTTCTTGTCGATCATGATTAATTAACGTTTACATGTAAAGCGAGATTTGAAAAGAGATATGCCAGGTTTTCTGTTGCTTTAAACATGATCGTATCATGCAATGATAAATCGAACCGCTACCCTTAGTTATATAAATCCCTGGTTCCGGTCAGAAAAATACAACAACAACAACAACAACAACAACAACAACAAAATGTGCTATGGTCCCAAATCTAATATGTTTTTGTACTTTAATAAGTCTCATCTTTTGAGAAATATATATAAAAATGATTTTTCTATTGATCTTTGTATTGCGCTGCTGAAGGATTCACTTTTCGGGATGTATACATTATTAAAAAAATATTTTTTATCATAACGATTTTCCATTTGCACAACGACATCATATATATAATACCGAACGTGACTTTAACATTTCAATGCATTTATCTTTTTTTGTCTTTGCAACCTGGAACAAGGAGAATTACAATATCAGTATAGTAATTATTTCAATCATAACACCATCAACAATGTCAAGATAACTACAAGTGTTCTGTAATGAGGAATGCATTGTATCAGTATCAGTATGTGTTGTGTCCGTACAGCAGACATTCGTTATGTCTACGATAACTGAGCAAGAGCCCAATTCCTGTCTCTACAGATTGTTTATTTGCAAATTATCAATAGTTCTTTACAGATATAATACACGAGACAAAAACAATATCTTTGCACCAAAAAAATAACCTATTATCGGCTAACATATTCACTATGAATAACATTCCTTGCTACATTCCTTTGGTTGGTTCATCTGTTTATTGCAAATTTATATTAATTATAACTTCATTTTGAAAGAAATAGAAACACTATGATATAACACATTCTATTTACTGAACGATTGCTTGTTAGTTATTTAGGTGCAGAAAGCGCTTGTCGATATGTAGTGTGGTTTTGCAATTAATGTTAAACTTCCTGAGATGATACAGATATTAATAATTAAAAAAGTAAGGAACGGTTGATGTTGGAGGAACTAATATAATGGAATTACTTTAATTTCAAGAAAAACACATAGCAAATAAATTATCTGATTAATTTCTAGAATGAATAAATACGAAGCAAAACATGCTATTTCATAAATCTCATCCTTGATCAGGCTTAAAGTTTTCACCCGTTGTTTTATTTGGATGTTACAAATTGCCAAAACGGAAACTTCTAACAAAATCTGTTTTTTTTCTCAACCTTATTTTTTGTAGAATACAATGGAGTTTTATTCGCAATCAAATCATGTAAACGAAGTATTGCTTAATAGCTATCCAAAATTCTTTTTTTGAAATTACGATGTCATTGTTTTGAGATATTGACGGACGTGGGAAGATAATTTGGTGACTTATGTCCCTTCATTATGTTCAATTACAATTATTTACATGCAGATGGTAGTTTATACAAACTTAAGGCATTACACTTAAGAGGCGGGGTTTTCATCGTCGATATATTTGCAGATAAAAAAGAACTGGTTTAGTTCCAACTATCGAACTATGTTAGAAGACGTTCTTGTATTGAGGAAAATTATTCTCGGTATCATTGCTTTTACGTGTATACCGGCAAAAGATTTGCCGAGTGCAGGGCTCGAACCACTGACCCCCGTATTCTGACCGTAAAACACTATCATCTGTCGTCTTGTAAATCGTATTGCAAACTACAATTGTTTAACTCAATATTGATATGAAAAACTACAGAAACAAGTCAAGTAGTCGAAAGTTAAAGCATTAATCCCGTTTAATGGCACAGGGTCAACGCCAATGATAAACAACACAAAAAAACAAAAACAAATACAAACCAGAAAAAAAATGAAACAACAGCACAAAACTCACTACCTATATAAAATATATATAGCCAGGGGTTTATATCAAGGATTGTTAGGTAATTTACTGGAGGTTTAAACTACTTTCTGTGCACAATCACACTCTAACCCCAACAATCCTAAATTAAGTACAACCGTAAATGACAAATCAAACGAATCATGATGAACTCAACTGTTTGCGATACTTATGTTGTAATTACATTTAACCAAAATATTAAAGTAGCCGACTCGAAAGCGGAAAGCTTCTTTGTCCGTGGAAGGATCATTTTCTAAATTCTCCTACATAATGATCTCCCTTTACCGTAAAGGAAATCATTGCCTAAATAATTGAAGGAAGGCTATTATGCATTTTACTTTCATTTCACACACATCAAATATGAAAAATATGTGTTGTTCTCAGGATAGATGGTATATTTATACAATCTGTTAAGAGGTTTAGTCAATTACAATTGTTGACTGATTATAGTTTGACATCATAAAGTCAATCCTAGACTAAAACAGGTGAATGGGTTGAAATGAAAACTGTTATTTGATGTAGAATCTTTTTTTATCTTGCAATGACCCCTTAAAATATCCGCGATGACCTGTTTGCCAGTTTTATCGATGAACGTCTGCTGTAAACTCGCGAATGTAGCGTGAAAGCAGGGTAAAAGTACTTCCGCAATTCCACTCGACATGACAAGCCATAACTTTATGGCATTTTTATTTTCTTTCCGTAAATCACATGTTCTGATCATAATACAAAAATTAATCCAAAATCCCAAGTCCATTAGCTTTCAATGTAGAAAGTTGAAAATTACGTGATTTTACCACTGTCTTGTTTGGTTGCCAGGGACAACAGAAACATGTTGGTCACGTTCTGCATGGTCTTGAACTTTGCCACGGAAAGGATGACTAGGCTGTTACCTAGCAGTCCAAGAAACATAGTAACGCCGTAGGTGAAGGCTACTGGAATCACCTGGTCCAGCGGCACGTGATCGGGGTCGGCGTTGTATTCATAGTTCTCGTAAAATTCATAATTCTCATCATCGAAAGTGGGGTAAGACATGACTATGCTACTATTACCACAATCTATTATTTCAAATTCCGTTGTTATGTATGAATCATTCAATTAAGTTTCTCCCATTTTTCGCTACAGTTCCATTGCCACCTCTTTTCCGGTATTCTTAGTGTATAATATTTCACTAATCTATATTTTGTATATGTTTTTATCGAATAGCAAAATATTAACCTTTCACCAACTTTATTAACTCTATGAAAGAGATTTAAGTCATGCTAACATCAATAAACTAAGTGTCTGCTATGCAAAGTTGCACAGCAATTGTGTTTCTAAATAAAATTTCTTTAAAAACAAAATTTCATTCCGTAAGATCCTTCATTACCATATGTTATGTCTGTTTGAAGAGAGCCATTCCTTCAGGCTCCGTGCGTATAAAATATAGAAGGAAGCAATTCAAGACTGTCACAGACAAATCGTTTTCCAATGGCTTTTTAGAAAATTGTTCGTATAAATCCTATCGCGCTATGCATATAAATTGATATTAAATGAGTCCACATCACGCATTTTTTTGACACAATTGGCAAATTTCGCTGGACGTTAGAAGATCCAAAAAATATCATAAAACATATTTTATGAGTTACGGAATGGTTGTCGCCAGTTTATAATAGTGGCGCCTTTTCTGAATAAGTATGCTTAAGTTATTGTTTAAGAGGTATTTATGGAAGTTGGTACGGAATATGTTTATTGAAATGATTGCGTTTACTAACGGGTCATGTTTAAAAAGAAAAAGGTCTATTACACAACTACCGCCGAAATAGTAAGAACTAGTGAGTAAGTAAAATAATAATCAATTAACGCGACATGTTCCACAAACAAAAAATATACTAATATATATGACATGTAATACATTCAAAATATCAACCTCCCGTGAAGTAAAGTGAGTTTCGTCGTTTTAAATATGTGATTACTTAGTATTAAGCTAATCCCCGAGGGTATCACACCATAATGTGTTTGAGATTTTTTATGCTACCCAAATCGCCTAGTATATATATAAGCCTAGTATATAATCAATCGCAGGTGATCGTCACATAACTTGGACTCTATAATATGGCGCTTTAGTCCTTTAATAATGTTTAAAATGTAATATTATGCCATTTAAATAAGACTCTTAGAGTGTTTTGGGCGAAAATAATATTATTTTACATATATGGCCCTTCAGCCCTTTGATAATATTTAAAAAGTAATAATATAACATTTCAATAAGACTATAAGAGTAATACTGAAATCTAAGAAGTGCGCTATATAAAGCACTTATGTTCTTAAACGTGCAAAGTCATCATCGAGAACGGCAATTTCATTAAACGCAGTTTATATATTTACATACAGTACAGATGAATTTGCATTCAATGTACTCAACGTGCATATATCAAAAGGAGAGTAAATGCATATGAGAAAAGTTTTCTAAATTATTATATAAACAAGACATATCTCTTTAACGTCGATTAATGCTAGTTCAAATTGTAGTGGCATAGTACTTTCTTTAACGTCATAGGTGTTTGCAAATACATATAAAATCAAATAAACTAAGGTATCCTGTAGCTGTGACATTTATTTAAATTATGATAAAAAGTGTAAGGCTAAGTCCTAGAAAACCTGTTGGATGTCACAATTGACTGTTCAAAAGTGAAGCAAGATATTGATTGTTCAAATGCGAAACCACGATGACCGTTCCAAGTCGGAACTTGAAACGGACCGTTTGAATAAAAAAAAACGAGACTGACCTTACCAAAGTGTACCACAAAACTGACCATTTCAATGTAAACCACAATACTGACCGGTCCAATAAATATGGACGATACTGACCGTTCCAATTCGTACCACGACACTGATCGATTAAAAACGAAACCACGATACTGCCTAGTTAAATGCGTGACCATGAAACTGACCGTTCCAACCCATGAGCACGTCTTTGATTTCACGGAATGCTTCAAAGAGGTAACCAATCTTACGTACATTTTTATGTAAATACGTTTGTAGCTTAATTGATATGAATAAAGCAATTGCGTGTTCGTTTGTTTCTTTGATCGTTTGTCAAATGTTCAAAGCATTTGATTCTGGTTCCAATAATTTAAATTATAAATAGATTATAGTGGTATTTGGACTCTGGGTTCTGCGAAGTTTCTATAACAATGAGAATAGAACATATGCTCTAGAGTCAAGGTACATGACAAACAGAATCAATTTGATTACATTTTTTTGCTGTTCTTCCTCTTATTTCTCGACAAAAGCAATTTAATCTTAAAGCACCATATGTTTTAGTCGAACGTTTATTTGCGGTTTTCTATAGTTAATTAGTAGCAATTTTAATTAATTTATTTTGGCTTAAACGGGAAAGCCGTTAAAAATAAACACATTTTACACCATTCAAATGACCAAAGAACTAAAGTTGCAACTGTTTGAGCATTTAAAACATGTTGCAATCGTGGACTTCCAAATGGATGCATCAGTAAAAGATTATTTATTTTAAAATGAAATGTGAAACGTGCTTTAATATAGTTTTGAGATATTCCCTGTGTTTATTCTTAATGCGTTTTAAAACAGTTTTCCTCAACACGATTTTGAAGATTTAGTTATTAATTTATCGCGCGGTCATCAATGGTCTCTACATCTCTTATATGTAATATTTAAACATCAATCCTTTGAAAAGACATTGCTTGTCCTTAACCGTTTACGTATTGATTGCATAAGTATTTGAATAGCACTGATGAAAATACTAATTGTCTACATAAACTTTAAGAGTATGTCATCATCAAAAAGCAGCGTTAGTAGGAAAGGTTTCATGCAATGTTTATTGGCTAATTGTTAAATCCTGAGACTGGCAGTGTGGATATTTTATATGTTGGCAATTTGTTTCTAATCATGAGCTAATGTGATTTATCACTCGGCCACTTTGCGTCAATTTGTTATCTTTCCCATTTTGTATAATTTTGAAAACATGCTGCAGCAATAACTATTAGAATACTTTTGAAAATGGTTCAGTTTGTGAGGGTTCTGGGCACACAACGCGAATATGTGGTCTAGTACGAGCATACACAGATAAAACAAATAAAACTGTCAATATCATCATGTCTATTATGGCATCAATTTCCCAAATGAACGTCAATGACATACCTTTTGGGAAACCAGGAATAGTCCATTCAACACGAGACGAAAATTGAATTAAGAAGCAATTCATCTGAATGCCTGATTGCTTACAAAACAAATGACGCTATTGTCAAAAGGCCTTTAAAGATCATGGTTGATACATGTTAATTTCTCTATCACACAAGATATTTGCACAAAAACAGGAGAAATCAGATAATTGACTTTGGAAACAATTTTGCGAGGGGACTTAGCCCCTTTAGTCTGCTTTTGGAATGAGTCATCAATACTCTTACCCCGAGCTGTAAGAACCCCTGTGGGAATCAACAAACTATAAAAAATAGAGGTTGTCGTGATCCCAGTCTTTGGGGAAATGAGATAGTTCGAATAGAAAAAGCACGCATCGTTAGGATTGTCCCCCCCCCCTGACATTAGCATCAGAGGTGTGGACAAAATACTATGCGGTGTTATAACAGGTGCCTCAGATCTTTCGTAAGCACAACCTAAAGCACTTTATATATCTCGAAGATATCCACTCTTTAGATAAATTCGAAATGAAACCATCATTAAATAATGAATTATACTAGTAGCTGTCGTTGGAAATACTTCACACTTATTAGAAACCTATCGAGATATGGGTGTGTATGATAACACAATAAATGTGTCAACTGATCCATTAGGTAATGACATCACGTGTTTGAAATCATTTTCAAATTAGAAACATATGAGTATCGACAAACGCCAAATTCATAAAACTGATTATTATTTTGGTTTGGTTAAAGAAAGCTAAAATGGTAATTGATTGATTCAGTAATTACTACTGATCCACTCAACTGATTTTATAGGCAAACTTAACAAGTGAAAACGTGAGGAAAATTTATCCAGCCTTATATAATTCGCTGCTGATTGTTGAATTTACATCTAGCGACGACTAATGTTCCATGACCCATTATAGAAGAAAAAGCCACAATTGGAATATAAAGACTTCGCAGAGAATCATGGCCACGAATATTGGGCTGAATTTTATTAATCATTGTTCACTAAAACGACACAGTTTCATACTGTATTAATTAAGAAAAGGAATCGGTATACAAATTTTAGTAAGGATGTTTTTCATGGATTGAGAAACCAAAATGTTTGTATCAAAATTCCGCATAAATTGTACAATGACATCGAAATAGTATCCTAGTTCAGTAAATACAAGTACAATATACTTAACTAAGGCAGCGGTAAAATGTACACAGATTACCAAACGACAACGAAATCTCTGAAGAATGATGTCAATTTGGTTGCGATACAAACACAAATGTCTACACGTAAACAATATTTAAACATACAGGCCCTTTTAATTTCAAAGATCATGTAGCCATCTATCATTGTTCTAAAACCGTATAGTACCGAATGACAAATTTATTCCAACACGCTGTAATAACATCATACTTTAATTTCCGTTTGTCAAAATAGTGTATTTCTTTTTATAGTTTTCGTTATATTTTAATTAATCGAACAAGCAAAAAGAAGTTCAGAAACTGGTCATAAATTATTAGATTTATAGAAAAGGTTTCACACCGAGAGTGTATATGAAAATAACAGTCGCGGAACGGAATACGGAAATAGGATGTGCAACACTTAAACGTTCACACACCGACTAAAAATGTTTTTGATTCGATAAAGTTTCTTTTGCAGAACCCTTAAATTCGCTTTGCATTTTTTGAGGTTAATGACTTTGACAACTTAAATGAGTTTATATATTGTTTTGTTTCTAGTTTTGTAATCCTAAAAAAAGCAACTCGTTTTTTATAATTGACATTTCAGGTAGACGAAACGTCTTTTCGTTGGAATTGCAAATATTCCCTAAAATGTTAACCAATTGATGTTACAATAAATACTCTCTGAGGTACATCTGTTAATAGATAAAGGCAGGAAATTAGCCGAGACCAGAACAATGAACTTCTAATTTAATATGGTAAAATAAATATTAGTGAGACAAAAACTTGCTTCAAAGTAACGACAGCAAGTTTTGAGGCCTTTTTTATTTTTAAAATATTGATGATTGTTGGGACAAGTGTGAGGTGGTCAGAACATAAATCAGTTTAAAATACCAGTGAGCTTCTGTTTCAACGACTGTACCAAAGCGGTAGCCCCAACATATGTTAATACATGTTGTATATGTGTTCTGTAAGTTTTGTGTCAAATGCGTATTTAGTATATTATCGTTGTTTATTTCTTGTCCTGTCACAGTGTGTGTATCTTATCTATTATCGATCAGTCCGCGAAGTGCTTCAATACATTTGCAATGAAATGATTTAATGCTGAGCAAACTTATTTTCTAAATATCTCAGTAAGTTCAGACACAATGGTAGTATTGTTCCATGAGTTTGGATTTTAAAAATATTCTCGGTGTAATAATAACGAATTGAGTTGGTTCTTTTGTCAGAAATAGATGACAGTAATAGCCCATATGAGTTCCCAGTAGAGCCATTCACCATAGTTCATAATATATCCATGTCTTTTATTGTATCAAACTGTTGTTCATATTCCCAAAGGGTTCAATTCTTATTGCTAAAAGAACCAACATGAGAAACGTTAATTAAACACAAAGGGAAATGTCTTTGAAAAATGTCTGATAGTCCTGATTAAACTGAGGACACTTTGTTATAATGAAACAAAAACGCCAATGGAATTATTATTTTCTCATATTTGATCGGATACTAGGTCATAGCTTGTATTAGACTGATTACTTTTTCTTTTGACCTTTATCTTGTATTAAATATAAAAACGGCAAACAAGATTAATCGACTATAACGTGTTCCTCACGCACCTTTTGAAATAACACATTGGACTTTACACGGACAAGCCTAGTAACCTAATATTAAACCATAATGCACTTTACAGGGAAAAGCATGGTAGCCTATTATTTAACCATTATTGACTGAACAGGGACATGCCTAGTAGCCTAACATTTAACAATCATGGACTTTACAGGGACAAGCCTAGCAGCCTACCATTGAACCATTATGGACTTAACAGGGACAAATCTAGTAGCGAAGCATTTAATCACCACGAGTTATCGGATGGGATTTGTAAGTAAGAGAACGGTATAAAATCGTAGTATTTAAGAATAAAATGCATTGAGTGAGTCGGTAAACCTAGTAAGCACGTGCATTGTTTTCACAAAATATTTTAATACAGACATGGTTATCATCTAAAACAAGCGTCATCGTAAACAAGAAATTGGTCTTCATTCGGTGCACTTGGTCGTTTCTAAAAAATATTTTGGCAACATATAGAATCTAATGCTTATATTGACCGAATGCAGGACAATTTTTACCCTAAACAACGATCAAGGAAACCTGGACGCACCTGACATAACTGCCCTTGTATATGTTAATGGTAAAATCTTTTACGTTTTGCGCGTAACGCAGAATTGCGTGGAACTGACGCCTTATTGCGGTTAAACCAAGAACAAGTAACACAAGATACATGCATCTTTATTTAATGACACATTTTCCGTCACGGATAACAAACATACATAACATTTCAATATATAAGAATGAATTGATGATCTGAAATTAAAACCTCAAGGTATTAAATAATTTACACCCGGGAAAAGGTATTTAAAAAAGTCGTTTATATTCATGCAGACATTTTAGTAAGATGGTTTGGAACATTCCTTACAATAAAAACATCAACTTGTTTTCCCGGCTGTACGACACTGTTCCATTCATTGACATACCACTGTATAATGTTATTTTTCTTTCAAGAAGTGTAACAGCAAAATGTCAAGTGAAATGTTCGGTATTATTTAAGATTATATTAAGACGACAGACATAGTGTCTTGCTAAAGCGTTCCTCTGCCATTATCTCACTTTGTAGTGTTGCTTAGACGATATATAAATATTCTGCTGTCAGTCAGGCATTTTTGCTTTTAGTGCGAGCATTAATGGTAATTAGATTATAATATACACTTCAAGACTACGAAATCGACTTCAGTGTAAGTATCACGGCTAATCGTAAAGATATCTAGTTTTACAAATTAGCACACATGATTTCATTGTTTGGTTTCTTGCCTGCTGAAAACAGGTTAAAATCAAAAACATTTTTTTCTTGCACATAAATTTACCGGTCAGAATGGTTTGAGAAAACCTGAACGTGCCTGTAAGATATGCTGCTGACTAACTCTTAATGTCCATCAGACGTCCTTGTCGCTCGTTTTCTATGTACTTTTAAATAAAACGGTGATTCATTGATAAACAGTTACTCTACAATGTGCATAACTTCAACAACGATCTGCTGTCAACAATAATGTCAAACGTAATAACATTATTCACATATAAAGCCGATGCCGTTTCCTTAAAATCAATGATTAAGTAGAATGTAGTTCAATTTATTTTGGTGTTTAACGACGAATTGGACGACATTTCATGTCATAACCATTGCTCGCTATGACATGGCATTGAGAGAGAACGCCTCGCCTCGCAGTGACTCATCTCGTGACATTAAGGGAGAGAACGTGTTGCCCGCAGTTACATTTCTAGTAACAGAATGGGAGAGAACGGCTCGTCCGCAATGACCTTTCTCATGACATAAAGGGAAGGAACGCGTCGCCTCGCAGTGACTTTCTCGTGACATTAAGGGAGATAACGCGTCCCCAGCAGTGACATTTCTCATGACATTAAGGAAGAGAACGCTTCTACAGCAGTGACTTTTCATGACAATAAGGGAGGGAACGCGTCGCCACAGTGAAATTTCACATGGCATTGAGGTAGAGAACGCGTCGCAAGCAATGTCTTTTCTCATGTTATTGAGGGAGATAACGCTTCGCCAGCAATGACATTTTTCATGACATTAAGGGAGGGAACGCGTCGCCCGCAGTGACATGTCTCATGACATTAAGGGAGAGAACGCGTCTCCAGCAGTGACATTTCTCATGATATTGAAGTAGATAACGCGTCTACAGTAGTGACTTTTCATGACATTTAGGGAAGGATAGCGTCGCCACAGTGAAATTTCTCATGGCATTTAGGTAGAGAAGGCGTCACAAGCAATGATTTTTCTCGTGTTATTAAGGGAGAGAACGCTTCGCCAGCAACGACATTTTTCATGAAATTAAGGGAGGGAACGCGTCGCCCGTAGTGACATGTCTCATGACATTAAGGGAGAGAACTTTTCGCCAGCAGTAACATGTCTCATGACATTAAGGGAGGGAACGCGTCGCCAGCAGTAACATGTCTCATGACATTAAGGGAGGGAACGCGTCGCCCAAAGTGACTTTTGTCATAACATTAAGGGAGGGAACGCGTCGCCCGAAGTGACTTTTGTCATGACATTAAGGGAGGGAACGCGTCGCCTCGCAGTGACATTTCACATGACATTAAGGGAGGTAACGCGTCGCCCGCAGTAACATTTCTCATGACATTAAGTCGCCAACAGTGACCGCTGAGAAGCTTAAGTAACATCTGACAATGGCCGCAAACTCCTCGTTTTCAGAATGAACCGTTATGGAGGCTGGTCCCTGTAGTTTCCATTTTTTTTTCTGAATTAAGAAATGGCGAGCTGACCATTGACCGATATACAATGGTGTTAATTATTAACTACATACAAATAAATAAATGTATAGACTACTATCAGTTTTCAAATCTTCAACCAGCCATGACACTCACCTGTTATTATAAATATCCTGTCGCATATTAAAAAATGTTTTTTTTTTTGGTTTGTACAATCCGTTTATTAAACTTGGTGATTTTTAATTGTTCATCATAGAGTTATTTTACGTGTTTGCTTGGAAATCATTACCTTAACTATATTTCATAACAATGTAAACCGTATTATGACATTAAAGTCGCAATTTCCGGCATGCGCCTTGACCTTGGACGTCATTCAAACAACTAACATTTTGAGAATAACATGATTTTCTGTAGGCAAAAGCGTGACTAAACACATATACTTTTCAACTAAGATACAGTTAAGCGAAAGGAAATAAATAATACATATATCATCTATTATAGTATAAACTTCTATGTGCGGGTTTCCTTACGTTTGGAATGATACCAATAATCGGTATGCTTCACTTAATAAATCAAATATTGGTATTCTAAGTATTTCCCAAGAATCAGTGAGAGTGCGTTTAGATCTAAAGCCTGCATGAGATTAATCGCGCCACATACGTATTAACTACATACAGCTATTGTTTGCCAAGACCATCTCGTAGATAAAGTACTGAATATCTCAATTTTGCAAATTCTCGAAGTTGATCGGCCGACATGTGCTTGAAATATCCATACAATATTATAATCTTTGAAGTATAAATTATTGATATGATATTACAAAAGAGCTTACAGCATCTTACTTATAATAGATATTCTCGATTACTTTGCGCAATTTGAAAAGCTATTCCAAAGGTCTGATATGTCTGGTATTACTTATTTGGTGTTATTTTAAATCATTTAGTTGAGCTTAATGTTCTTAATGAAACAGCAATTTCAAGGCCGAAAGACCTACAATGTGAAATTTAACAATGATTAAAAAACATTTGTAAATAACACAAACAAAAACACCAGTCTACATTTTCCATTCGTATCAATAACGTGTCCTGGACTGTTTTTCGAGTTCTTAACCCACACTTATCTCATATCTACTTAAAAAAAGTATTGCAGATGTCATAGCATCACGCTTATACCAACATTTAAACTCAAACTAAAGCATACGATAGTACAATAAAAATATCAGGGCCAATCCCAGTCGTCAGATATTCAAAACTAGACCATGTTTAGAGTCAAAAGGGCATTGTCCGAACGACACTGAACGAGAGATACAGATATACTAATACCACATACACATATACACTCATCAAAAAAGCTTTACCGATTTATTAATAGAGACGTTATCTGAAACAATAAATTACTGAAACCAAAATAGAAGATATAAGCCTCATCAGTTCCAGCATCAACTTGTAAACAAAATGGATAACGTAAATAAAAAAATATGAATGGTTAACTTTTCCAAACTATTTTCAGTCTTGTAAAAATGTTGCTTATTAGTTTTGATTTTATAAACATGTTCACGTAATCGGGCTTTCAATGGCCTCCCTGTCCTACAAACTGTATTCCACAAGTATTCACATTTCAAGTGAGAACATATATAATATCAAATTATTTTCAAGAAACGTTTTCCTTGAGTAAACAGTCAAAGATTCTTTTATTTATAGAATATATTATGGTTATTTTGAAGAAAAAACAGCAAATACATTCCCCAGAATTGCACAAAGAAATTTGAGGAAACAACACCCGTCGTCACTTTCGCACAGTTAGTAATTTTAATGGAGAGACTACCACTCTTAAAAAGAAATGAGAAAATTATTCATTATTTGAATCTGTATTAGAACTTACTTGACATGTATAAGGTAGATGTAAATTCAATGTAGGAATATGTCCTTTTAATATATGTACTATAGGTATCCATTTAAACAGTTCAATGAAATTATGTTGATTCAAAGTTAACGAAGCCTGCCTAAAAGGTATTTGGTTTCTATTTGTAGGTATTGTATTGATAAATTTTGGTAAAAATAGCCACCTGGTTTTGATGTAGTAACCATCGACTTGATGTTGCTCTTAGGTTGGGATACGTGTGTGATTGAGTACTCATAAATCGGTCAAACCCCCATTGAACTCCTGTTTTCAATGATCTTTCTAACGCGGCAACCCCAATATTTGCTGATAACGATATGTAGATGTTTTGCAATTTGCAATTCGCGTGTGCTGTCATGAGACGCTGTGTCTGTTAGGCCATGCACTTTATGGATTTAAAGAAAATTGTTAATATGTTACCTTCTTGGTTTGTCAATGTGGTTCGCGTTGTCTTATTGATGATAAAGCATTACGCACATAACGCTTTAACAATTTTAAGATATGTTCACGCCAATTTCTAGTCCTTAGAAACATGTTTTATAGTGGTAAGTTATACGTTACATGAATAACACTAGTTACTCATTTACGCTGCCGCTGTGTAAACAGTCACATGTAAATTATGTCCAGGTGTATTGCAATTTTATAGCAAATAAAAAGCATTACTATCAACGCTGAATATTTTAGAAATGTATTTATCCTTTATTAAAGTATTTGGTCAGTGTCAATATGCATTGAAGGTTTGATTTTCCATATTATACAGCTATTTCTCATTCGCCTTCAAAGAGAAGTTATATAAAGATCTTCGCAGACGTTATACTATACTGACCGTTTCACCATCAAGAAATGGACCTAGTGTGTCATCTTGTCACGTGACGCCTCATATGAGATAATGCAGATTTTCAATATACTTTCTTAGACGATATGCCGATTGTCTACAAAGAAAGAGGTCCCTTCTTGGACGTGCGTATGGCGTCTTGCTCGAATCTTGTTTGGTTGGGCTATAATTGAATCATTGTTGGACGTGTGTATGGCGTCTTGCGCGAATCTTGTTTGGTTAGGCTATAATTGAATCAATGGTGGACGTGTGTATGGCGTCTTGCGCGAATCTTGTATGGTTGGGCTATAATTGAATCAATGTTGGACGTGTGTATGGTGTCTTGCGCGAATCTTGTATGGTAAGGCTATAATTGAATCAATGTTGGACGTGTGTATGGCGTCTTGCACCAATCTTGTATGGTTGTGCTATAATTGAATCAATGTTGGACGTGTGTATGGCGTGTTGCGCGAATCATGTTTGGTTGGGCTATAATTGAATCAATGTTGGACGTGTGTATGGCGTCTTGCGCGAATCTTGTTTGGTTGGGCTATAATTGAATCAATGTTGGACGTGCTAATGGCGTCTTGCGCGAATCTTGTATGGTTGGGCTATAATTGAATCAATGTTGGACGTGTGTATGGCATCTTGCGCGAATCTTGTTTGGTTGGGCTATAATTGAATCAATGTTAGACGTGTGTATGGCGTCATGCTTGAATCTTGTTTGGTCAAGCTATGCTTGAATCAATGTTAGACGTGTGTATGGCGTCATGCTTGAATCTTGTTTGGTCAAGCTATGCTTGAATCAATGTTAGACGTGCTAATGGCATCTTGCGCGAATCTTGTATGGTTGGGCTATAATTGAATTATTGTTAGACGTGCGTATGGCGTCATGTGTGAATCTTGTTTGGTTGGGCTGTGCTTAAATCAATGTTACACGTGCGTATGGCGTCTTGCGTGAATCTGGGTTGGTTCGGCTATGCTTGAATCAATGTTAGACATGCGTATGGCGTCTTGCATGATTTATGTTTGGTTCGGCTATGCTTGAATCAATGTTGGGCGTGCGTATGGCGTCTTGCGTGGATCACAAACAAGAAACATGGAAAACAGCACAAAACTCCACTAACAGCACATTGCATACATACTACATATAACAAAACTAGGTATGTTTATCAAGGATTGTTAGGTACCGCCTTGGAACGGTCAATAAAATGTAAATTTACTGGGGGTTTAAACCAGTTTTTGTGCACAACCTCACTATAATTCAAACAATCCTGAATAATGTAAATACGTAAAAGGTAAATCATATCTAAATTTGCATAAACTTGAGGAAACACAAAATCCGTATAATTGCACATGGTAAACGCCAAAGATAAAGCCCACACATCTATGTTTGATCTGTAAACACATCTATGTTTGATGTGCGTATGGTGTAATGCGTGGATCTTGTTTGGTTGTATTATGATCAGTGTTCTTGGATTTATTTGTACTTAAGTTATTATATGTACAAGAATTAACTGACGCCGCTACCCTACCGACAACCAACAAGAGTCACTCATGACAACACAAACAGTTTACTGGCTAGAGGAGAGGGTCAAATCCTTTCGAAAAATAAACATCACATGTATCCTTACATTTATCAACCATTCGGTTATAACTAAACAATGGTAATACAAGTACAATACGAGTAGGCTATAGTTGACCCAAAAATTCGAAACAACCACTAATCAAAAGACAAGAAACGTCACAAAACAACAAACTTTTGCACAAATATCGGTATAAGTATAAAGTAGGGAAGCTTTAGCACGGCCATTGGAAACGGAAGAATGTCAGCTTAATCTTTCCCGGCATAAAATTAAAGAAAGTATTAAGCATTAAACGCTAAGATTAATTTTGAAATCACCTCAAGTACTCCACGCACTTTAAAACACTTGTGATGAATAAATATTTCGTTAACTAAGCCTGGAACTTACCTTTATAAAAATCTTAACTCATTTACTCATGGTCATATCTAAACCAATATCAACTGAAAAAAGTATTATAAATCATCAAAGCAAAGCGACAAGCTCTGATTTCATTAATATTATTTTAACATTAAATCGTCTTTTTCTACAAGTGTAATTATCTTTTGTACTGTTCAACAATTCAAAAGGGACCTTAGAATTTTGAATTGAAATTATAATTCAGACAAATGCTCTTTTGCTTTCAACGAGAAATTTTAAGAAGATACAAATTCAATTTTCCAGAAAGATGAATTAAATTTCACAGAAATATATATCAATGTATTAGATTTTTTACTGCTAACACTTGTGGAATTTAACCTGATATATCATTTTCCCATATAACGTTATTTTCAAACTTGTAATTAATGCTATAAAACGTTTTCCTTAGAAAGCACACCGCCTTGAGATAATGGATTAAGTCACGTCGTTATTTGTAAATTGATATATAATCTTTTAAAGCTACTTTAATACATTCTCCTACAAAATCGGATTTATTTTATTAAAAATAAAAAATAAAAAATCTTTATAAGAAAGGTCGAACGCATAAAATAAAAATTTGACAACGTTAATATTCAGCAGCATCATAAATATGAAAAATCGGAATATTCATCGAATTGGCGTAGAATATACGTTTGTTTAAGTCAAGAACTATTTGGAGAAATATTCATGAAAAAGCTCCAGACAATAGATCGTGTTTTGACGTATAGGTTGAATTAACTTGATTTTGAAGATTTGCATTGAAAAGTCCACATATTTCGAAAATAATTAGATTCTTAAAGTTAATGATGCGTTCCTAATTTGTGAAATCCCCACCGCACAAACAGTTTCCTTGCCGGAATCTCCTTACAACAGTTACACTGATAGCAAACGCATAAATGCAATTATTTTAACTTAATTCAGTACGATTTATTTCAATTAAGTTCCGCTTTATTCGCGTTCTCATTAAGTTAATGCATAACACTGGTGTAAATATCTGATTTAATTCATACGGCCCGACGAATTCCATAGATCTTTAAAGTCACCATATATAGAAAGAAAATAAACAGGGAAGTTTCTTCCTGTTTAACCACCGATTAGGAATATCTCTTTCTGAGAACAATGGAAAAAACAACTTTTTCAATGTTATTTTTAACTTGTGAATGAGCCAGTGTTTGTAGATGAGCATGCCTTGCAGAACGGAATCCTCTGTCTACACGCAAGTAACATTAAAAATCGCAAGATTGTTTAGCTTATAGTTATTTTTGTCTTGAAACTCTTTTATGACATTTTATTTAATATAATATAACATATTGCTTTTTATTTAATATATATATACATATAATATACAACAGAAATTCAGACACGGATTCACCTCCACTCCTATATCAATAGTTACACGATAGGAAGATGCTCCAATATGGTATATAAAGGGAAAAAGCATATACATTGTTGAAAACGTTTCATTTATTCATTGGAATCGTAATGTAGACGCCATTTCGGTACGATGTAAAGATTAGTGACCCAATATGGAAAAGATATGGGGACAGTGAGTAACCAGTCCTAGACAAATTGCATTACGTCATTCGTTCTGATGAACCAAGAAATGTCCCTTTGTTGAAGATAATGGTGATAGTTTTGACAATTTTTGCAATACTTTTGTTTCGTTTGATAACTGCTTGACAATGTTATTGCTGACTCCTCATCAGTAAAGTTTCTGATTTAATATTTATTCTTAATAGCTGGGAAAAGTATGATCCTCCATAAACTTTACCTGATTTCGCTGAGAATTAATATAAACCGGTTTAACGATACTCTCAAGTGATATTGAAAGTTCAAATGACCAAACACAAACTGTATGTTTTCAACCGGGTCTTAACATACAAACATTACTTATGATAACCTTTTGCTTTCATTTTGCTCTTTGGCCCTTATAAGTTCTTTATATTCTTACAGCTCATTCCTCACATTGGGTACAGTGTATATTATTGCACATGAATGTTCTCTGATATTAAATTATATCTAAAATTTACATTAAACTAAAAGGTAAGTTTGCCCCCAAGAATGATGATTCCCAGTTCAGCGTGTACTTCTGACTGTCGAAGGAAAGTATAGTCTAAAATAGAAGGAGAAGGGTCTTTAGATTTGCTTAAATCTGCTTAATCAGGAAATTTGAGACAAAATCATGCTTACCGCATGGTTTGTATTGCACAGGATTTAAAGTTATTAACTTCCGACTAGTGCACAGTTGCAACGGTTCTCAGACATTTAAATCAAATACAGTAATAGGTACCTTGAAATAAATACTCTTCAGTATACGAAAATGGCTTTGAAAGTACTTTCAAAAAGACTATTAGGTTAAAGAAAATAATATAATAAATATGATTCCGGCCGACCCTAAATTTTAACCACCGACCCTACTCTTTTCGTTCGTGATTCCTCCTCATAAGTACGAATCACTGGTACGAATTCAATTTGTACGAAAGCTATCAGTACGAATCAACCGCATTTGTTTGGATTTCTTCGTTTAACTGAAAAGGCAAAACAATATAGGAGGCACTAAGACGGCAACATGCCTTCAAGCAGTAGTTTTAAAACTGTTTTAAGTCGAAATTTCATATGAAATGAGATCAAATCCCCATTATCAGACATTTGAAAAAAGTTATTTTATAACTTTGATCCACTTTCAAACATCACGTCAACTGACGGTGTCATTGGTGTCAGCGTATGCGAATGGGGATAATCCTGACCACAGTTTTATAACGTTATTTTAAATAATGTTATGACAGATCTTTTAAAGCAGTTTTAAGCTTAAGAACACGAGATTGTTCTGATGAAGTAGCACAGTAGCATTGCATTTAATCTTTAAATATATCGAACTATCTCTTATACAAAAAGATTAATACTCTTGAGCTAGTATGAACACTGTTTGTAAGAAAATAGTATTTTAGATACGCTAATACTAGACAAAAGGAATATATGTCCGATATTTGTACATTTGTCAATAATTTGTTGCGCAGACACTGTCTCAGTACTAAAGCTACTAGGCGGTTTTTAGAACAAAGTCTGTTCCCTGAGAGGCCAGAAGAAATCTCGAACACTCTGAAGTAAAAGGCAGACACATAGAATCTAACCCTGAACTTTTAATGTTTTCTGGGTAAATCAGTTCGCTTTCAAGCAGCAGCCACCATTGGTCAGCTTCATTAGATTTTATGTGACAAGCTTTCTTACCCGACCCCTGGGATCCTGTGAACTAAGGGATTCCCATTAATAAAATAACTTGGAAATAAGGTTGGAAATTGTGCGAAAACCACTCACCATGCAGCTTTGTTACAAAGCAAGTTTTATAACTAGCCCATATAAATTGATGTCTTTTGACAATTTTCTTTGTTTGAGCGACTGAAGAGTGTTCAAATGTTAGATATCGTTTTGTACAGACATACCTGGGTATACTAGACATAACCATTGCCTTTTTTGTGCAATTGTGAATGAAAGTTTATGGTTTTCGTTATTTAATTTAGTGATTAAGGAGTGGTTATAAAGGTGTCATTTTGTTTAATCTTATAATCGCATACTTAGCTCTTTTAGTCATGCAATTCATTAATAAAAACTACTTACACTTTGAAAACAGGTAAATTTTCAACGGGTCACTTTAGCGTCAATTTATCATATTAGCATGATTTGGAAGATGCCAAACGAATCCGTACAAATTGGAAAATGATACATTTATAATGACAAGTAAAGAAAGACTGCCATTCCAATCTTGATCATGGATGTCACCATACATACATGTTGACAGCAAGTTGTACTTGTATTCTGGAGTTATGATGTCAATGATAACATTCAATATTTTAATGATTTCATGAGATGTGCATGTATATCCTGTTACGGCCTTTATACCGATAATATTTATTACTTTATAAGATTGAAGGTGTGCATCTACATAGAGTAGCGCAAATATTGGTAAGGAAATATATCCATAATTTAAAACACTCCGTTTATTCCCGTTCTAACCCACAGTTGCAACTAGTAAACTTTTGGCTATTGAGCTTGTTTCTATAGTTTTTAGACTGTCGGCTGCAAGCCGACAGTCTTTAGAGAGCGGTATTTCAGAAACGCGACTAGTCGCCTGACACGACATATTGAACATGAATATATTAATACACACCACCTGCGTAGCAACAGAACTACTTACGTGAATGCGGGGCGTCAAGTACTTGCTTATGTGTATTTAACGCGTTATTGCCTTTTTTTATGACAAACATTGCGTGTTACTCTTAGTATAGTTGTACTTGCAATTTGGTGAGTTTTAATGAACAAAGTAATGAAAAATAATGAAAGTATAGCATTTAAATACGAAGTCATTTTACCCTACAACCAATAGTAAGCTACACCACATGTTTGCACCCCGTGTGACGTCACACATATCCCGGCATTCAAGACTGACCCGGCAAACCCCGGCAAAGAACATATTTTATGAATGAAAGCTATTAAGAAATAAATCATACGCGGTTAAGGAGTTCATATCATGTAATATTTTGTTAAATAGCTTTTATGTTTCAAATGATTTATTTTCAGCAGCAATCGAACTATTGTATTTGTTTGAGTAAGTTATTTGGATAATAACTATCACAGTGTTTCAACGTTATGCCTATTGTTATTCTGTACTATAGGGTGTAGTTTTTAAAGTCATACACAATATGGCGGCGATTATGCGGAAATGAAATTGAATGTTACTTCGAACACGTTCCTCTACAAAATAACCGACCTGTATTTAGTGTTGTTGCTTCAACATCAATCAAAAAAATTTTTTTAGATGGAGACAATCCAGAAATGAGCTGCCAGGAAGTGATCGATTTCGGACGCGAAGGTACATGTACATTAGTCTGAAATAAAAGACGTGTTATACGGGATTCTTCCAATCCCTAACGTCTAAACGGGTTTGTGCAAAAATCGGGAGTGTTTGGAAAATATTGAAATTGTATTAAATGAAGTATTTTATGGTTGAAATAGATAATTAAGGTTTATATTCATAGTTTACCATGGAAGTGCAAAGCTATATTGCAAAAAAAGCATTTAATGCATTAAAACACAGATTTTATCTTTCCATTGAAAGGAAAGTTAACTGACACAGACAACAATTATGCCAAGCGGAACAACTTGACCCAATCGTAATAACTCGGCCACCTCCGACAAGCTTCGAGATAATACAATTGTAACAACTCGGCCATGGCCGAACAATGGGAACACCTAGGCCAGTATCCAACAGGAATTGACTATCTAGAAGCTTACAGAAGATGGCGAGTTGTTACAATTGATGGCCGAAATGTTCCGATTGTTGTAAAATTGTGAACTGCAGCCTTGCAGGTGCCCTTCATGTATATATTGTTATGTTTTGACAGAATGAAATGAAGAAAAAAACCATCAAACTCATAATTATTTGCTGGATATTACTTTTTGGTTACGGAATTTATATAAAATAACATTATCTGGTAATATTTCTTGTTTTAATGAAATGTTATAGACGCAATATGCTTTAACCCCGGAATCCCGATCGGAATAACTACCCACTTGTCGTACAAAACAATTTGTACGTGAAGGATTTGTTGTGTCAAAAATCGTTAAAAAAATCTGTCAACGTAAAATTATTTGGACTAGAAGGTACATCTAGCTGATCCACATCTCTTAGTCTAAATATTTGTACATTGACGGACTCTTTTTACGATTCAAAAAAAAAAAAAAAATACATATATTTACATTATATAAATATGGCAAATCCTTCATTACAACATCTTCATGTTACTTTCAATTCAGAGTTGATTATTCACTAAAATTATTTTGCATTTTTAATTGTTGTTTAACCTGAAACGTCTCAACCATCAAAAAAACAACATATGTGCTTCAATAGTCTAAAAAAATAGACGTGTTATATGGGATTTTTACAATCCCTTACGTCTAATCGGGTTTGTGCAAAACAGGTGGGGGGGGGGTGAAAGATATTGAAATCGTAGTTAGATAAGTATTATATGTTTGAAATAGATATTAAAGGTTTATATTCGTATTTTAGTTCTAACCATGTAAGTGCAAATATTTTTTCACAAAACAAGCATTTAATGCATTTAAACACAACCATTTTACCTAGCATAGCAACTGGACCATCTCAGGTTAACTTCGAGATAGACCAGTCACCTTTTGTATATATCATTTTAACAACTTGACCATGGCCAAAAGGCTCCGATTGTTGTAAATCTATGTACCGCAGCCTTGCAGGTGCTCTTCATGTATAACCGTTTATATCATTATGTTTTGACAGTATAAAATGAAGGAAAACACTCATCAAACTCATAATAATTCGTCGCATTTTATTGTTTGTGTACATAACTCATATTTTAGATAATTATCTGACCGGAATCCCAATCGGAATAGCTACCCACTTTTGGTACAACAAAAAATGTATGTAAAGGATATGCCATTTCAAAATTTGTAAAAAGATCAGTCAAGTTACTATTATTTGGACTAGTGCTTCAAGTGTTTGATTTATTTTCTTTATAATGTATAATGCACCTGTCAATTGTAGAGCCAAGCTGGGAACTGCCTAAAAATCAGTTACCCGGTTAGCTCAGTTTGACAGATCTCCATGCAAGTGTTCACATGGTCGTGGGTTCAAGCACCATACCAGTAGCATCTTTTCTCAAAGGTTTACTTTAGAACCCATCATCCAGGGGTTGACGATTATAAATTTTTTATTAAATATTACAGGCCATGTTCTTTTGTAAACTTTCAGATTGAGAAGTGCCTGGATACAAGGCTAGTATTGTTAACATCATCTGATACAATCAACTGGAACAAAGCTGAAATGGCTGCCTGACCTGACTTAAAAATCGGATGGCAATACATCAGACTAGAAGAGTATTAGTATTGAGATGGACAAAATGAAACATGAGCCTACCAAAGCTGACAGATTGCACAAGAAACACATAAATGCAGGTATTTGCTGAGATATTGTAATTATTTTTTGAAACTTCTCATTCATTTAGGAAGTTCAGTTGAAACAGAGTTGGCAGAACATGAACTAAAGTATATACATATTGAATTCTAATTTTTAAATGAGAACTTTACTGGCCAGCACAGATTGGTAAAATGCTAGTCTACCAATATAAATGTGCCTGGTTCGAATCAGTAAAGCTGATGAATGAACTGGTTGTGTAGCCAGGATGTGAATAGGTCTGCACTTGGCTGATAATGCATATCACTTTAAATGTTTAAGCTGCACTCTCAAAGATTGACTGTGTTACTAACTCTTTTTTTTATTTCTTGATCTTGTAATGAATTATTTTATGCGAATTTCTGACCACTGGTCATAACAGACAACTGGAAAAAGTAGATCGCTACTTTCTTATATTAATTCAGTCAAAAAAGACAAGTGAAAATATTGGAACGCTGATTTCTTATTTAAATACGATCAAAAGATGGTGTTCTATGCCAAAAATCTCATTATTAGTAAAGCGTTAGTAATGCTTTTAACCATAAAACAATTAGTCAGAAATGTAAATATAAAAAAACATGATCATATCTTTTGTCAGCAGTCTTATATCATCAGTTTTCATACTGCTTTTTATTAGCTTATTCCAAGCCAAAAAGTAAAAGAAGTTGTCAAAACATTCAATATGTGACTGAGAGTGCAGCACTCTCACAGATTGAACATTTTGACTACTTGATTTATTTTTTGTCTTGGAATGGGCCAATTTATGTGAAAATGCATGTTAACCATTCATATAAGATTGCTGACAATAAATTAGTCAGAAAATGTTTATATTGAAGTTCAAAATGTTTTATGCATTTTTCTTAAATCGTTAGTAACGCTTTAAGCCATAAAACCTTAGATTTCGACCTGAAATAAGGAAGTCTGCAATGTAATATTTTGTCAGTAGTCTTATATCACTGGTTTGCAGATATTTACGCAAAAAAATAGGTCATTCCAAGACAAAAAATACAAAAGTTGTAAAAACAGTAAATCTGTCAGAGTGCAGCTTTAAATGACTAAATGTTTTGATTTGGCTCAATTCTCACCTAAAATCTTTTAGTTTTGTTGCACCTAAATGGTTTGTTTTTAACAACATTACACTTGCATATGTATAAATTTGTTCTTAAATTTGTAATTTAGATTGGAGGATTCATTCTCTGGAAAATAGAACAGGGCATGTTACATACTGTTATCATTGCCATGACAGAAACCATATTGAGGAGCTGGTCCACCTGTAGGAAGAATTGCGCTATTGGTTGGAGCAGCACTATTCCCCAGCCATACACCAGCACTTAGTTTGTCATAGGGAGCATTTCTGAGCAGTTATGGAGACCACTAACTATGCAGGTATGTCATAATCAAAATCTTGGTTTATATAAAAAAAAAATATAATTTAGCATATGTTGAGAAGAAATTTAATTCTAGATTGAAGGCACACACTATAATTTCATGCCCAAAAATATATTTCTTATTTTAATGCGTTATCATGTCTAACTCATTTGACTTAAATGATCAAAGCAAAAGAAATGCAATTGATTAATCTGCAGATATGCAAATGTAAACTTTATAACTGGGGAAATTGTTGCCACTTGTCTATTTATTAAAGAACATATTTATAATTAATAATGTTTAATCTGTATACAAATCATATGCCTTCTTTGTTTTAACCATCAATGTCAAAGAGTCCAGCATGATAATGGATTAAATTGAAAAAAAATGCATTTATTTATATGAACCCTTTAAAACAAAGACATTTCCTAAATCCAATAAAATATAATTGAATATTGATGCAGAGTTCAGTTAGAATATAATATAACTTTTTTGCAGTTGTTGCAGTGAAACTTGCACCAGTGTGTTTTCTGTCGAAATAAAGAGATAGTGTCCAGCAATGAAGACCCAACTCAAGATCTGACCTTGTAAGGCCAATATGAAATAACTGTGTGGAAAAATGGGAAAAACCTGCAGTCAGGGATGCACGGAAATCATCAAAAGAACAGTGTTAAATTAATCTTGAATAACTTGACATTTATTTTGTTTGACATTTATTTATTCATGGTGCAGTGAAAACATGTTTTTTTTCCTCATGGTTATTTAAATTTAGAATTGATAGGAGGGAACATCATTATGTAGTTTCATGTTCATAGTCAGATCAAAACCCATGTACATGTATAAATGAGCATTCGAAAATATCAGAATGGAACTTGTTGTATGTAGTGTAAGTTAATTAACATAATAAACAAAAATATTTAATGAATTTCAATTTATTATGCCCCCTTCAAAGAAGAGGAGTATATTGCTTTGCACATGTTGGCTGCTACGTCCGTCTGTCTGACAGTAGACCAAAGCTTTTCCTGGTTGATAACTCTAAATTCCTAGACCTATTGTCAAACTTGACATGAAAGTTTGGTTTAACCAGTAGATGACGCCTTTTGATTTTAGGGGTAATATGGTCAAAGGTCATAGTGACCTTGAACAGGAAGGTGTCAAAGAATGTCTGACTGATAAGTTGACAATGCCTGCACCTATGGCCCTGAAACTCAGCATGGAGGCTTAGCTATTAGATGATCCTATTGATTTAAGGGGTCGTTGGGTCAAAAGACAAGGTCACAGTGACCTTGAATGCTTAAAGGTTGTACTAATAATGACTGGACAAAGCCTGCACCCATGGCCCTTCAACAACTTGACTTTGGGGTTTGGCCTGACCAGTAGGTGAGCCCTATTTATTTGTCACAGAGACATTGAACGCAAAAAGCTTGCCTGTGTGACAACTCGACAAAGTCTGCACCCATGGCCTTCAAACTTGATATTTAGGTTTGGGGTGACCAGCAGATGACCCCTTTGAATTTGGAGGTCAAGGTCAGAACTCCAATATTGGTCATTAAAACTATGTCATTTACTTATTCCCTGCTGCTAAGAGGATACATGTTTATCAGCAAATATCAGCCATCATCTGAATATGATTGAAAACTTTACCAACTACCCTCATACTTTGAATAGCATAATCTTAAAACTGCCTCTAATGCATCTTTTGTCAATGAAAAACCAGCTGTCATTTCGGTCCATGCATATTTCATTCAATTGTCCAGACATTCTTGACAGCATGGCGCTAATTAATGCTGCAGGTTTAAAATTTAAGACATTAGTTTTTTTTCTTCAGCACCATGCAGATTTATTAACACTTTTATAATAAAAACAAACTAGAAACATATTTTAAAGATATTGTTTTTTTCATGGTATGATGCCACAGCACCATGCAGATTTGTTTTCACTTTTATATCAAAGAAAGTAACTCAAGCACAAAATTAATTTTGTAGATATGTTGATAGAAGTTCTGGGAGGCATTTTTAGGCTTGAAAGAGCATCATTTTAAAGTTATATTTTTATTTTGTCCCTTGAATCTTGGGTATAGTTTGTATTGTATTTGCATTTTAAAGACATTGGCTTCAACAGACCCTAATGAAATGAAGGAATGTAATTGCTTACTGAAACTGTTAAAAGCAACGTCATAAATTGAAGCAATTTTAACATAAGGTATATGCAATTAACTAATTTAAAGCGGTTAAAACTTAGGAAACTTGAATTAAGAACCTTGTAGGCCATTGGATACATGATTAAGTAGGGCCAATATATTTGTTCTTATTATAATCACATTTATCCTTCTTCATCTTCCTTAAAGAGTGTTCATCATTTGTATAAAATCATTTGATCACGTTTCATTTGAAAGAACTTTGCGGTAGTGGTTACATCAGCGACAGTCTTGCAGCGCTTTCATTCACATAAGTAATCAACTTAGTGCCATGGACTCGAGTTTAAAGCATTCATCTATTACTGCAGTATGTTTTCCTATATCCCGGCGAAGCCTTAAATTTGTCTTAATCCGTTGCGAATTCATTTGAAGTATTAGCCTTTCTAACTGGATATTATTTACCAACTTAATATGATTCACTACTTGTGATTGGTCAAAATTACAAACACATATGTCAATTCTCAAACCAAACCCATTTTAACAAATAACCGCATCGTTTAGTTTATAAATGTACATGTTTTACTCTTTGAGCACATTCTCTCTAAGTTAATTTGATAAAAATATATGGTCAATGTTTTATTTGATATAAATTTTGAAGAGAAAATTGTACTCGAGTTCAATATATTCAATTTATTACTTTTCATTATTAGGCAGGATCATGTTGTGCTCTCGAATTAATATTCTTCAGAATACTGAGCAGAATTGTTTAACAGCATTATGCACAAGATAAAAAATAAAATAAAACAGAGTTTCATTTTTTTTTCTAAATTAATCTTTGTATCAAAAGCACTTATTTTTTCTTTACATATGAATAAAAATATCGCTAAATGAATCATCTCGAGATGTAAACCATTATTGAATACAAAACGGCTTTAAGCTTGAATTGGAGTCATTGTGAACAAAATCATAAAAAATGACGAAATTTAGGTATTAAGTATCTTATAATGTGTATAATAATAGTTCCCTCCATTGCGTCATTAACATATTTCTGTTATCATATTACTCAATAATGTTTGAAACATAATAATGAAAAAAACAGCAGCCAAAAATCGCCGCGCTTTTGTTTAATGGAACAAGGACATAAAGAATATATTATGTTTGTCCGTAACTTCTACTTCATTTTTGTTGTCGTTAACTAGTGAGCTTCATTTAATTTGCTCGCTTGCCCGATTGCGTTCATACAGCATATGCGCATGAAAAGTTTCGATCAATTCTTAAATGAATACCGATATCATTTATGTAGGTCTTTTATTTCGTGAAAATTCAATTACATTTTCCTTGAAATACATAAAATATCTCTTCAAAGAAGATAAACACAATGAAACACTACAGCGGTATAGAAACGTAATTCATTTTGAATAATTGATTCCTCAGTTCATTTCGAAAGACATATTGCCGGGTAATTCTGTGTGTCGTGACGATGACATAGTTTAATTGTATAGTTGTCAGCTTACATTAAAAAAGAGATTTAATCAAGAACGGTAGATGACATCAATATTGCCGTATCCAAGAATGTTGTGAAGTGTTCTCCCAATAGGATTGACTTTAAAATGGAACGCGTTTGATTACGAAGTCCGTAGCCCAGCCACGATATATCTAATTTAAAAAATCTTTGGCATTTATGAAAATATAAAACAAATGTTTAAATATAATAGATTTTAGTGCGTATTACGTCATCTTTATAAAGGATTCTTTGTGTTAGAAACTCTTAAAAGCTAGTTCTTAAGTGGCAAACTGATATTGTTATTAACAATAATCTTTATGTAAAAGTGTTTTATATTACATTGTCACCGGTCTCAAATAAGGGGGACATACGAGACACCTTGATCGATAAACACAGTAACTCCCGATCCCTAAATGACGAGCGAAAGGCAAGAGGGCGTTCGGTATCCATTTTTTAATTACATGTATCTGCTAGGTGGCCAACCAGCCATTTCAGAAGTAATATTGCACATGTACAGTACAAAACAAGGCTTGTACTTATCCGAAAACAGGATGTAGTATTCGGGAAATATATATGTATGCATGTAGTATGTGGAAAATATATATGTATGCAATGATGTATTACATGACATTATATACTCACTTTGAAGACACTATCCTTATTCTTACTTATTTTAATAATAACGTAATATTTGTATTCTGTTCGACGCATTTGCCGTATAATATAAATATCAAACAAGATACTTAAACACAAGCAATTGTATTATGGTCTTCGTTATATAGTGATATTGTGTTGTCTCTACTTGACGTATGTACCTTCTCGTTATATGTTGCCTCTACTTGAAATGTGAACCGTCGTGTATCCGCGTATCTTTTACCTGGCTTCACGTCGTTTTCCTGGAACCCTTATACGTCGTTTCGTGGTAATATTTTAAACCTCCGATCAAGGTCCATTACGGACCCTGTTATGTTCCAATGGTTTGATTGATATAAGCTCATGGTGGCGTGTGTTGTCATCCCATCTGGGTTAATTACATTGTTACTGGTATATATGAAGCTCTCCACATGACATTCATTTCATACACTATAGTGCGTGTTGTCTCTTCCATTCCGCAGCATGATTTCCAGCTGTCATTCTGGCTGAGATCTGTTTTGGCATTAATCGTTGATCAAGATTAATTAACGTTTACATGTAAATCGAGATTTGAAACGAGATATGAGTGTTTTTAGTGGACAAAAAATGTGGCCAGTTTGTCAAATCTTTTAAAAATGATCCTATCATGCAATAATGAATCGAACCGCTACCCTTGGTTAAAAATAATCCCTGGTTCCGATCAGAAAAAACAACAGCAAAATGTACTATGGCCCCAAAGCTAATATGTTTAGTACTTTAACAAGTCTGTAATTTGGAGATATATAAAAAGTTATGATTTTTCTTATTGAGCATTGTATTGCGCTGCCGTAGGATTCCTCTTCCGGAGTGTGAACATCAGTAAATAAATAAATTTAATTATATCGATTTCCAAATTGCGAAACGACATAACATATATAACCGAACGTTATTTTTACATTACAATGCATTTATCAGTTTTGACCTTCGCAACCTAGAACACGGAGTATTATTATATAAGTAATATAGTAATTATTTCTTATTGTAACACCATAACAATGTCATGATAACTACAAGAGTTCTGAAAGCAGCAATGCATTGTTCGTACCATTATGTGTTATGTTTGTACATCAGATATTTGTTACGTCTACGATAACTGAGCAGGAGCCCAGTTTCTGTCTCAATATAGTTCATTTCCAAATTATCAATATTTCTATACATATAATAAACATGAGACAAATAAAAAAATGCACAATAAACAATCTATCACCGGTTAACATGTTCGACATTCTTGGCTACATTCCTTCGCTTGTTTCACCTGTTTATTGCAATTTTGTATTACTTATAACTACATTTTGAAAGAAATAGAAACATTTTGATATAGAACATTCCATTCACTGAACCATTGGTTGTTAGTTATTTTAGGTGCAGAAAGCGCTTGTCGATATGTAGAGTGATTTTACAATTGATTTTGAACTTCCTGCGCTGATTAAGATATAATAATTAAATGAAGTAAAGGTGATTGCAACCTAATATTGAAGGAACTATTGATGTTGGGAGAATCATTATAATATAACTGCTTTAATTTCAAGGCAAACACAAAGCAAGTTAATTATCCGATTTATTTCTAGAATGAATAAATACAAAGCAGAACATATTATTACATCTATCTCATCCTTAATCAGGCTTGAAGTTTTAACATGTAGTTTTATTTGGCTGTTAAAGTGTCAAAACGGAAATTTTAAACAAACACCTTTTGCTCAAACATTTCTTTTGTAGATTACAATGGAATTTTTTTCAAAGTAAAAAATAGTAAAGATATTATTGCTTTTTTAGCTATCGAAAACTTTTTATTGATTACCATGTCATTGTTTTGAAATATTGACGGATGTGGGAATATAATTTGGTGGCTTATCTCTCTTCATTATGTTAAATTACAGTTATTAACATAAAGATAAAGAATAAAGAAACACTAATTATTAAATTTTAGGTATCGGATTATGTTAGAAGACGTTCTTGTATTGAGGTATTTTTATTCTCGGTTCCAATGATTTGACGTGTATACCGGCAAACAATTTGCCGAATGCAAGGCTCGAACAACTGATCCCCGTATTATGAACGTAAAGCGCTATCATCTGTCGGCTTGTAAATCTTAATGCAAACTACAACTGTTTAACTCAATTTCAAAAGAATCATGATGAACTTAATTGTTTAATATAATTATGTTGTAATAAACTTAAAACAAAATATTAAACAAGTCTCCACTCGACACAACACGCCATTACTTTATGAACTATTTAGTTTCTTTCTGTGAATCATATTTTCTTATCATAAATACAATCGATTCGAAATCCCAATTCCATAGTAGAAGGTCTGCCGTTGCCATGGACAACAGAAACATGTTGGTCACGTTCTGCATGGTCTTGAACTTTGCAACGGACAGGATCAATAGGCTGTTACCTAGCAACCCAAGCAACATAGTAATGCCGTAGGTGTAGGCCACTGGAATCACCTGGTCCAGCGGCAGGTGATAGGGGTCGGCGTCGTATTCATAATCCTCGTAAAAATCATAATACTCATCATCAAAAGTGGAGTTCGACATGACTATGCTACTATTATCACAATTATATAATATTTCAGTTATCTTTCTTATTTATTTTCCAGAAGAAAAAAAAAAAATTTAGAATAGCAAAATATTAACCATTCACCAACTTAATTACCACTAACGATATAAAAGCTTTAAGTCATACTAACATCAATAAACTAATATCATAATAATCTCATATTTCGATCTGAATGCGAATCCAGAGAGCTTGTATTGAATATAATACAAATGACTATGGTATGTTTATGCGCGGGAGGAGACAAGTGGAATATATCTCGAAGAAGCGCTTGGTGGTAATTTACAGTTCCCTGTTGTTCATTATTTAAGTATCAAATAACAAGTGGCTGCTATGCAAAGTAACACCAATGGTGTTACTGAATAAAATTTCTTTAATAACACAATTTTATTCTGTAAGATCCTTCAATACCATACGTTATGCCTGTTTAGAGAGAGTCATTTCTTCAGGCTCCCTACGTATAAAATATAGAAGGAAGCAATTCAAGACTGTCACAGACAAATCGTTTTCCAATGGCTAAAATCCTGTTGCGCTATGCATACAAAATGATATAAAGTGAGTCCACATCACGCATTGTTTGACACAAATGGCAAATTCCGCTGGACGTTAGAAGATCCAAAAAAAATATCATAAAACACATTTTATGAGATACGGAATGGTTGTCGGCAGTATATAACAGTGGCGCCTTTTCTGAATGAGTATGATTAAGTTATTGTTTAGGAGGTGTTTATGGAAGTTGGTGCGGAAATGTCCAATCAAATTATTACCTTTACTAACGGGTAATGTCTCTTTAAAAGAAAAAGGTTTACACACCTACCGCCGAAATATAAAGTACGAGTGAGTAAGTAAATCAATAATCAATTAACGTGACATGTGCCACAAACAAAGTATATACTAATATATATACAATATAATACATTCAAAATATCATCGTTCCCGTGAAGTAAAGTGAGTTTCATCGTTTTAAATATGCATATACTAAGTATTTAGCTAATTCCCGAGGGTATTAGGTGTTTGAGATTATTGATGCTTCTATAATCGCATAATACAAATAGTCCTAGTATATAATCAATAGCAAATCGTCACTTAACTTGGACTCAATAATATGGCCCTTCAGCCCTTTGATAAAGTTTAAAAAGTATTAATATAACATTTCAATAAAATGTTAAGTTTACTTGGAAAAATAACATTATGTATATATAAAGTAAACATGTCCAGTAATCACCCACACCACACATTGACCTAAAAAAACGTCAAATATCTCATTAAATTCCAATTTTTACAACGCATATACATTTTTCACTTTCAAAAAGGTGAAAGGCTAAGCTACAAAAATGGTACAATTTTTCCATAATGAGACGATATGCTTAGACTCAACACTTGAAGGGGTAACAGGACTATATAAACCTCCAGGTGGCGCTTGGGCAAGCTTTTGCATAATTTTATGCATGTTTCACATCAGGGACACTTTTTCCAAATTTATGCAATGCTTACAAAAAGTTGAGACATGAAACTTTGCAGGCATGTAGAATGAATGTTAAACAAATAAAAAACCCTTAATTTGTTTTTGAAACATTACTAAAAACATGACTTGGAGAAAAAAATCCAACTGTCAGGTTGAAAATTTGAATTTGCCGGGGGAGTGGCTAATTGGGGTTCTGGAGGTTATGAACTCTCTAATGTAAACATTACCACGTGCTGGTGTTTACATCCCTAGCAGCTTGCTTGTAGCAGACGACATGCCTTACTATCAAATACTGTAGTAACAAAAGTGAACAAACCTTGATAAGTTTTTATTCCACCTGAATATCCCAAAATTATTGATAGATATCATCAGCTTCATTATGCTACATTTTAGTCTAATTGTTTTCTATGATATTAACACTTTTTCCTTTTGAAGCGTTACGTAATTAATAAGTCTGGTGAATCATTCCCAGATTTAAATATGTAACATTGTTTTCATATTTGTCGTTTTAAAAAAAAAATAATTATGAACCTCATTGCTTAAATGTTAGTTGCTCCTTCGCTTTCTATCAAAAGCTCTGTCATCATTACAAATGTTTAAATCCCAGCCAGGTAAAGTGATTATCTCCTATTGTTCTTCAGTCATGTAAACTATATAAAATTATATCTTTGTCCTGATTATTTTGTTCCATATTTTGAGTCTTCCTATTCTGCCCAAAGTTATTATTTTAAAGGAAGGCAGTACCTAGTTCCATGTCTTGCAAATGTTCATGTATAACTGTGTTTGAGTTCCCTCCTTTTTGACTCAAAATGTGCATTTGAGTCCAGTTATCAATAAACAAACCAGATTCCAGCCAGTGACATCTAATTACCAATTAAAGGTGTCAACACTATCTGAATTGTTTCCTTGCTGAGCTCGTTAACAATAAGGTTAATTTGTACTAGGGTTGTGGATGCATTCAAAAAAGCATTATTATTGTTTGTTGACAAAATAATTAGTTTTGGATTCCAGACTGAGAATAAACCTTGCTATTTTGGACTGGAATGAGAATGTTGATTATAAACATTTGAGAGGGATGTCCCATACAGAAAAAAGGATTTAGTCGAAATAACAAAATGCCAGTCAGGGACAAGAAAACAATCATTTCAAAGAAAACATCTGTTAAAGATGGCTTGGTCATCTTTATTTCATATAGAAGATTGTAGTGTGGGGAAATACATCGTCTGCTCTGATCAGCCCTGTTTGTTTACATTTCTCTTGTGTGTGCTAAAAATAGAACACTGAGTTTTTGTGAGTGTGAACTTAACAGATCAGACGTGTTTTTTGTGTTGCTAGAAATATTAAAAAAAAACTGGATTATACCTATCAGTTTACATGGATTTTTATACCAAAATGTGCGTCTTGCTACAAGGATTGTAGTGCGCTTATAACTTTGGATCTAAAAATGTGAACTTGTGAGTCTCGGACGATTTTTGTTAAAACAAAGGAATATGTTTACTATTTGAGAGGTGAACACTTGTCAAGCGGATTCGTACATTCGCGGATTATCTAACACCTGGTTATTATCCATTATATTACCTGGCTATTATGGCAAGCGGAACAATAGAAGATCTTCGGCACATCCCGGATTACATCCCGGGATTTCCGATAGCGCCCTCGGCATTGCTCGCCTATAGCGGAACCGAAATCGTGGACCTCCCGGAACATCACGATCACAATCCTGATCAACTTACGCCCCTTACCGCTGTACGTATCGAAGATAAACAACATACGCCATGTGAATATGATGCCAATGAATACGTAGACGAATATGATGACACATATGATTGCCATGAACCCATTGATATTACACTAGCAAATGAGACAATTGATATGAATAGTCAGCCCCATAGCGATCAGAAGTTCTTCTATACTTTAGACGACTACTTGAGTAACCTGGCTCAAAAACTGTATGTGGAAAAGTTACTCTGCCTGACTAAAAGAAATGACTGTGACATAGTATTGTACAGGTCAATTCTTCTGAAAAGAGCCCGAGAAATCGAAACATGCCCAAAAGGATCCCTTGTCCAACGACGCTCAACGAAGGTGGAAGAGAGCTGTGTGCGATATGCCAAAGACTGCTTCACTCTACAGGAATTTATTGACAATAAAGACGAGAAAGCAATAGGTGAAATATTCACAAAAAAACGCACAACAGTCAAATTTGAAAACGCTTCTAACAGCGTTCATGCTGAAACGTCCCAACTATCGAGTACCGTTCAACAAGAACTTGCATTTATGAAATCCTCCATTCAGCTTCTACAGCAAGACGTTACAATACTCAAGCAGGAAAACGAGATTCAGAAGAAAACAATTGATAAACTAACCGACAATTTAGCAGAATGCAGAAAAACACTCACTGAAAGCAACAATGAAAGTGTACGTCTACGGAAAATAGATATTGACTATATGACCTCTATGAAAAATAGCCTGACCATACTTGAATCATTCTATTTTCCGCGCTACTATGCCGCGGCCGTAATAGGACAAAATGAGCAGCATCTGCCAAAAACCTCAACAAGCGCTCATGTGACCGATCCTGCTACGTTGACCACCTATCACCATAGCAACCAAGGCCAAACACCTGCCCCTGGAAACAACGCTACTCCCCCCGCAAACAACCAGGAACAAATAACAAAGACAAGCATGCAACGAAACGGCGTTGACAACATGGTGCAACTAAACTCTACCTCATCGACAATACAGAGAGACAGTCAATCGTGTGCCAACACCAATGTAGCAAACGAACTCGCTAGCAACCGAGGACTCGGCAGTGAAAATATTATACCCGTCCGCGTCACCAGAAATTTTGGGAAAACCGACGGGAATATTAAACATTCGCAGAAAAATGCCAAAAGCGCCTCTTATACCAAACCAAGTGAACTTCATACACCGCCTGTAATCCGCCAGAATAACACCGGCACACAGGCACCGCATGAGCAGGGCGGTACATTTTCGCCGTCAAACTATGACGTCATCCTCACTCAGTCTGGTAATGACGTCACACGAGCGCATCCTAACCATGACGCCAATCCGACAACACCAGTCCGAAATGTCCCGGGTGACTTTCCAAGAACCGACGTCATAAATGCACCGCCAAGCAATGACGTCCAAGGCGTCATTCTTACATCGACACAACATGGCGTCACACATGCACCGCCAAGCCAGACCTCCGGAACTGCTCCACCTAGACACGAAATCACATATGCTCCATCAACAGATGACGTCACATATGCGCAGCCAAACCAGGAAACAACGGAAGAGGATGCGATATTTGAAAGCGTTCGCTCCCGTCGCACCCAACGCTATTATATCGGAGGTATATCAATGGACTCCAATAAATCAGGACTTTTAAAGTTTCTACAAGATATTTCCAGAAACCGCTAAATTGATAAACACTAAACGAGGAAGCCTAGCACTAAAGCTCACTGTGTACAAAAGTGACTGTGATACGATAGAAAGCCCCTGGTTCTGGCCAAAGAAGATGTATTGTCGCCGATGGTACTCGGAAAGGGCATGGCAAGATAAGTTTAATGACGCTAACAACTACAATGAAAGTAATAATGAATAGTACAATGTTATTTTTTCTCACTTTAGTCATTTTCAATCTAGTAAATATGAGTAATGTAACTCCGACTAAGTGCAATATTCTTACATGGAACGTAAGAGGTGCCATGTCGTCAGCTGGCTCTATAAGTAATCTTCTAGACACTTACGACATCGACATCGCATGCATTTCAGAGCACAAACTTAAGTCACCCAGTGCTACATTCTTAGATACACTACACTCATCATATAGATCTATCTGTGTCTGTGAACAAGTTGACTTAAACGCTAAATGTGGTAAAGGAGGTGTGAGCATAATGTTTAAGAAATCTCTCTCTTTTGCTGTGCAAGAACTTAGAAACATTAAATCCACTCGCTTGACTGGCATTAAATTAACAAGTGTAGAGTCCACTATTGTTACACCTATCTATGTATTATGCATGTATCTACCATCGGCAAATTATACATTTGATGATTATATAGAATGCTTAACCGAACTACAAAGTATTTATGACATGTATTCTAATGACGGTTTTATAATATTATGTGGAGATGCTAATGTGCAACTGACTGATATTAATGACAGAAGATCAACTGCATTAAATAACTTTTTATCTGACAACGAACTTTCGTCGTGTATAAACAGAGGAGTAAATTTCACATTTAAGCCGAGTAAAAGAATTCTAGACTATGTTGTATTATGTAAATCGCAGTTAGATATTGTGTTAGATAGCTGTATTGTTAACGATGATTGTTGTGTTGTATCCGATCATCTACCCATTGTAACCACTGTCTGTTTTCCGTTATATCACTTCATTTTGCCTGATAAACTATTAATTGCATGGAACAAATGTACAGATCAACATTTTAATTCATACGCAGTCGCTCTTGATAACAAACTGTGAAAACTTAGTCTTGATAGTATACGGTTGTGTAATACTGATATACACTCACTCTATGATCATATAATTAGATCAATGTTAGAATGTGCTGAATCAAACTTGCCCATGTCAAAATATAACATGCATGCTAAGCCTTATTGGACTTGTGATGTAAAATGCGCGCATATGATCCAAAAAGATGAACGAAAAAAATGGTGTTCTGCAGGAAAACCCAGAGAGCGTGATAATCCACTATATGTCAGTTACAAATCGGCAAAACGAGCATTCATCAACACCCAAAAGGCTGCTATATACAATTGCAATGAAAAGTTTTATAATGACTTAAACGAGGCTGCGGAGTGCGACATGCGTCTATTTTGGTATTTAGTAAAGACGAAACGTACTTCTAGATCGAATCCAATAAATGAGCTAGCTATAAATGGTATCTCATTGAGGAACCCACACCAAATATCAAATGCTTTTCGTGACTACTACTCACAAACTTTCAAACCTAAGAGTGCACCACATTTCGACAACGAATTTCTGAACAAATTAGATTCTGATGTTAATGCATTCATACAATCGAATGACTATGAGTTCGACCCAAATTTAACAGAAAACGTACAGATCGAAGAGTTAAATAATGCTATTAGAAAAATGAAGATGAGAAAAGCCCCCGGATATGACAAAGTAACGCCGGAGCACATAAAATACGGCGGCAAAACTCTGCGGGCATATATTGCACGACTATTCACGCTAATGATCAAATGTGCTTACGTTCCGGAAGAATGCAAACTTGGTACCATTATACCAGTTCACAAAGAGGGAAAACCAAGGTCCTCCCCAAGAAGCTACAGACCTATTTCTTTATTGCCGGTGCTATACAAGCTATTTGAAAATGTCATCCATAGCCGTTTGAATACATGGTGTGCTGACAGTGGCATCGACTTCCCTAATAAACAACAAAATGCATACCAAAAGCATATCGGGCCCGTAACAACATCGTTCAACGTACAAGAAGCAGTTGCGAATAGACTGGAGCTCGGATCAAGTGTTTACTGTGCCCTACTGGACACCAAGGGTGCATTTGATTCCGTTCGGCAGAGTGCCATAATTATGAAAATGAAATCACTTGGTCAAAAAGGCATTTTCCTGAGGCTGATGGTTAATATATATTCATCTCTTAAAGGATGTGTTCGTGCAAATGGAGTCCTATCCGAAACCTTTCCTGTTCTTCAAAGTGTACGACAAGGCGGAATATTATCAACATGGAGTTATCTCCTCTTCATTGATGAAATACTGAACATCCTTGAAAATAATGGCCATGGTTTAACACTGCATGATATCCCCTGTGGGAACCCCACTCTCGCCGATGATCTAACTCTACTTTGCCCGAACAAAATGTCTCTTGAAAATCAACTCGCTGTTGTCCTTGAATACGCCAACAAATGGGGCTATGAATTTAATTTCAGTAAATGCCAACTAGTTATATTCCAGAAAAACATTCCTCGTGAAACAACAGTATTATTTGGGCAGCAAACACTGGTCAGCGTACACTCTGCTAAACACCTCGGTGTGAACTTGAGGTATAATTTAAGTTGCAGTGAAACTATTTACAATCGTCTACGAAAAGGATACTCCTCCCTTTTCAGTGTACTTTAAATTGAAAAATCAGAGGGCGATGTTAACCCTTTGACAATAGCCTCTCTCGTGACAAAAGTAAGCATACCCACAGCACTGTACGGCGCAGAATTATGGTCCAACGTTTCCGCTACATCAATGCTGCGATTAGAAAGATTCAAGCGCCTAGCAGCTAAACGAAGTCAACATTTACCGACATCGACACGCACGGATATGGCCCTAAGCATGCTAGGCTGGTACACAATGGAATACGACATCCATAAACGTAAACTCATGTTCCTGCAAAAACTTTGTACTATGCCCACCTCATTGCGAACTCGTCAAATATTCAACTATAGACTGAACCTATACATAGCAAAGGGATTTCAACATCAGACAGGCTACATTCCGGACATAATTTCACTTTTGCAAAATACGAACTGATTGGGTCTTTGAATGTGTACCTTAAAACATCCATATTCCCAAGTAAAAGTAAGTGGAAACAAATAGTCAATCGAACATTATCACTGTATCACAAAACTCAGTGGCGAAGAAGAACCAACTCCGACGAGGATTTCCGAAGATTCCAAAGCGTCCATGAGTCTATTGCCCCATCCATTCTTTGGTTGAATGCACAGTCACGCACGGAAATCATTCACGCCATAAGTGCAACCAAGGCCTTAGTTTACAGACAATTTCAACCCGAATACACGTGTAAACTCTGCAAAACTGAAACAAGTGATATTATAATGCATACCATTATCATCTGCTCAAAAACTGGCAGCCTCAGAAAAACTTTTCTACACGAAACTAAAACATTATGCGGTCAGCACATATATACGTTGCTCGTAAGTTCGGATAATGAATACCTAATGCGTTCACTCTTCCAGCCAAACTTCATCACTGCTTTCAGTCTCCCGGAGAAAACTTTTAAGATGTTTCTTAAAAAAGCATGCAAATTTGTTCACGACACTATCAGTCTGTACAATAAAAATAATAGTGTGTAAGTGTGATAAAATATTGCTTGTATTTTGTTGCATAAGTACCCTAACATACACATCTTAAACCTGCCACTAAATGCTTATTTTTCGTTTTCGATAAGCTCTTAGTTATTTGACGGGTAAATATACAGTATGCATGCGTGTACATATTGAATGCAAAATTTGAAAGGTTGGTTCAATCATTATAACCAATCATTTGTAAATAATCATACAACTATATAATATGTATAAGTAATGTACTTTTTGAACATGTATTATTTATATTATTAACTACATTGTATGCCATGTCACTTATATCATATGTTAAATCACTGAAAAGTGGAATAAAAGAGAATATAACAATAAGCCACTCCCCATTTACTCGCTGCCGAGGCAGCGAATGTTGCCCCTTTAAAAATGCAAATTACGCAACACTTGACAATAGGTTCGAGAACTACGAAAATTTCCCCCCTTAATTAATATAAATAGGAATGACATTCAACCTCTGCTCATGCCTTACACGAACGGTCGGGCGTGCATGCAGATAGATCTCTTTTTTTCTTTTGTATTTCATGAGTTGTATTAAAATTTAGTTTCATAAAACAGCATTAGTCTTTGCATTTTAAATAAATATAAGGCGCTTACGTTATGTTCTCAAACGTGCAAAGTCATCATCAAGAACGGAACGTTCATTACACGCAGAATACATATTTACATTTGGCATTCAATGTACTCAACGTACATATATAAAAAGCAGGGTATATGCATATGAGAAAAGTTTCCTAAATTATTGCGAGATATATGAACAAGACATATCTCTTTAACGTCGATGAATGCTAGTTCAAATTTCAGTGGCATAGTACTTTCTTTAACGTCATAGCTGTTTGCAAATAAATATAAAATCAAATAAACTTATGTATCCTGTAGCTGTGGCATTTATTCAAATTATGATGAAAAGTGTAAGGCTAGGTCCTGGAAAAGTTGTTGGATGTCACAATTGACTGTTCAAAAGTGTAGCAAGTGTTGATTGTTTAAATGCGAAACTACGATGACCGTTCCAAGGCGGAACTTGTTACTGACCGTTCCAAGACAAAACACGAAACTGGCCTTTCCAATGCGAACCACGAAACTGACCATTTCAATGTGAAACCACAAAACTGACCGTTCGATAAGTATGGACGATACTGACCGTTCCAATGCGTACCACGATACCTGACCGATTCAAGACGAAACCACGATACTGTTTATTTGAATGCGTTACCATGATACTGACCGTTCCAACGCATGAGCACGTCTTTGGTTTCACGGATTGCTCCAACGAGGTATCCCATCTTACGTACATTTATTTTAAATACTTTTGTAGCTTTATTGATATGAATAGAGCAATTGCGTGTGCGTTTGTTTCTTTGATCGTTTGTCAAATGTTCATAGCATTTGATTCTTGTTCCAATTAACTTAAACTATAAATAGGTTATAGTGATATTTGGACTCTGGGTGCTGTGTAGTTTGACAATGAGTATAGAACATATGCTCTAGAGTCAAGGTACTTGACAAACAGAATCAATTTGATTACTTTTTTCGCTGTTCTTCCTCTTATTTCTCGACAAATGCAATCAAATCTTAAAGCACCAAATGTTTTAGACGAACGTTTATTTGCGGTTTTCCATTGTTAATTAGTATCAATTAGATTTTAATTAATGTATTTTGGCTTCAACGGGAAAGCCGTTAACAATAGCATACATTCTACACCAATCAATCGAACCGATGATGTTTCCATGCCATTTACTAGTTATATGAAATAGATATTTGCCAGACTTGGCAAAACTAATTAATTAACGTTATGTTTTGAAAATTATTATTATTGGTTTCATGTTTGTGTGTATTTTTATCTCTTATCGCTGAGTGCTATAATATTTTAAACAGTTTTTATGCTCAAACATTTACATGCTGTACCAGACACAAACGTACTATTGTTCCTTTGATTAATGTGATTTTACCATTGTTTTATGTTTGTTTAATAGTAAATAATTGAATCCTATATTTGTTAGTTCGACCGTCTAAAAATATGACAACGATGACCATGAGGTGGTCCCTGTGGAGGCATTCACTACAGTTTATTCTATACCCATGTCTTTCCTTGTATCAAACAGTTAATCGTGTTCCCAAATGGTTCAGTACGTATTGATGTAAGAACCAGCAAAAGAAGTGTTAATTTATCACGAGGGGGGGGGGGGTCTTTTAAAAGTGTCTGATGGACTTGATAATACTAGTGATACTTCTATAGAGCAAAACCGCCAATGGATTTGTTGTTTCTCGTAATAAACAGATACATTGCCAACGCTTGTTTCAATTCGATAACTTTTTTTTTTAAAAGAATCCTTATATAAAATCGGCAAATCAGATTAATAAATGATCTGGTGGTATTCGTGGACACATAGTAATATCACATTGGAGTTTACAGTGACAAGTCCAGTAGCCTAATATTAAGCAAAGAACAACCTGAGAATCTTCATTAATTTAAATTATAATTATGCTATAAATTGCCTAGATATGTGTGACGTTACTAATTGTTACTGGATCTGAGGAAAAACAACAACAGCAAAACCATTTAATTTTAAACTTTAGAAAAGAGAATACAGCGTGTCTTTGGGGAAGTTGTTGGTCTATACATTTTATCACCATTCTTGTACGTTGTTTATCATTGTCATTTAGAGTTCGAACTTTTTTATCAAAACTGCCTTTGATTGCCAGAATGTAATGGCTTTCTGAAAGGTATCATGAGCAGTAAAAATATTTCTTATGATATTTTTTTTTTCAGAGTGGATAGCGATTTAATCAAGCCTTTCTTTGTACCGTACATTTTCAATAAATATTAATTTTCAATTTCCCAGCACTTGTCAAAAAGTTTGCGTCTATTTAACGAAGGAATCACAACGTCATAACGTGAAACATCACGATGTCAGAATGTACGCACAAGACATGATCAGATAAAGATCATTCACAAAGATAATCACTCTTGGTGTTTTGGAAGCTTTGTCAAACTGATTGACAATACATACAACAGTTTCGTGTTGCAGGACATGTATGTAGCACTGATCATAGAACTGGAGCAACAACTGTTTGAACATTCAATACATGTTGCAATGATGGACGCAAAATGGATGCATCAGTAAAATGTTCAGTATTAAAATGAAATATGGAACGTGCGTAAAAAAAGTTTTAAGCTATTCCTTGTGATTCTTTTAATGTGTTTGAAAAAAGGTTTCCTAAATACCATTTTGCAGATTAAGTTATACAATTATCGCACGTCCATCAATGGTCTATACATTACTCTTAGATGTAAAATAAATATAAAAAAAAAACATAAATCAGTTGAGAAGTCATTGCTTGTCCTTCACCATTTATTTACATAGATTGAAAAAAGTATTTGAATATCGCTGATGAAAATACTAATTTCTTAGGTTAAAGTTATGAGTATGTCACCATCAAAAAGCAGCGTGAGTGGTGAGTTTGATGGTAGGAAAGGTTTCATGCATGTTTATTGGTTATTTTTTCAACAGTCAATCCAGAGACTGGCAGTGTGTATATCTCATATGTAGACAAGGTGTTTTCTAATCATGAGCAAATGTAATTTTATCGATCGGCCAGTTCGCTAATGGTTTGGCAAATGCGTCATTACGTTTTCTTTACCATTTTGTATATCTTCACAATCATAAAGCAGTAATAACTGTTATAATACTTTCTCAAAATGATTCAGTTTTAGAGGGCTCTGGGCACACAACGCGAATATGTGTTCTAGTACGAGCTTACAAAGATAAAACATGAATGCTGGCTTTCTCAGAACGGAATGATCTTGATCTATTTTTTCCTTGTTTCAACAACGTCAGATTATAAAAACTGTCAATATCATCACGTCTTTTATGGAATCATTTTCCCAAATGAACGTCAATTACTTTTTTCCTTGGAAACCAGGGATAGTCCATTCAACACGAAACGAAGATTGAATTAAGAAGCAATTCATCTGTTTGCCCGATTGCTTACAAAAACAAATGACGCTTTTGTCAAAAGACCTATAAAGATCTTGATTGATACATGTTAGGTTCAAATATCACACATTGTTTCCATTCTATTGCATTCAAAGAAAAAATGTGAAGATGTTTTTTCTTCAGATATGTGCACAAAAACAGTGGAAAATCAGATAATTGACTTTGGAAATAATTTTGAAAGGGGACTAAGCCTCTTTACCCTGTTTTTGGTATGAGTCATCAATACTCATACCCCGAGCTATAAGAAGCCCTGTTGTAATTAAAAAACTATAAAAGAAAAAAGAGTTTGTCGACATCCTAGTCATTGTGGGAATAAGCTTATTTGAATATAAATAGCATGCATGGTTAGGATTGTTACCCCTGACATGAGCACCAGAGGTGTGGACGAAATACTATGCGATGTTATAACAGGCGCCTCAGATCTTTCGCAAGCACAAACTACACCAGCACTATATATAGCTCGAAGATATCCACTCTTTTGTTAAATTCGAAATACAACCATCATTAAATAATGAATAATACTAGTAGCTGTCGTTGTAAATACTTCAACTTATAAGAAACCTATCAAGATATGGGTGTGTATGATAACACAATAAATTTGTCAACTTGTCAGAATCATTTGTCGAAGGGTCTCAGTAAATCCATTATATAATGACATCACGTGCTTGTAATCATTTTCAAATTAGAATCATATGATTATCGACAAAAGCCAAATTCATAAAACTATCATTTATTTTGTTTGGTTAAAGATAGCTAAAATGGTAATTGATTGATTGAATAATTACTACTGATCAACTCAACTGATTTTATAGGCAAACTAAACAAGAGAAAACGTGAGGATAATTTATCCAGTCTTATATAAATCGCTGCTGATTGTTGGATTGACATCTAGGGACAACTAATCTTCCATGACTCTTTAGAGAAGAAAAAGCCACAATTGTAATATTAAGACTTGTCAGAGAATCATAACTACGAATATTTGGCTGAATTTCATTAATCATTGTTCACTAAAACAACACAGTATCGTACTATGTCAATTAAGAAAAAGAATCGGTATACAAATATTAGTAAGGATGTTTTTCATGGATTGAAAAACCAAAAATGTTGGCATTAAAATTCCGCATAAATTGTACAATGACATCGAAATAGTATCCTTATACAGTAAATACAAGTACAATATACATAACTAAGGCAGTGGTAAAATGTACACATGATTACCAAACGACAACGAATCCTCTGAAATACAAACACAAATGTCTACACGTAAACAATATTTAAACATACAGGCCCTTTTAATTTCATAGATCATGTAGCCATCTCTCATTGTTCTAAAACCGTATATAACGGAATGACAAGTTTATTCCAATTGTAAAAACTTCAGACTTTAATTTCCGTTTGTCAAAATAGTGTATTTCTTTTGATATGTTTCGTTATATTTTCAATTAATCGAACAAGCAAAAAAGAAGTTAAGATACTGGTCACAAAATATAAGATTTATAGATAAAGGCTTCACACAGAGAGTGTATATGAAAATAACAGTCGCGGTACGGAATACGGAAATAGTATGTGCAACATTTAAAACGTTGACATACCGACTTAAAATGTTCTTGACACGATAAAAGTTTCTTTTGCAAAACCCTTATACTCGCTTTCCATTTTTAGGTTAATGACTTTGACAACTTAAATTAGAGCATATTATTTTGTTTTGTTTCTAGTTTTTTAATCCTATAAAAGCAACTCGTTCTTTTATAAATGACATTTCAGGTAGACGAAACGTCTTTTTGTTGGAATTGCAAATATTCGCTAAAAAATATCCATTTGATGTTACAATAAATACTCTCTGAGGTAGATCTGTTAATAGATTACGGCAGGAAATAGCCTAGACCAAAGCAATGTACTACTAATTTAATATGGTAAAATAAATATTAGTTAGACAAACACTTGCTTCTAAGTAACGACAGCGAGTTTTGAGGCCTTTCTTTTTTTGTATTGATGATTGTTGGGACAGGTTTGAGGTGGTACGAACATAAATCGGTTTACAATACCAGTGAGCTTCTGTTTCAACGACTGAACCAATGCGGTAGCCCCAACATATGTTAATACATATCGTAAGTGTGGTCTGTAGGTGTTTTTTTGTATACTCTGTTTGTTTATTCTCGTTAAAGTGTCTTTTGGGCCTTGTGCTTTAAAACAGAGCAAACGTTAAGTTTTGTGTCAAATGCGTATTTAGTATATTTTCGTTGTTTATTTCTTGTCCTGTCACAGTATGTGTATCTTATCTATTATCGATGAGTTCGCGAATTGCTTCAATACATTTGCAATGAAATGATTTAATGCTGAACAAACATATTTTCTAAATATCTCAGTAAGTTCAAACACAATGGTAGTATTGTTCCAATAGTTTGGATTTTAATTTTTTTTTCTCGGTATAATAATAACGAAATGAGTTCGAAAATTGTTGTTGTTTTTTTGTTAGAAATAGATGACAGTAATGGCCCGTATGAGGTCCCAGTAGAGCCATTTAACACAGTTCATAATATATCCATGTCTTTTATTGTATCAAACTGTTCTTCATATTCCCAAGGGGTTCAGTTCTTATTGCCTAAAGAACCAACATGAGAAACGTTAATTAAGCACGAAGGGAAATGTCTTTGAAAAATGTCTGAAAGTTCTGATTGAACTGAGGACACTTTGTTATAATGAAAAAATAAAACGCCAATGTAATTATTATTTTTCATGTTTGTTCAGATACTAGGTCATAGCTTGTATTAGATTGATTGCTTTTTTCTTTGACATTTATCTTGTATCAAATATAAAAACGGCAAACTAGATTAATCGATTATAACTTGTTCCTCACGCACCTTTTGAAATAACACATTGGACTTTACAGGGACAAGCCTAGTAGCCGAACATTTAACCATCATGGACTTTACAGGGAAAAAGCATGGTAGCCTATTATTTAACCATTCTTGACTTAACAGGGACAAACAAAGTAGCCTAACATTTAACCATCATGGACTTTACAGGTACAAGCCTAATAGTTTAACATTTAACCATCATGGACTTTACAGGTACAAGCCTAATAGTTTAACATTTAACCATCATGGACTTTACAGGGACAAGCCTAGCAGCCTACCATTGAATCATTATGGACTTAACAGGGACAAACCTAGTAGCCTAGCATTTAATCACCACGGACTTTACAAGTTATCGGATCGGATTTGCAAGTAAGAGAACGGTATAAAATCGTAGTTTTAAAGAATAAAATGCATTGAGTGAGTCGGTAAACCTAGTATGAACGTGCATTGTTTTCACAAGATATTTTAATACCGACATGGTTATTAATACGTTCTGCGTGTAACGCAGAATGGCGCGGAACCTACGCCTTATTGCGGTGAAACCAAGAACAAGTATCACAAAATACAAGAATCTTTATTTAAAGTCGGCAATATGATATGAAAATAATATCATTAACTCAATGACACATTTTCTGTCATGGATAGTAGTCATACATAACATACCAATAAATTGGAATGAACTGGTGACCTGAAATTAAAACCTTAAAGTATTAAATAGTTCACACACGGGAAAAGATATTTACAAAAGTCGTTAATATTCATGCAGACATTTAAGTAAGATGGGTAACACCTTACAACGATAACATTAACTATTTTTCCCGGCTGTACGACACGGTTCTATTCATTGACGTAACACTGTATAATGTTATTTTTCTTTCAAGAAGTGTAAGAGCAAAATGTCAAGTGAAATGTTCGGTATTATTTAAGACGAAAAACATAGTGGCATGCTAAAGCGTTCCTCTGACATTACCTCACTTTGTAGTGTTGCTTAGACACTATATATAAATATTCTGCTGTCAGTCAGGCAGTTTTGCTTTTAGTGCGAGCATTAATGGTGATTAGATTATAACCTCCATTTCAAGACTACGAAATCGACTTTAGAAAGTACCACGGTTAGCACACATGATATCATTGTTTGGTTCCTGGCCTGCTGAAAAAAGGTTAAAATCAAAGACATTTGATTTTTACTTGCACATATATTAACCGGTCAGAATGATTTGAGAAAACCTGAACGTGGCTGTATGATATGCCGCTAACTAACTCCAAATGTCCATCAGACGTCCTTGTCGCTCGTTTTCTGTGTACGTTCAAATAAAACGTTGATTCTTTGATAAACATTTACTCTACAATCTGAATTACTTGAACAACGCTTTGATGTCCACAATAATGTTAAACGTAATAACATTGTTCACATAAAAATCCGATGCCGTTTCCTTAAAATCAATGATTAAGTAGTATGTAGTTCAATTTATTTTGGTGCTTTACGGCGAATTGGATGACATTTCATGTCATAACAATTGCTCGCGATTATATGGCATTGAGAGAGAACTTTTCGCCTCGTAGTGACTTTTCTTATGACATTAAGGAGAGAACGCGTCGCCCGCAGTGACATTTATCTTAACATGAAGGAAGGAAACGTGTCGCCCGCAGTTACATTTATCTTGCTAATAAGGGAGGAAACGCGTCGCCAGAAGTGACATTTCTCATGACATTAAGGGAGAGAACGCGTCACCCACTGTGCCATTAATCTTGACAGTAAAGGAAGAAACGCTACGCCCGCAGTGACATTAATCTTGACATAAAGGGAGGAAAAGTGTCGCCCGCAGTAACATTTATCTTGACATTAAGGGAGGAAACGCGTCGCCCGCAGTGACATTTATCTTGACATAAAGGGAGGAAACGTGTCGCCCGCAGTAACATTTATCTTGACATTAAGGGAGGAAACGCGTCGCCCGCAGTGACCTTTCTCATGACATTAAGGGAGAGAACGTGTCGCCCGCAATGACCTTTCTTATGACATTAAGGGAGGAACCGCGTCGCCAGCATTCGCATTTCTCATGACTTTAAGGGAGAGATCGCCTAGCCTCGCAGTGACTTTTCTCATGATATTAATGGAGGGAACGCGTCACAAGCAGTCACTTTCTCATGACAATAAGGGAGGGAACGCGTCGCCCGAAATGGCTTTTGTCATGACATTAAGGGAGGGAACCACTCGCCCGCAGTGATATTTCTCATGCAATTAAGGGAGAGAACGTGTCGCCCGCAGTGACATTTCTCATGATCTTAAGGGAGGGAACGCGTCGCCAGAAGTGATATTTCTCATGACATTAAGGAAGGGAACGCGTCACCAGCAGTGACATTTCTCATGACATTAAGGGCGGGAACGCGTCGCCCGAAATGACTTTTGTCATGACAATAAGGGAGGGAACCACTCGCCCGCAGTGATATTTCTCATGACGTTAAGAGAGAGAACGTGTCGCCCGCAGTTACATGTCTCATGACATTAAGGGCGGGAACGCGTCGCCAGCAGTGACTTTTCTCATGAAATTAAGGGAGGGAACGCGTCACCAGCAGTGACATTTCTCATGGCATTTAGGGAGGTAACGCGTCGCCCGAAGTGACTTCTGTCATGACACTAAAGGTGGGAACGCGTCGCCCGCAGTAAAATTTATCATTACATTAATTCGCCAGCAGTGACCTCTGAGAGGCTAAAGTAGCGAGAACCTCTGACATTGGCCGGAAACTTCTCGTTTCCGGAATGAGCTGTTACGGAGGCTGGTCCCTGAAGGTTCCATTGTTTTATTTCCGTATTTGAAAGGAATGGCGATCTGGACATTGAACGATATACAATGGTGTTAATAATTAAAACTAAATACAAATAAATAAATAAATAAATAAATATATAAACTACCATCAGTTTTCAAATCTTCGTCCGGATACAGATATTTGTCTAGGTAAACACAATCTTATCGCATTGAACATAATAATTTATGAAAAATACATGCTATTTTAACTTACTGGTGCTTAAAATCGTGCGAGTATTAGTTAAACAACATTTTATTCAAACCTGTCCAGTATTGGTATATATTAAATGAGCATAATATATTTGTGTCGTGAACGGCGTATTTCGAGCTTGTAAAGAATAAGAATTTTATGGTTGAGCCAAAATTTATATAAAAAAACTTCGAAGGCGAACGCTATAATGTCCACATCCGAGTAATATAAACGTTTACCATCTATGACACTCACCTGTAATTATAAATATCCTGTCGCATACTAAAAAAGTTTTATTTAGTTTGTACAATCCGTTAATTAAACTTGATGATTTGTAATTGTTCATCATAGAGATATTTTACGTGATTGCTCGAAAATCATTACTTTAGCCATATTTCATAAGAATGTTAACCATTGATGTATTTTGCCATTTCATGTCGCCATTTCCGGCTTCCCGCCTATGACATTGACAAAGGACATCACTCAAGCAACAAACATTTTAAGAACAAAATGATATTCTATGGCAAAATGAGCGTGCTAAAATTGCATATACATATTGCGTATACACATACATACCTTAAGTGCCGATAAATAACGCCTCGTATATCCAGGTAAGTTTAACATGATCTTTTCTCAATGTATTTCACCATGTTCATTTTTTTATAACTGCGTCATCAAAATGACGCCATTGACCTGTTAACTTAGCGTTAAATTAAAGAAATGAACATGGATTGCATCACTTTTTTTATTGTACCGATAGGTGCAATTGTTTCAGTTAAGATATACTGCTAGGGGGAATAAATACTACACATATCATTTATTTTAGTATAAACTTCTAAGTGCGGGTTTTCTTACGTTTGGAATGAAACCAATGCTTGGAATGTTTCACTTAAAACATCAAATATTGGTATTCTGAGTATTTTCCAAAAATACGTGAGAGTGCGTTTAGATCTAAACCCTGTGTGGGATTAATCGCGCCACATACGTATTAACCCTATTGTTTGCCAATACCATCTCGTAGATAAAGTAAAGAATATCTCAGTTTGCAAATTCTCGAAGTTGATCGGCCGACATGTGCTTGAATTATCTATACAATATTATAATCATTGAAGTGTAAATTATTGATATGATATCACAGCAGAGCTTACAGCATCTAACTTATGATATATATTCTCGATAACTTTGCGCAGCTGGAAAAGCTATTTTTGATATGTCTGGTTTTACTTATTTTGTATTATTTTGAATCTTCTAGTTGAGCTTAATGTCCTTTATGAAACAGAATCTACAAGGCCAAAAGACCTATGATGTTAAATTTAACAAAGATAAAAAAAACATATCTAAATCGTACAAACAAAACACCAGTCTACATTTTACATTCGTATAAATAATGTATCTTGCATGTTTTTTCGAGTTCTTAGCCCACACTTATCTCAAATCTACTTAAATAAAGAATTGCAGATGTCACAGCATCACACGTATGCCAACATTTAAAATCAAACTAAAGCATGCGATGGTACAATGAAAATATCAGGGACAATCGCAGTCGTCAGACATTCCAAACTAGACCATGTTTAGAGGCAAAAGGCAAGAGCCCGAACGACACTGAACGAGTGATACAGACATATTAATATCACATACACATATAAACTCATCAAAAAAGCATAGAGACGGTATCTAAAACACAAAATTACTGAAACACATGTCCACTAGCGGATCCATTATGTGAATATCGGAGAGAAAAAAAGTAATAAAAACGCTCAAATTGCACCATTTTGGCTTAGAGATTGTTATTTTTCATGGGTGAGTTCGATTCTGAGGAAGGGGCAAATGTCGAAAGGTTGTGCTCCTATGATACACTCTCTCTAACATCAATTGCTGGATTCGCCTCTTTAGTCTACGGGAAGCTTTAATTAATGTGTATGGTCATAATCTCATTGTCCAATCATTTACAAAATCAAATATATAAGCCTCATCAGTTCCAGGATCAACTTGTAAACATGATAAATAAATTGAAAAACAAACGCATTTACTAGTAAAAACTGATCGGTAAGTACTCAACTAATAGATGTTCTACTGGATGAATGGTAAACTTTTCCAAAATATGTTCAGTCTTGTAAAAGTGTTTATATAGAAAATTCAAGTAGTTATTATTCTTTTTGATTTTATAAACATGTTCACGTAATCGGTATTTCAATGCCCTCCCTGTCTTTGCTACATACTATATTCCACAAGTATCCACACTTCAAGTGAGAACATATATAATAAAGGATGATTTTTCAAGAGACGTTTTCCTAGCGTTCTTCTATTTATAGAAGAGGTAATATTTGAGCTCTTTCGAAGAAAAGAACAGCAAATACATATCCCAGAATTGCACGAATAAATTTTAGGAATCAAGCCCCGTAACTTTCGCACTGTTAGTAATGTAATGGAGAGACTACCACTCTTAAATTATTTGAGAAAAGTTCATTATTTGAATCTGTATAAGAATTTACTTGACAAGTATTAGCTAGATGTAAATTCAATCTACGAATATGTACTATAGGTATCCATTTAAACTTTTAAGGGAAATGATGTTGATTCAAAGTTAACGGAGTCTGCCTCCTAGGTATAGGTTTTTGGTTTCTATCTGTAGGTATTATATTCATATATTTTGGTAAGAAAAGCCACCTAGTTTTAATGTAGCAACCATCGACTTGGTGTTGCTCTTAGGTTGGAATAAGTGTGAGGTTGAACTGTTTTCAATGACCTTTCTAAGGCCGCAACCCCAATATTTACTGATAACGATGTGTAGATGTTTTGCAATTTACAATTCGCATGTGTTGTCATGAGACGCTGTGTCTGTTAGGCGATGCATTATATGGATTTAAAGAAAAATGTTAATATATGTTAGCTTCTTGGTTTGTGAAAGTGGTTCGCGTTGTCTTATTGAAGATTAAGCATTAAGCACAAAACGCTTTTACAATTTTAAGATTTGATCACGCCAATTGCTAGTCCTTAGAATAACTTCGGAATACTTGAATTTACAAAATCGACTTTGGGCAAAAAATGTTTTATTGTGGTAAATTATATGTTACATGAATAACACAAGTTACTCATTTAAGCTGCTGCTGTGTAAACAGCCACATGTAAATTATGTTCAGGTGTTATGGAATCTTGTAGCCTAGTCTTGCAAATAAAAAGCATAACTAGTAACATGAATATTTTAGAATTGTTGTTTATCTTAAAATATTGGTCAGTGTCAATATACATCGGAGGTTTGAATTTCCATATTATACAGACATATCTCATTAGCCTTCAAAGAGAAGTTGTATAAAGGTCTTCGCAGACGGTTCATATCACGCTTTTTAATATCATTAATATAGGTATACAATGCTGACCGTTTCAACATCAAGAAATGGACCTAATGTGTCATCTTGTCACGTAACTCCTCATATGAGATCATGCAGATTTTCAATATACTTCCTCAGACGGTATGTCGACTGTCTACAAAGAAAGAGGTTCCTTCAGGAATAGTATAACATTGTTAATTTGAATTATTTCAATAATGTCCCTGTTTCAGTTGCAATATCGGACATGTCAAGATTTTTCCGAACAATGAACACGACCGTTGAAAAACCTCTAAAGCTTTCTAATGTGTTAGCAAAACATGTTTCATTGTAGATTAGCACCACCTTGTTCACGTTATTTCTAAGTATATTGACTACATACATACGTTTCTTACTGATGCTATTTCTTGGCAACGATATTCTTGTGCTCGAGGGTAATGAAAAACTGTTTTCACAAAACGCATTAGTCTGTGATTCACCCACAGTCATACAACTAGTAATTTCCTTCCAGAACCGATCTCTAAGTAGACACGCACGTCACGTGATAATGCTCAAATGCATTTAATCACTGTTAAGAACCTTGCAATTTCTCTTTTGATTTAAATTTAAAGAGTTGAGTATAACTTAAGAATGCATAAAAGCAACATACACTCTTTCAATTATACGAAATATTCGGGCTTATCTAATTCCCTGCAGAAGGACATCATGATTTCCTTGACAAATAGTTGCAATATAGTATGATGAAGGTTTGCTGCTTGATCTGATTGTGTTTAGAACTTGGTTTGGCTTCGTTCGAGTCAATGTTTGAGGAATATATTGTGAGGTGGATGAATCTTGTTTGGTTGGGCTATGCTCGAGTCAATGTTTGACTTGCGTTGTGTGTCATAGATGATTCTTGTTCGGTTAAGCTATGCTTGAATCAATGCTAGACGTGCTTATGGCGTCTTGCGTGAATCTGGGTTGGATTGGCTATGCTTGAATCAATGCGTAGACGTGCGTATGGTGTTATGCGTGGATCTTGTTGGGTTGGGCATTGCTTGAATCAATGTTAGACGTGCGTATGGCGTCTTGCATGAATTTTGTTTGGTTCGGCTATGCTTGAATCAATGTTGGGCGTGCGTATGGAGTCTTGCGTGGATCTTGCTTGGTTGGGCTATGCTCGAGTCAATGTTTGATGTGTGTATAGAGTCTTGCGTGGATCTTGCTTGGTTGGGCTATGCTCGAGTCTATGTTTGATGTGCGTATGGTGTCATGCGTGGATCTTGTTTGGTTGGGCTATGCCCGAGTCTATGTTTGATGTGCGTATGGTGTCATGCGTGGATCTTGCTTGGTTGGGCTATGCTCGAGTCTATGTTTGATGTGCGTATGGTGTCATACGTGGATCTTGTTTGGTTGTATTGTTATCAGTGTTCTAGGATTTGTTTGTAGTTATTAAATGTACAAGAATTAATTGACGCCGCTACCGTGCCTACAACTAACAAGAGTCACTCATAACAACAACAGCAGTTTACTGGCTAGAGGAGAGGGTCAAATCCTTTCGAAATATAAGTATCACATGTATCCTTACACTTATCAACCATTCGGTTATAACTAAACAAAGATACAAATACATGGACAATACGAGTAGGCTAGAGATGACCCAATATCCTGTTTCCTGGACCCAATTTCTCGAAACTTCTTAAGTTCCTAATAACAGGATTAAGCTAATCTCACTATTTTTGTATTTCAATTATTTGCGTAATATTTACTTTTTTAAGAACTTTTACACTTAATATAGGAATTATTTCAAGATAATTACAATATACCTTATTTTATCAATCAAACTCCAATTCAAGTATGTATTTTGGCTAATTGAAATAAGCTACTTAAGCCTGTTAAGCTTAAGAAGTTTTGAGAAATTGAGGCCAGAGGATCAATATATATGCAAAAAGCTACAGAAACATGCTCAGTAGCAAAACATTTAAACATAAACCCGGTTTAGTGGCAATGGGCAAACGCCAAAGACATAGAATACAAATTCACAAACAAGAAACATAGAACAGCACACAACTCTACAAACAGCACAGTGCTATATATAGCACGGTCAGTAAAATGTAAATTTACTGGGGGTTTAAACCAGTTGATGTGCACAAACCTCATTCTTATTCAAACAATTCTTAATGAAGATAAAACGCAAAAGGTAAATCTTATCAAAGCATGCATTAACTTGAGGAAACTTATCAATAAAACAAATAATAATAAAAAACGAAAAGGTTAACCCCAAGTACTTCAATGATTAGAGATCCCAACTCTATCTGCAGACGGAGGGAAACAATTCAGAGCACCTAATGCAAATACTTTTCAAAGATACGATGCAGTCATCGTTAGAAACCAAAAACATCACACACAGTCTGCCTTATAAAATAAAAGGATTAAAACTATGTGATCATAGAGTTTCATTATAAAAAGCATCATTGTACTAAAACTGGGAACAAATTAAGAAAAAACATTATTAAAAATAAAAGCGACTTGAATATATGCTATTTTCTCCTTCCAAATGATTTGAAAACGTAAAATATTTGAAGAATTTTAAGTCACAGCCAAAACACTCGGAGTCAGTCAACGCGTGTCCGCCAAAAACGGTTTTAAAGATAACATGAATTAGCAAATTCTTCATAAAAATCAAAGCACTGAAAGTTTAGTTATGAAAGGATGCTATATTCAACCCAATATTTTGTTTTAGGTATTCACCTTCAAAAACAAGAAGGCAAGTGCTCTTCAAAATATTGCCTTTATATCCAAGGTTTAAATAAAATTCAAGTAATTCATTAAGTCTATCTGCCCAACTACCTGCTGGAAACATTTTAATTTTACGAATTTTCTTTAAAACATCACCATAAAACTCGGGATGAGCAATACTATCAGCAATGAGAAATTTAAGACTACAAATGTACTTTGATATGAGATTATAATGAATATTAACAAATTTTAAGAAAGTTTTCCTAAATTTATAATATCGGAAACCCTGTTTTAGAAGTTTTTGCGTCATAAGTTTACTGCGAGAGCTGATATTGTTTTTTACATCTGTACATATTCTAGCAAATCGTATTAACTGTGCAATAAAAACACCATACGATGGTGAAATAGGAACATCACCATCTAAAGAAGGGTAATTAATTATTTTAAAATTAAAATCATCATCATATAACTGAAAAACAAGTAATATAAATCATCAAAGCAAAGCGACAAGCTCTAATTTCATTCACATTATTTTAACATTAAGGTGGAACGCGACTATATTTTTTTTTCGAGTTACTGTCTGAAAATTGGAATACGAATAGAAGAGCATTTGCCCAATCAGGGACTGTGTTTACATTTTCAATATTTGGAACAGTTTTGAAACTATGACTCCTCAAAATATACCACTGACGTCATTTTTGAGACGTCTCTCATATGTTTGCGTTCCAGCTACATTAACCGATAGTTTCACAATTATTCGTTTACCGCTAAGAAATTTAAACCTCAAGTGCGTCTTGTGAAAACGTTCACGCACATATATTTTTCTTTCTCTTGTTTTACGTTATTTATTTAAAATTCGTCTTTAACGTCATTTTTAGCGAGAAAAACGGCGTCGTGTTTCGCTGAAAAAAGTGCGCCTTTCTTTAATTCTTGTAAAAACTGCTCGTTTAATTTTTGATTTTTTTATTCAAGTCAGCGTTAATATTCAGCAGCATCATACATATCAAAAATCGGAATATTCATCGAATTGGCGTAGAATATACGTTTGTTTAAGTCAAGAACTATTTGGAGAAATATTCATGAAAAAGCTCCAGACAATAGATCGTGTTTTGACTTAGAGGTTGAATTAACTTGATTTTGAAGATATGCATCGAAAATAATTCGATTCTTAAAGTTAACGATGCGTTCCTAATTTGTGAAATCCCCATCGCACAAACAGTTTCCTTGCCGGAATCTCCTTATAACAGTAACACTGATAGCAAACGCATAAATGCAATTATTTTTACTTAATTCAGTACGATTTATTTCAATTAAGCTCCGCTTTATTCGCGTTCTCATTAAGTTAATGCATAACACTGGTGTAAATATCTGCTTTAATTCATACGGCCCGACGAGTTCCATAGATCTTTAAAGTCACCATATATAGAAAGAAAATGAACAGGGCAGTTTCTTCCTGTTTAACCGCCGATTAGGAATATCTCTATCTGAGAACAATGGAAAAAAAACTTTTTCAATGTTATTTTTAACTTGTGAAAGAGCCAGTGTTTTATAGCTGGGCATGCCTTGCGAACGAAATCCTCTGTCTACACGCAAGTCACATTAAAAATCGCAAGATTCTTTAGCTTTTAGTTATTTTTGTCTTGAAACTATTTTATGAAAATGCCTAAAAGGAACACATTTTATTTGATAAAATATAACATATTGTTTTTCATTTACTATATATACCTATAATATACAACTGAAATTCAGACACGGATTCACTTCAACTCCTATATTAATAGTTACACGGTAGATAAGGGGAAAAACCATATAAATTGTTGGAAACGTTTCATTTATTCATCGGAATCGTAATGAAGACGCCATTTCGGTACGATGTAAAGATTAGTGACAAAATATGGAAAAATATAGGGACTGTGAGTAACCAGTCCTAGACAAACTGCACTGACTCATTCGTTCATGACACCAGAAATGTCCCTTTGTTGAGGATAATGGTAATAGTTTTGACAATTTTTGCAATACTTTTGTTTCGTTTGATAACTGCTTGACAATGGTGTTGCTTACTCCTTGTCAATAAAGTTTCCAACTGTTTCCAATATTTATTCTTTATAGCTGGGAAAAGTATGGTCCTCCATAAACTTTACCTGATTTCGTTGAGAATTAATCTAAACCAGTTTAACGATACTCTCAAGTGATATTGAAAGTGCAAATGAGCAAAACACAAACTGATTGTTTTCAACCTGGTCTTATCATACAAACATTACTTAAGATTGGAACTTTTCGCATTCAGTTTGCTCTTTTGCCCTCATTGTTTATATTCTTCCAGCTCATTCCTCACATTGGGTACAGTGTATACTATGGCACATGAATGTTCTCAGAAATTATATTTTATTTAAAATTTATATTAAACTAATAGGTAAGTTTGCCCCCAAGAATGCTGATTCTCAGTTCAGCGTGTACTTCTGACTGTCAAAGGAAAGTAAACTCTAAAACAGAAGGAGACAGGTCTTTAAAGTTGCTTAAATCTGCTTAATCAGGAAATTTGAGACAAAATCATGCTTACCGCATGGTTTGTATTGCAAAGGATTGAAAGCCATTAACTTGACTAGTGCACAGTTGCAAAGATTTTCAGACATTTAAATCAAATATGGTAATAGGTACATTTAAATAGATACTCTTTAGTAACCGAAAATGGCTTTGAAAGTACTTTCAAAATGACTATTAGGTCAAAGAAAATAATATGGTAAATATATGATTCCGTCCGACCCTAAATTTTATCCACCGACCCTACTCTTTTCTTTCGTGAACCGGAAAAAATCTTCCTCATAAATACGAATCACTGGTACAAATTCAATTGGTACGAAAGCTATCATTACAAATCAACCGTACATATTTGAATTTCTTCGTTGAACTAAAAAGGCAAAACAATATAGAAGGCACCAAGACGGTTTCATGCCTTCAAGGAGTAGTTTAAAATTGTTTTAAGTCGAAATTTCATATGAAATGAGATAAAATCCCCATTATTAGACATTTGAAACATGTTATGTCATACCTTTCATCCACCTTTAAGCATCACGTCAAATGACGGTGTCGTTGTTGTCAGCATATGCGTATGCGAATGGGAAAAAAACCTGACCACAGATTTATAACGTTATTTTAAATAATGTAATGACAGATCTTTTAAAGCAGTTTAAAACTTAAGAACACGGTTGTTCTGATCAAGTAGCACAGTAGCATTGCATTTAATCTTTAAATATATCGAGCTATCTCTTATACTAAAGAATAATACTCTTGAGCTAGTATGAACACTGTTTGTAAAAAATAGTATTTTAAATACGCTAATACTAGAAAAAAAGTGGAATTTATGTCCGATATTTGTACATTTGTAGCGCAGACACTGTCTCAGTACTTAAGTTATTTGCCGGTTTTTAGGACACACGTCTGTTCCCTGAGAGGCCAGAAGAAATCTCAAACACTCTTAAGTAAATGGCAGACACACATAATCTAACCCTGAACTTTTAATGTTTTCTGGGTAAACAGTTCGCATTAAAGCAGAATCCATCATTGTTCAGCTGCATTAGATTGTATGTTACAAGCTTTCTCACCCGAACCCTGGGATCTTGTGCACTAAGGGATCCTCATTAATAAAATAACTTGGAAATATGGTTGGAAATTGTGCGAAAACCACTCACCATGCAGCTTTGTTACAAAGCAAGTGTTATAGCTAGCCCATTTAAACTGATTTTTCTGAGTCTTTTGCAATTTTCTTTGTCTGAGCGACTAATGAGTGTTCAAATGTTACATATCGTTTTGTACAGACATACCTGTGTATACGAGACAATAACCATTGCCTTTTTTGTGAAATTGTGAATGAAAGTTTATGGTTTTCGTTATATAATTTAGTGGTTAAGGAGTGGTTAAGATGTCATTTTGTTTAATCAAAAGGGCCTATGCTCTACTGGCATGGCTCTTGTGGTCATTTTAAATCCAGAGCATGTACGTTTGAGTAATAGGCAACAAATATATAGTTCCCTTTTAGTGTTTTGGTTAGCTGAAAACGCTGAACGTTCAACATCTGAGGACAGGAGGTGTTGTAGGCAGATTAGTTGCATGAACTATTTTAATATGTGCCAAGTAAAGGTAATCTGAGGGTAAGAAATATTTGCTTTTGAAACTGTACTCATCGTCAAAATTTCATTTCTGTAGCCTTAAAAATAAAAAGTCGGTCAAATGTCAAAGTCAAGGACATCCGAAGACAACATTAATGCTTGTTTGCAAAACTGTTCACATGGTCAAAATTTCATTACTGTAGCTTTAAAAATCCATAAGTAAGTCAAAAGGGGTGGGGCCAGCTTTTGCCCAAGGGGCAATATTTCAAATGTTTTCAGTTACATCATATGATGCTCCACAACAAATATCAAAGGTATGGGCCTTGTGGTTTGAAACAAGAAGATTTTGAAAATATATCTTAAATAAGTCTCTAGGAAAATTGTGACACCCAAGGCAGTGCCAGTTTTGACCCAAGAAGCATAATTTGAACAACCACTTGCGGGACAATATCCGGGGGGGGGGGGGGGCAGTAATGATCCCAGGGGCATAATTTGAACAAACCTTCACAAGCAATTGCGAATTTACATGTACACTTGGCTAAAAAGAGACTTCGCTCATGTAGTCTTGGTTAAAAATAGACATAGCTTAATATATCATTTTTTATACTTTCAAGACCCATTATCCAGGCATGCATGAGCAAATCTGGCTGGTTTTCGAAAGGAACCGAGCTCTAATGGATATCTATGGGGGGGGGGGGGCAGTAATGATCCCAGGGGCATAATTTGAACAAACCTTCACAAGCAATTGTGACATTACATGTAAACTTGGCTAAAAATAGACTTTGCTCATGCAGTCTTGGCTAAAAATAGACTTAAAATAGCATTTTTTATACTTTCAAGACCCATAATCCAGGCATGCATGGGCATATCTGGCTGGTTTCCAAAAGGAACCCAGTTCTAATGGATATCTAAATACTGTACAAGTTTCATCGAGATACAATTAAAAATGAAGACTGTATCGTGTTCACAAGCAATTGTTTACAGACCCATGGACGAACGAACGCACGGATGCACATACTACGTACACATTACCATCGCATAAGCTCTTCTTGCCTTTGGCCAGTAGAGCTAATAAAAACTACTTATACTTTGAACACAGGTAAATTTTCAACGGGTCACTTTAGCGTCCATTTATCATATTGGCATGTTTTGGCAGATGCCAAACGAATCCGTGCAAATTGGAAAGGGATACATTTATAATGACAAGTAAAGAAAGACTGCCATTCCAATCTTGGTCATGGATGTCACCATACTAACATGTTGACATCAAGAAATATAATGTTGTACTTGTATTCTGGAGTTATGATGTCAATGATAGCATTCAATATTTTAATGATTTCATGAGATGTGCATGTACTTCCTGTTACGGCCTTTATATCGATAATATTTATTACTTTATAAGATTGAAGGTGTGCATCTACATAGAGTAGCGCAAATATTGGTAAAGAAATATATCCATAATTTAAAACACTCCGTTTCTTCCCGTTCTTACCCACAGTTGCAACTAGTAAACTTTTGGCTACTGAGCTTGTTTCTGTACTTTTTCACATAAGTAATCAACTTAGTGCCATGGACTTAAAGCATGAGTTTAAAGCATTCATCTATTACTGCAGTATGTTTTCATATATCCCGGCGAAGCCTTAATTTTGTCTTAATCCGTTGCGAATTCATTTGAAGTATTAGCCTTTCTAACAACTGCATATTATTTACTTAAAATTTATATTTTTGGATCAACTTAATATGATTCACTACTGGTGATTGGTCAAAATATCGTTTAGTTTATAAATGTACATGTTTTACTCTTTTGAAAACATTCTCTCTAAGTTAATTTGATAACATATGTGGTCAATGTTTTATTAAATATAAATTTTGGAGAGAAAATTATACTCGAGTTCAATTTATTCAATTTATTACTTTTCATTATTAGGCATGATCATGTTATGCTCTCGAATTAATATTCTTCAAAATACTGAGCAGAACTGTTTAACAGCATTATGCACAAGATAAAAAATAAAATATAACAGTAAAAACATTATTTTCATTTTTTTTCTAAATTAATCTTTGTATCAAAAACACTTAATTTGTCGTAACATATGAAAAACAATATCGCTAAATGAATCATTATTTATGCGAAAAGCTACAGAAACAAGCTCAGTAGCAAAATGTTTAAAAATAAACCCGGTTTAATGGCACTGGGCAAACGCCAAAGACATATAACATAAAATCACAAACAAGAAACATGGAAGAACAGCACAAAACTCCACAACAGCACAGTGCATACATACTATATATAAAAAACTGGGTATGTTAATCAAGAATTGTTAGGAACCGCCTTGGAACGGTTAGTAAAATGTAAATTTACTGGGTGTTTAAACCAGTTTATGTGCACAAACCTCACTCTTATCCAAACAATCCTAAATAAAGATAAAACGCAAAAGGTAAATCTTATCAAAGTACAATTCAGAGCACCTAATGCAAAAACTTTTCAAAGATACGATGCAGTCATTGAAACTATAAACATCACGCACAGTCTGCCTTATATTGGTTTAAAACTGTGTGATCATAGAGTTTTATAATAAAAAGCATCGTTGTACTAAAACTGGGTACAAATTAAGAAAACATTATTAAAAATAAAAGCGACATGTATTAGCTAATCTTTCCTTCCAAATGATTTGAAAATGTAAAATATTTGAAGAAAATAAAGTCACATGCCAAAACACTCCCGAGTCTGCCAAAAACGTTTCGCAAAAAAAGGTTTTAAAGACAACATGAATCAGCAATATCTTCATAAAAACAAAGCACTGAAAGCTTAGTTATGTAAGGATGCTATATTTTACCCTATATTTTTTTTCAGGAATTCTCTTCAAAAACTAGAAGGCAAGTGCTCTTCAAAATATCGCCCTTATATCCACAGTTTAAATAAAATCAAAGTAATTCATTGAGTCTATCTGCCCTCCTTACTGCTGGAAACATTTTAATTTTACGAATTTTCTTTAAAACATCAACATAAAAATCGGGATGAGCAATACTATTAGCAATTAGCGATTTAAGACTACTCTTGTACTTTGATATGAGATTACAATGACCATTAACAAATTTTGAGAAAGTTTTCCAGAATTAATAATATCTGAAACCCTGTTATAAAAGTTTTTCCGTCATAAGTTTATTGCGAGAGCTGAATTTTTTTACATCTGTACATATTCTAGCAAATCTTATCAACTGTGCAATAAAAACACCATATGATGGTAAACTAGGAACATCTCCAACTAAAGAAGGGTAATTAACTATTTAAAATTAAAATCATCACGTTTATCAGAAAGAATGATACTCAATATATCCTCCTTTACTTCGAGTTGCAGATCTAAATAGGATGCTTTATAAACGGATGTATTCGATTTATTAAGTTGCAATTGTGAAGGGTATATTGATTGAATATTATCTGTAAACACAGGATTATCTAAACTTAGAACATCATCAATATATCTAAAGGTGCTATTGAATTTATCAACAAGAGCCAGATCTCCAGACTTAGATAATTTTAACATATATTCACTTTCATAGCAGTATAAAAAGAGGTCTGCAAGTAAAGGTGCATAATTGGCACCCATTGGAATTCCAATTGTTTGCTTATCTAAACATTTACCGAATTTTAGAAAATAATTATTGAGTACAAAATTTAAAACTTCAATAACATATGTGCATGTCCAAGCGATCATTAATAAAAAAAAAATTTAACATTAACTGGCATGTAAGTAGTTTTCTCCCTCGCAAAAGTTATTTCGATAAGAGGAGTCAATTTGTTTGTAACTAAAGATTGTGGAAAAGATGTATAGAGCGTTGAAAAATCATGTATTAAGCACTGAGACCTTATACCGTCTATTTTCAAAATCATTAACTAAATCTAAAGAATTATTGATTGACCAAAAGAGATTAATTCCAGAATTCTCATAAACTTTGCTACAGTATTTTTCACATGAAACTTAATAGCAGATAAGCAGAATGTTAGAAAAATTGAAACTTGTTTAGTAGAACAAGAAAAGGAATTAACAATAAATCGTGATTTATACGGATTTTTATGCATTTTAGGCAACCAGTGTAGGAGTGTTTTCATGATCATCATTCAAAAGAACTTGAAATTTAGCATAAGAATCAATATGATTTTTAATAACATTCTCTTCGTCGAGTTGGCTAGAAATGTAAGTTTGAAGAAGATTGTAACTCTTCAATAATAGTATTAACATAATATAAACGTCAAACTATAATTACATTATTAGCTGCTTTATCAGCTGGTACAAATACAAGTTGTGTAGAGATTTGATATGCATTATCAGCTTTGGAGTTATCGAGATAGATTTTGGGGGAAGGGCCAACGGATTATTGTTGAAAAACTCTATTTTCTTATCTATTAGGTACAATATTTTATTCATCCACGACATTAAGGCATTAAGTTCGACCCCTTCTCTTTTATCTCGAGATGTAAACCATTATTGAATACAAAACGGTTTTAAGCTTGAATTTGAGTCATTGTGAACAAAATCATAAAAAATGACGAAATTTAGGTATTTAGTATCTTATAATGTGTATAATAATAGTTCCCTCGATTGCGTCATTAACATATTTCTGCTATCATATTACTCATTCATGCTTGAAACATAATAATGAAAAAAACAGCAGCCAAAAATCGCGCTTTTGGTTAATGGAAGAAGGACATAAAGAACATATTATGTTTGTATATATATATATATCAATTATGTTGGCCTTTATTATTTCGAGACAACTCAATTACATTTTTCTTGAAATACATAAAATATCTCTTCAACTAAGATAAACACAATGAAACACTACAGAGGTATAGAAACGGAATTTATTTGGAACAGTTGATTCCTTTGTTTGTTTCGAAAGACATATTGCCTGGTAATGCTTGGTGTCGTGACGAAGACATAGTTTAATTGTATAGTTGACAGCTTACATTTAAAAAGAGATTTAATCAAGAACGGTAGATGACATCAATATTGCCGTATCCTAGAATGTTGTCAATTGTTCCCCCAATAGGTTTGCCTTTGAAATGGAACGCGTTTGATTACGAAGGCCGTAGCCCATTCTTTGTTTTCGAAACTCTAAAAAGCTAGCTCTTAAGTGGCAAATTGATATTGTTATTGACAATAATCTCAACGTTAAAGTGTTAGATTATAACATTGTCACTGGTCTCAAATAAGGGCCAGTTGTCCCGGCGGGGACAAGCGAGACACCTTTATCGATAAACACCGTAACTCCCTTTTCCTAAATGAGGAGCAAAAGGCAAGATGACGTTCGGTACCCATACTTAACTACATGTATCTGCTAGGTGGCCAACCAGCCATATCAGAAGTCATATTGCACCCGTACAGTACAAACCAATGCTCTTTTGATATAGTCTCATGGTGGCTTGTGTTGTCATCTCACCTAGGTCAATTACATTGTTATTGGTATATAACAAACTCTTCTTACACTACAGTGCGTATTGTTTCTCCGATTCTAAGAAACATTCAGCACCATGATTTCCAGCTGTCATTTCAGCTGATATCTGTTTTGGTATTAATTGTTGATCCAGATGAATTAACGTTTACATGTAAAGCGAGATTTGAAAAGAGATATGCCAGGTTGTCTGTTGCTTTAAACATGATCGTATCATGCAATGATGAATCGAACTGCTACCCTTAGTTATATTAATCCCTGGTTCCGAAAACAACAACAACAACAACAAAATGTACTATGACCCCAAACCGTATATGTTTAGTTCTTTAACAAGTCTGTAATATGGAGATATATAAACAGTAATGAATTTTCTTATTGAGTATTGTATTGCGCTGCCAAAGGATTCACTTTTCGGAAAGTAAACATTAGTAAATGAATAACTTTGGACATATCGATATCCCATTTGCACAACGATATAACATAATATTACACCGATGTTATTTTTACATTTCAATGCATTTATATTTTTTTGTTTTTCGCAACCTAGAACACGGTGTATTATTATATCAGTATAGTAATTATTTCTTATTGTAACACCATAAACAATGTCATGATAACTCAAGTGTTCTGAAAGTAAGTATGCATTGTTCGTATCATGTGTTATGTTTGTACAGCAGACATTCGTTACGTCTTCGATAACTGAGCAAAAGCCCAATTCCTGTCTCAAGATAGTTTTGTACAGATTGTTTATTTCCAAATTATTAATGTTCCTATACAGATAAAATACACGAGACAAATACAATATTTTTGCACCAAAATACAATATATCACCGGCTAATATATTCACTAGGAATAACATTCTTGTCTACATTCCTTTGGTTCGTTCATCTGTTTATTGCAAATTTGTATTAATTATAACTACATTTTGAAAGAAATAGAAACACCATGATATAACACAATATATTTACTGAACGATTTCTTGTTAGCTATCTTAGGTGCAGAGAGCGTTTGTCGATATGTAGAGTGATTTTGCAATTGATGTTGAACTTCCTGCGGTGATACAGAATAATAATTAGATGAAGTAAAGGTGATTGCAATCCCATATTGGAGGAAATATGATGTTGGGGGAATTATTACAATGGAATTGCTTTAATTTCAAGGCAAACACATAGCAAGTTCATTATCCGATTTATTTCTAGAATAAATAAATAAGAACAAATACGCAAAAACTAATGTTATCCGAAACGTTGTTTCATTTACTATGTTATTGTTTAGATTTATTGACGGAGTTGGAGAGATAATTTGATGACTTATCCCTCTCCATTATGTGAAATTACAGTTACATGTATATGGTAGTTTAAACAAAAGGTATTGCATTCTAGTGGTGGGTTTGCCATCGTTGATATATTTTCGAATAATTGTTTATTGAGTTGTGCGTATCGGAATATGGTAGAAGACGTACATGTATTGAGGTATTGTTATTTTCGGTACCATTAATTTTACGTGCAGGGCTTAAACAACTGACCCCCTTATAACGAATGAAAAGCACTATCATGTGTAGCTTTGTAAATCTTAACGCTAACTTTGATTGTTTATCTTAAGTTCAAAAGAGTCATGATGAACTCAGCTGTTTGAGATATTTATGTTGTAATTACCTTTAACCAAAATATTAAACAAGTCTACTCGAAAGCGAAAAGATTCTTTGTTCGCGGAATGATCTTTTCGTAGATTCTCCACCTCATGATCTCCCATTAATGTATAGGAAATCATTGCCAAAGTAATTTAGGAAGACTCTTATGCATTCTTAGTTTCATTTCACACACCTCAAACGTGAAAAAAGTGTTGTTCTGAATATAGATGATATATTTATACAATTTATTTAGAGGTGGAGTCAATAATAGTCGTTGACATCGCTTTTCGCATAAATAATGATATTCAAACGTTGATTTTGACTGGGGAATGGTTTAAAATGAAAACTGATATTTAATGAAGAATCTTTTTATATGCAAATGAAATCTCAAAAGTATCCGCGAACATCTGTTTTCCAGTTTTATCGATGCACGTCGGCTGTATACTCGTACATGCGCGTGAACGCGTGGTAAAAGTACTTCTGCAATTCCACTTGACACCCCACGCCATTACCTTATGGCATTTTTACTTTCTTTCTGTAAATCACATTTTCTTATCATAAATGCAATCGAGCCGAAATCCAAATTCCATTAGCTGTTAATGTAAAAGTTTGAAAATTGCGTGATGAGATGTTGCCAGTGTCTTGTGTGATGGTTGGTTTAATTAAAACTCTAGTTATTAGTTATATTTGGAAAAATATAACCTTTCATGTACAAAAACAAATGATCTATAATCAAAAACAATCAAAAATAAATCATTAAATTGCAAAACGACATTTTAAAATATTCTGTATAAACTTTTAATCCTGATTCGCCAGCAACAGCGATATTTTTGATATTTTTTGTTGTCGTTTTTGTGGTAATAACTGTGTAGGTAAACCATTAATGATTTCTATGAAGCTATTATGCAAATGAATACTTCTAATTAGGTGTTACATTATATTTGAAAGATTAACAGGAAACCATTTGCATTATTAAATGTCAACAAATAATAATTCACAGCAAAACCAATACATCCAAATGACCTTCATGTACATATTCTTACCTTGACAGGTACACAGATGAGGACGAGTAAAAGGTCTGCCGTTGCCAGGGACAACAGAAACATGTTGGTCACGTTCTGCATGGTCTTGAACTTTGCCACGGACAGGATCACTAGGCTGTTACCTAGCAGCCCAAGAAACATAGTAACGCCGTAGGTGAAGGCCACTGGAATCACCTGGTCCAGCGGCACGTGATCGGGGTCGGCGTCGTATTCATAGTCCTCGTAAAAGTCATAATACTCATCATCGAAAGTGGAGTACGACATGACAGTGCTACTATTATAACAATGTATTGTTTCAAATTCCGTTGTTTTGTATGAATCATTCAAATAAGTTTCTCCCATTTTTCGCTACAGTTCCATTGCCACCTCTTTTCCGCTATTCTGAATGCATAACATTTCACTTGTTAATCGTATTTATTTTCAAGAAGAAAAAACAACATATTTTCTAGAATAGCAAAATATTAACCTTTCACCAACTTAATTAACTCTCACGACAGAAGAGATTTAAGTCATACTAATATTAATAAACTAAGTTCTCATCTTTCGATCTGAATGCGAATCCAGAGAGCTTGTATTGAACATAATACGAATGTCTATGGTACGTCTATGCACGGAAGGAGACAAGTGGAATATATCTCGAAGACGCGCTTGGTGATAATTTACAATCTCCTGTTGTTTGTTATTTTAGTATCAAATAACAAGTGGCTGCTATGCAAAACTACAGCAATTGTGTTACTGAATAAAATTTCGTTAACAACAAAATTTCAATCTGCAAGATTCTTTATTATCATACGTTATGCCTCTTTAAAGAGATCCATAACTTCAGGCTCCGTACGTATAAAATATAGAAAGGAAGCAATTCAAGACCGCCACAGACAAATCGTTTTGCAGTGGCTTTTTGGAAAATTGCTCGTATAAATCCTATCGCGCTATGCATACAAATTGATATTAAGTGAGTCCACATCACGCATATTTTGACACAGTTGGCAACTTCCGCTAGACGTTAGAAGATCCAAAAAATATATCATAAAAACACATTTTATGGGGTTCAGAATTATTGTCCCCAGAATATTACAGTGGCACTTTTTCTAAATGGTTATGTATAGTTTTACACATTCGAAATATTACCATTCCTGTGAAGAAAAGTGATTTTCGTCATTTTAAATATGCATATACAAATTATTTAGCTAATCCCCGAGGGTTTTCCGCAATTAGGTGTTTTAAGTATTTTTGTGCTATTTAAATCGCTTAATACAGATAATCCTTTTATTTTACCAATCACAGGTGATCGTCACATAGCTTGGACTCTAAAATATGGCCCTTCAGTGCTTTGATCCCCCAAATAACTTTTCCCTAAACAACGTCAAATATTTCCTTAAACTCCTAATGGACAAAATCGTTAACATTTTACACTGTCAAAATTGTGAAAGACTTAGCTTCAAAGATATCTCTTTCACAATTCTTACATAATCAGACGATATGGGCAGACTCTTCACTAAAAATGCAGGTTACGCAACAATAGACAAGAGGTTCGAAAACTATGAAAGAATCCTCACTAATATGTATGCAAAAAGCTACAGAAACATGCTCAGTAGCAAAAAGTTTAAACATAAACCCGTTTTAGTGGCAATGGGCAAACGCCAAAGACATAGAACACAAAATCACAAACAAGAAGCATAGAACAGCACAAAACTCTACAAACAGCACAGTGCATAATCAAACTCGTTAAATATGGAATGACATGCAATCTTTGCTCAAGCTTTACATAACGAGCTTGAAATATCTTTCCCACCGATATGAAACACGTATGTATCGTTACTTGGCTTCTTTATTCACATCCTGTTCCCCTTCAGTCTTTTAACGGTCAAATACGCGGTGTAGGAGATTCGTGTGCATTTGAAACTAAAGCAATATGGTTATATACATACTAGGGATATGTTCGTTTTCATTTTAGTATCTTTTTGATATGTTGATACATTTTACTGTATTAAGCTGAAATAAGTATCATTGAAATTATTTTGGGAGAAAAAAAAATATTTTCTCGCATTTAAGATCGATTTGTTGTTATTGTTGCCAATTGTTGGTTTGCTTGCCTTTAATAACAATGACATTGGTGTTTTTGCCGGCGTGAAAAAATGTTGAACATGAATTAAATACTGTTACATACAACTTCTCTGATTGAATACGAATCTGTTTTTCATGCTTTTCGATTAAAAATGGAATTTTATCAGATAAATAACAACAGTGAAAATATCAATTTGATTTTGACACCGGAAAACAAGAACTGCTATAGAATAAAAGAACTGCTATATAAATAAGGCTCTTCGTTATGTTCTCAAGCGTGCAAAGTCATAGCACGCAGTATATATTTTCACATACAGAACAATTGAATTGGCATTCAAAGTACTCAAGGTATCGATGAAAAAGGTGAGAATATTCATATGAGAAAAGTTTCATAAATCATTGTGAGATATATGAACAAGGCATATCTCTTATACATTAAATATGCAAAATTTTAATAGAATACTAGTAATACTTTCTGTAAGGTCATGATAGCTTGCACATACCAATAACTTCAAATACTTATTAATTATTATCCTGTAACAGTGACATTCATTTTAAATGTGATGAAATAAAAACGAATTGGATTTCACAACTGACTGTTCCGAGGATAAACACAATATTTATCGTTCAAATGCGAAACCACGATACTGGCCGTTCCAAGGCGGAACTTGATACTGACCAATTCAACACACACCACGATGCTGATCTTTCCAAGGCCAACCAAAAAACTGACCATTTCAATGTGAAATCACAATTCTGAGCTTTCCGATAAGTTAGGACGATACTGACCTGTCCAAGGTACTGATTATTCATTTTTTTTAACGTAAAATTGAAACGCTAGTGACAACAACATTATAACAAATCATTAATAATCACTTTTCAACATATTGATTTAAGTTTTTCGTGGCCTGCTGACACAATTAAAACAATAATAAGATTAACAATTTCAAATGTACATGTATATTTATACGCGATCATTCGCGATCTGAGCATATCAGATGATGTTGCGTCAATCGGATGATTACCGCAGTTGTCGAAAGGCCGTTCATTAAAGGAATGGAAGTTGAGATGTAAATATACGCAAATAGTTTTGTAGATTTTATTGATATGAATAGAGCAATTGCGAGTGCGTTTGTTTAATTGATCGTTTGTCAAATGTTTATAGCATTTGATTCGTGTACAAATTAACTTAGTTCAGAAAATGGCCCCAATACACATTGCATATATACTATATAAAAACTATGTGAGTTTATCAAGGATTGTTATGTATCGCCTTATAACGGTCAGTAAAATGTAAATTAATTGGGTGTTTAAACATGTTTACGTGTTCAAACTCTTAACCCATTTATCCTGAATAAAGAAAAAAAGGTCAATCTTACCAAAGTACGCATTAATTTGACGAAATTTTATAATAAAGCAAATTAAAATAAACTAAAAGGTAAACCCCAAGTACTTCACTGATTTTAGATCACAACTCTATCTGCAGACGGAGGAAAACAATTCAGAGTACCTTGTGCAAAACTTTTCAAAGATACAATGCAGATTTTGTTTGAAACTATGAGCATCACACACAGTCTGCCTGAGATAAGTAAAGGTTTTAGACTGTGTGATCATAGAGTTTCATAATAAAAATCACTATTGTACAAGAACTGGGAACAAATAAAGAAAAACATTTTTTTAAATAAAAACGACGTGTATTCTCTAAACCTTTCTTCCAATTGATTACCTATGTAAAATAATTGAAGAAAAAGACGTCACATGCCGAAACATTCCGAGCCAGCCAAAGACGGTTTTAAAGATAACATGAATCTGCATTTTTTTTACAAAATCCAAGGACTGAAAGTTTAGTTATATAATAATGCTGTATTCAACCTTATATGTTGTTGTATACAATTGAATGAACCTTATTTTGAAGGGAACCTAACTTTTTATTTTTTGAAACTGATTCTTACAAATTTCAGTGTCGTCAAAACATCCAAAAATAAAAAGCACCTTTAAATAGGTTATAGTGATATTTGGTCTTTGGCCTCTGTGAAGTTTATATAGCACTAAGAACAGAATATCTCTAGAGTTTAGATACATACCAAACAGAATCAAATTGATTCGTTTTTTCGCTGTTCTTCCTCTTGATTCTCGTCAAAAGATTAGCAATCTAATCCTCTATCATCATGTTTTTAGGCGAACGTTCATATGCGGTTATCCATAGACAATTAGCATCAATATGATTTAATGTGTTTGGGAAAAGCCGTTTACAATAAAAACATTCTACAACTTCAATCAAGCCGATGATGTTTACATGCCATTAAGTAGTTTAATTAAGTACATATTCGTTAAACTTTGCAATATTCTAATTCAATAATTTGATTTTTTTGAAGTTCGTTTTTACAAGTATGTCTCTGTGTATTTTATATCAAATCGTCGAGTTCGCGAAGTGCTTTAATATGTTTTCTACAGTTAGTTTGCTCAAACATGTACATGCTGTGCCAGACAGAAATTTTCTTTTGTTCTTTTTGTATAATATGAGATAACCATTTATTTATTTTTGTGCAATAATAAAGAATTGAGTTCTATATTTGTAAGTTTATCTGTCTAAAATAATGACAGCGATGACCATGAGGTGGTCCCTGTAGAGCTATTCGCTACAGTTTATAATGTTTCCATGTCTTTCATTGTATCAAAGTGTAAATCGTATTCCCAAAAGGTTCAGTACGTATTGCTGTACGACCAAGCCGTGGAAGTGTTAATTAAACACGAGGTGAAATGTCTTTGAAAAGTGTCTGATGGACTTGATGATATTGGCGACACTTCTGTGGAGCAAAACCGCTAATGGATTTGTTGTTTCTCGTATTTAACAGATACAATGTCAACGCTTGTATCAATTCGATATTGCATATAAGTGTGTGAAGTAACTAATTTTGACATTATTTAAAAATAAACGACAACAGCAAAAACAGCAAACACATTTAATTAAAATGGAAGAACATATAAAACAATGTGTCTTTTGGAACGCTGTTGGTGTATTTTTATCACCATCCTTGTACGTTAATTATCATTGTCTTATAGATTTCGAACTTCAAAATTGCCTTTGATTGCCAGAATGTAACGACTTTCTGTAAGGTGTCATGAGCAGTAAAATATTTATCATGACTTTTTATCTGAGTGGAGTGCGATTAAATCAAGCTTTTCCTTGTACCGTTCTCTTTCATCAAACATTAATTTTAAATTTCCAAAGCGCGTGTCCATAACTTTGCTTCCATTAAATGAATGAATAACAATGCCATAACGTGGAACATCATTTTTGTCAGAATGTACGCACACGACTTGATCAGGTAAAGATCATTCACAAGGATAATCACTATTGGTGTTTTTGAAGCCTTGTCAAACTGATTGACTCTACATACAACAGTTTTGTGTTGCAGGACATGTAAGAAGCACTGACCATAGAACTAGTGCTGCAACTGATTAAGCATTCAAAACATGTTACAATGATGGACTGCCAAATGGATGCATCAGTAGAAGATAATTTGTTTTAAAATGAAATGTGAAACGTGCTTTAATATAGTTTTGAGCTATTCCTTGTGATTACTCTTAATGCGTTTTAAAACATGATTCCTAAACACTTTTTTGAAGATATAGCTTTAGAACTATCGCACGGTCATCAGTGTTCTCTACATCACCCTTATATGTAATATATAAACATAAAAACTTTGAGAAGTCATTGCTTGTCCTTCATCATTTTTACGTACATAGATTCCAGGAGTATTTGCACATCGCTGATGAAAATTCTAATTTTCTACATTAAAGTTAAGAGAATGTCACCATCAAAAAGCAGCGTTAGTGTTGAATTTGATGGTATGAAAGGTTTCATGCAGTGTATATTGGTTAATTGTTTCACTAGTTAAATCAGAGACTGACAGTGTGTATATTTCATATAAAGTCAATTTGTTTTCCATTCATGAGCAAATGCGATTTTGTGACTCGGCCAGTTGCTTTTGGTTTGGTAAATGCGTCGTCTTTTTTCTTTCCAATTTTGTTTATATTTTTGAAATCATGTTGCAGTAATAACTGTTAGATTACTACCAAAAATGATTCAGTTTGTGAGGGGTCTGGGCACAAACGCGAATATATGTTTAGTACGAGCATACAGGGATAAAACAAATATTGGCTCTCACAGACAAAATGATATTGATCTATTTTTCATTTTTCCAACAACGTGAGTTTATAAAACTGTCAATAGCATCATGTCTTTTAAGGAATCATTTCCCAAACGAATGTCAGTGACTTATTTCCTTGAAAACCAGGAATAGTCCATTCAACACGAAACGAAAATTGAATTAAGAAGCAATTCATCTGAATGCCCGATTGCTTACAAAAACAAATGACGCTATTGTCAAAATGCCTATAAGGCACATGATTGATACATGTTAAGTTCAATATCACACATTGTTTCCATGTAATTGTATTCAAAGACAAAACGTGAAGATATTTGCACAAAAAAAGTAGAAATCAGATAATTGACTTTAAACAATTTAACGAGGGGACTTAGCCTCTTTACCCTGTTTTTGGAATGATTCATCAATACTTATACCCCGAGCTGTAAGAACCCCTGTCGTAATTAACAGACTATAAAAGAAAAAGAGTTTGTCGTCACCCCATTCTTTGTGGAAATGAGCTAGTTTGAATAAAATTAGCATGCATAGTCAGGATTGTTCCCCTGACATTAGCATCAGTGGTTTGGACGAAATACTATGCGATGTTATAACAGGGGCCTCAGATCTTTTGCAAACACAAACTACCCCCACAGTGTATAGCCCGAAGTAATCCACTCTTTAGTTGTATTCGTAATTCAACCATCAATAAACGAGAAAATATATTAGTTAACGTTGGAAATACTTTACATTTATTAATGAAAAATCGGGATATTGGTGTGTATGATACCACAGTAAATTTGCAAACTTGTCAGAATCATTTGTCGAAGAGTTTCAGTTAATCCATTAGATAATGACATCACGTGTTTGTATACATTTTCAAATTATAATCATATTATTATCGGCAAAAGCAAAATTCATAAATCTCATTATGTCGTTGGTTTGGTTAAAGATAGCTTAAACGTTAATTATATAATTATAAAATATATGCTGAACAACCGGAAATATTTTATAGGCAAACTAACCAAGAGATAACGTAATGAACACTTATCCAGTCTTATATAAAACGATGGTGATTGTTTGACTGAATCCTATGGACAACTTATCAAATCTTCCATAACCCATCAGAGAAGGGAACGCCACTATTGTAATATAAAGACTTCCAAGATAAACATGACCACCAGTATTTGGCTAAATAATTAATCATTGCTCACTTAAACGCTGCTGTTTCGTATATATTAATTATGAAAATAATCAATATTAACATTACTTATATGTAAGTATATTTTTCATGGATTGAAAAACTAACATCTTGGTGTCAAAATTCCGCATAAATTGTACCTCATAAATTGTTCAATGACATGGAAATATTATTCTAGTGCAGAAAATACAAGTACAATATACTTTACTAAGGCAGTGGTAAATTGTACACTTTATTACAAACGACATCGAAACTTCTTAAGAATTCTGGCAATTTGGTTGCGTTTACGTATAATATACAGACGCAAATGTTTAATTGCAAAACAATTTTTAATTATACAGGCTGTTGTAATTGCACAGATCGGGTAGCCATCTTCCCTTGTCTTTAACCGTAAAAACGGAATGACAGTTTTATTGCAACATGATGTAGTATCATTGAAACCACATCAGAATTTAATTTCCGTTGATCAAAATAGAGTTTTTCCTTTGATATTTATCGTTAAATAAAAAAGAAGTTTAGGTACTGGTCATAAAAATAACATTTATAGATAATTGTTTCACACACAAAATATATATGAAAATAACAGTCGCGGTTTGATACGGCAAGAGTATGCGCACCAATGAAAACGTTGACTTGACGACATATTTTCCATTTGATGTTAGAATAAATGCTCTCTGGGATAGATCTGTTGATAGATAATGGAAGAAATTAGCCGAGACACGAGCAATGTACTACTAATTCAATATGGTAAAACAAATATATGTAGGACAAATAAATTTTTTCATTCAACAAGTGTTTAGGCCTTTATTTTTTATTTTTAAATTATTGATGATTGTTGGGACAAGTGTGGTGGAACGAACATAACCAGTTTAAACCAACATCGAGCTTCTGTTTCATCGACTGTACCAATGCGGATACCCCAACATTTGTTAATACATATCGTATGTGTGGTCTGTCAGTGTTGTTGCGTATATTATGAATGTTTATTCTCGTTTAAGTGTCTGTTAGGCCTGATCCTTGTGCTCTAAAACAGAGCATTCGTAGAGTTTTGTGTCAAATGCGTATATTTTCGTTGTAAATTTCTTGCCCTGTCACAGTTTGTGTATCTAATCTCTTATCGATGAGTTCGAGAAGTGCTTAAATATATTTGAAATGGAATGATGTAATTCTGAAAAAACCCTATTTTTTAAATATGTCAGAAACAAGGGGTAGCATTGTTCAATGAGTTTGGATTTTAACTTCAATTTTCTCAGTGTAATAATCTCAGAAAAAGATGACAGTGATTACCCGTATGAGGTCCCAGTAGAGCCATTCACCATAATTCATAATATTTCCATGTTCTTTATTGTATAAAACTCTTCTTATTCCCAAAGGGTTCCGTTCTTATTGTTCTGATTATACTAAGGACACTTTTTATAACGAAAAAACGCCAATGGAATTGTTATTTCTCATGTTTGATCAGATACTAGATTATAACTTGTATTTGTTTGATTACTTTTTTCTTTGACCTTTTATCAGCTTCAATAAAAAAACTGCAAACAAGATCCTGAGGCAACTATAGAAATAACAGATTGAAGCTTCCACCGGACAAGCCAAGTAGCCTTGCATTCAACCACCATGAGCTTGACGCTTGCAAGCCTAGAAGGCTTACATTTAACCATCATGGACTTTACAGGGGCAAGCCTTGTAGCCTTACATTAAACCATCATGAATTTTACATGGACAAGCTCAGAAGCCTAACATTTACCCACCATGGGCTTTACAGGGACAAGGCTAAAAGCCTAACATTTTACCATCATGTACTTTACAGGGACAAACCTAGAAGACTAACATTTAACCATCATGGAGTTTACAAGGAAAAGTCTAGTAGCCTTACATTTAACCATCATGGAGTTTACAGTGACAAGTTTAGTGGCCTACCATTTACCCAGCATTTAGTTCACAGAGCCAAGCCAAGTGGTCTTACATTTAACCATCATTGAGTTTACAGGGACAAGCCTAGTGCTCGAGTCAATGTAAGACGTAAGTATGGTGTAATGCGTGGATTCTATTTGTTAGGCTATGCTCGTGTCAATGTTTGGTGTGCGTACTGAGTCATACGTTGATCTTGTTTGATTGGGCAATGTTTGAGTCAATGTTACACGTGCTTATGGTGTGATGCGTGCATCATGTTTCGTTGGGTTGGGATATGGTCGAGGCAATGTTAAACGATCGTATGGTGTCATACGTGAGTCTTGGTTGGTTGTGATATGCTGTAGTCAATGTTAGACGTGTTTGCTTGGGCCATGTTTGAGTCAAATTTAGACGATCGTATGGTGGTATAAGTGAGTTTTGTTTGGTTGGGATTTGCTTGAGTGAATGTAAGACGTGCGTGTGATGTCATGCATGGCTCTTGTTTGCTTTGACTATGCTCGAGGCAATGTTTGATGTGCGTATGCTGTCATGCGTGGATTTTGCTCGGCTGGGCTACCCTATATTCAATGTGTGATGTGCGTATGGCGTCATGCATAGATCTTGTTTGGTAAGGCTACGCACGATTCAATGTTTGATGTGCGTATGGTGTCTTGAGTGGGTGTTGTTTGGTTCCGGGATTTATTTGTACTTAAGATATTATCTGTACAAGAATTAACTGACGCCGCCACCCTGCCGACAACCAACAAGAGACACTCATGACAACAACAAAAGTTTACTGGTGAAATCCTTTCGAAATATAAACATATTTAATATCAATATTCTAACACTTATCAACCATATAGTTATAACTAAACAAAGGTAATTACATGGAGACTACAAGTAGGCAAAAGTTTACTTTATATCCTTTTTCAAGTCAGGTGGATCAAGTCGAAACAACCATTAACTAAGACAAGAAACCCCACACGACAACAAACTTTTTGTACCAATATAGGTATTAGTATAAAATAGGGAGGCTTTAGCACGGCCATTGAAAACGGAAAAATGTTAGCTTTATCTTAGCCGGCATAATATTTAAGACAGTAAAAAGCATTAAACGCTCAAATTAATTTTGAAATTAATTAGCCTGGAACTTACCTTTATCAAAAATCTTAACTTATTTTACTTATGTTTATATCTTAACAAATATCAATTAAAAAACAAATAATATGAATCATCGAAGCAAGGCAGCAAGTGATTTCATTAATTGTATTTTAACATTAAATCGCCCTTTTCTTCATTCTTAATTATCTTTTATAAAGCTCAACAATTCCAAAGGGACCTTAGAATTTTGAATTTCCTAATAAATGCTCTTTTGCTTTCAGCGAGAAACTACAAGAAGATACAAATTAATTTTCCAGATAGATGAATTAATTTTCACAGACTATTTATCAATGTTCTAGATCTTTTTACTGCTTACGCTTTTGGAATTAAACCTGATGTATCATTTTTCCATATAACGTCATTTTTTAAACTTCAAATGAACGTATAAAACGTTTTCCTAAGATAGCACATTGACTTTAGATAATGGATTTAGTCACGTCGTTATTTGTAAATTGGTATATGATTTTTAAAGGTACATTAATACAATATCCTACAAAATCGGAATTTCCTGCTAAGTTTCGCATTGTAATTTTATTATATTAAAACTAAAAACAAAAACATCTTTACGATAGAGTATGGACGCATAAAATACAAATCGGACAAGGTTGATATTCAACAGCATCATATATATCGAACATCGGAATATTAATTAAATTTGCGTGGAATGAACATTGGTTTTAAGTCACGAACAATTTGGACAAATATACATGAATATAATGTATAATATAACCTCAAGACAATAAAACGTGTTTTCAGTTACCGGATGAATCAACTTGATTTTGAAAACATGCATTGAAAAGTCCATATATTACGAAACTAATTCGATTTTTTAAAGTTAACGATGCGTTCCTTATTTGTAAAATCCCCACCGCACAAACAGTTTCCTTGCCGGAATCTCCTTACAAAAGTTACACTGATAGCAAACGCATAAATGCAATTATTCTAACTTTATTCAGTACGATTAATTCAAATTAAGCCCCGCTTTATTCGTGTTCTCATTAAGTTAATGCATAACACTGGTGTAAATATCTGCTTTAATTCATACGGCCCGACGAGTTCCATAGATCTTAAAAGTCGCGCAGACATTGAAATTGGCCCTTCCTGTTTCACCACTGTTACATAGCTGAGAATGCCCTTGCAGAGCGGAATTCGCTGTCTACAAGCATGTCACGTTAAAAATCGTAAGATTCTTCAACTTTTAGTTATTTTTATCTTGCAAACTATTGATTGAAATGAATAAAAGTTACACTTTTTATTTTATATATATATACATATAATTTACAGCTGAAATTCAGACACGGAGTCACTTCCACACCTATAGTAATAGTTACATGTTAAGTATATGCTCCAATATGGAATATGAGGGGCAAAATAAACCATATAATTATTATACATATACACTGTTGAAAAAGTTTCATTTAATCATTGGATTCGGAAAATTGTCGCTAGTTTGGTACGATGTAAAGATTAGTGACCAAATATGGAAAATAATGGGAGCACTGCTTGCGTGACTAGCCCTGGACAAATTACGTTGCGTCGTTCTGTAACCCGGTGCTAATTTGCCGTTTTTACTATTTCCTTGATAGAATATTATGTTGTGAAATTAGCGTTTTCACGCACGGAGATTTTCGTGAGATGTTCTCACTTCGAACATTACTTTTGGGAGACATCTTGTATTGTACTTTTTAAAGTTAGGAGTTTTAGCATTATGATATTTGGTATGTATTGGCCCTTCATTGTTTAATTCTGCATTTGGTGCAATGAGTTGTATTGAATGCTTTGGTTGTATTTTTGGAGCAATTCATGTATTTTCGTGGTTCTGGTTAAATACTAGTTCAAGATAGCAGTGATGTCTCTTTCTTGTCTTTGTTGCACATTTTGCACATGCTTATAATCTGTTGATTTACAGTTTAACAGTACACTGAAACCACGGTTATGGGGTGAGATTGAAGACGTTTCGAGAGATTTATAGGACATTTGGTTCCACATACCTGTAAGTTTTTATTGTGTTTATATTAGGTCAGTTCATACTATTTTAACATTATACCTTGTTACGGCCACTAGACGTATTGCAACTTCAGTATTATTTGTGTACAAGATTATTATGAAGTAACATGTAACATAGTAAAAGTATAAACATGCAATGTATAATTATAACTATGTATTAATTGTTATTCCATTGTCTATTTTCAGTATGTTCAGTTATATTATAGAACGACACGGTTGTGATTGTTATACCAGTATCATGGAATACAAATGTGATGAAAGGAACTTGTAATTGGTGTTATATTCACTTAATCCTTAATCCACCTGGACATTATTTATACCCGAACCCTACACGTCGACGTTTAACTTTCTGATTACCGGAAATGTCGGCCTGTTACAGTTCATTCTGTCAAAACGGAAATATCAAACAAAAACCCGTTTCTTAAACAGTTAAGGCATAATTGCTTTTTTAGCTATCCAAAACTTTGTATTAATTACCATGTCATTGTTTTGAAATATTGACGGATGTGGGAAGCTAATTTGGTGACTTATCTCTTTTAGTTATGATAAATTACTTTTATTAACATACAAATAAAGAATAAAAAACAAGAGTGACACTCACAAAATACGCCCCATCAATATAAGGTGGAAGCAAAAAGTATCCCTTGTAAACTGTGTATCCAAATTCCGAAATTCAGTGATGCGAAATTCAGTACCTTAATCTGTCAAAGTCAGAAAAGGCTCCTGAAAATCGTGTCTATAGATATAGACGATTAATCCCAAATCATGCCCAAAGACGATCAACGTGTTCGGGATTTCCAAAACAACATTCATGTAAAAATCGTCTCCAAGAGATGATTCATCCTTAATCGTACCCAAGAAACAATCAGTGTGTACTTGGCAAAGCATTTATACCGGCAAACATTCTTGGTAAAGATTTTATAGCTACAAACATTTTCAGCAAGTTTGGTGAAGGTCAGATGAGAATTGTTCAAGTTAGAGAGTAGACAAAGCTTAAATGGCAAGGGCAGTAATCCTGAAGTGCTTCGGGGCATTTGGCTGATTATCATACTTGACCGATTTATTTTACCAACAAATATTTTCAGCAAGTTTGGTGAAGATCAGATGATAACTATTCAAATTAAACAGTGGACAAAGCAAAAATGGCAAATTTTGACCAATTCAAGGGCCATAATCCTGAAGAGCCTGGCTGGTTATAGAACTTTGCCAAGAATATATACCAACAAACATTTATAGTAGCAAGTTTGGTGAAATTCGGATAAAAACTGTTCAAGTTTGAAAGTAGACAAAGCTAAAATGGCCAATTTTGATAAATTCAGGGGGCCATAACTCTGCAGTGCCTTAAGCGATTTGGCTGGTTATTGAACTTGACCGAGATATTTCACCAACAAACACTTTCATGACGTTTGGTGGAAAATGGATGAGAAATGATCAAGTTAGAGAGCGGACAAAGCTAAAATGGCCAATTTTGACAAATTCAGGGGGCCATAACTCTGAAGTGCCTAAAGCGATTTGGCTGGTTATTGAACTTGACCGAGATATTTTACCAACAAACACTTTCATGAAGTTTGGTGGAAATTGGATGAGAAATGATCAAGTTAGAGAGCGGACAAAGCTAAAATGGCCAATTTTGACAAATTCAGGGGGCCATAACTCTGGAGTGCCTACAGCGATTTGGCCGGTTATCGAACTTGACCTAGATATTTCACCAACAAACACTTTCATGAAGTTTGGTGGAAATTGGATGAGAAATGTTCAAGTTAGAGAGCGGACAACATTGTGGAGCCGCCCGCCCGCCCGCCGCCCGCCCGCCATGGGTGTTCCCATAATACGGCCATCGTAAGATGGGCGTATTAAAACTGATAATTAAGTTCGGATGTATCGGATTATGTTAGAAGACGTACTTGTATTGAGGTATTTTTATTCTCGGTACCAATGATTTGACGTGTATACCGGCAAACAATTTACCGAATGCAAAGCTCGAACCACTGACCCCCGTATTATGAATGTTAAGCGCTATCATCTGTCGGCTTGTGAATCTTATTGCAAACTATAACTGTTTAACTCAATTTCAAAAGAATCATGATGAACTCAAATGTTTGAAATATTCATGTTGTAGTAAACTTAAACCAAAATATTAAAAATGTCTACTCGAGAGCGGAAAGAATTTCTTGTCCGTGAAAGGATCTTTTTCTCAATTCTCGCTACCGATATTTGATGATCTTTACATCCTGCAAATGACCTCTTAAAAATCTCCGCGATTATCTCTTTGCCAATTTTATCGATGAACGTCGGCTGTATACTCGTGCATGTGGCGCGAACTTTCTCAATTCAACTCGATATACCACGCCATTACTATATGACATGTTTACTTTCTTTCCGTGAATTCATTTTCTTATCAAGAATAAAATCGAGCCGAAATCAAAATTCCATTAGCTGTTAATGTGGAAATTTGAAAATTGCGTGATAAGATGTTACAAGTGTCTAGTATGATGGTTGGGTTTATTTAAACACTAAAATCAAAAATCGAAAAAAAAAAAACATTACATTGCAAAACAATAGTTTAAAATACTCTATATAAACTTTAATCCTGATTTGCAAGAAACAACAAGATTTTTTTAAATATATATTTTTTTGTCGATCTTCTGGTAATAAAAGTGTACGTAAACCATGAAAGATCACTAGAAGCTATTATGCAAATGAACACTACTGTTGAGGTAAATAAATGATAAGGTGTTACATGATATTTGAAAGATTAACGTGAAACCATTTGCATTATTAAGTGCCAACAAATAATAATTCACAACAAAACCAATAAATCAAAATGACATACATATACATATTCTTACCTTGACAGGTACACAGATGAGGACGAGTAGAAGGTCTGCCGTTGCCAGGGACAACAGAAACATGTTGGTCACGTTCTGCATGGTCTTGAACTTTGCCACGGACAGGATCACTAGGCTGTTACCTAGCAACCCAAGCAACAAAGTAACGCCGTAGGTGAAGGCCACTGGAATCACCTGGTCCAGCGGCACGTGATCGGGGTCGGCGTCGTATTCATAGTCCTCGTAAAAGTCATAATACTCATCATCGGAAGTGGAGTACGACATGACAGTGCCACTAGTATCACAATGTATTGTTTCAAATTCCGTTGTTTTGTATGAATCATTCAAATAATTGTCTCCCATTTTTCGCTACAGATCCATTGCCACTTTTTTCCGGTATTCTGAATGTATAACATTCCACTTATCTATCTTATTTATTTTCTAGAAGAACAAAAATATATTTATATTTAGAATAGCAAGATATTAACCTTTCACCAACTTAATTAACCCTAGCGATAGAAGAGTTTTAAGTTATACTAACATCAATACACTTATATCTTAACGTTCTCATCTTTCGATCTAAATGCGAATCCAGAGAGCTTGTATTGAATATAATACGAATGACTATGGTATGTTTATGCACGGGAGGAGACAAGTGGAATATATCTCGAAGACGCACTGGGTGGTAATTTACAATCCCCTGTTGTTCGTTATTTTAGTATCAAATAACAAGTGGCTGCTATGCAAAGTTACACCAATTGTGTTACTGAATAAATGTTCTTTAACAACACAATTTCATTCTGTGAAATCCTTCATAAACATACGTTATGCCTGTTTAAAGAGAGTCATTCCTTCAGGCTCCGTACGTATAAAATATAGAAAGGAAGCAATTCAATACTGTCACAGACAAATCGTTTTCCAAAGGCTTTTTGGAAAATTGCTCGTATAAATCCTATCGCGCTATGCATACAAATTGATATTAAGTGAGTCCACATCACGCATATGTTGACACAGTTGGCAAATTCCGCTGGACGTTAGACGATCCAAAAATAAAAACACATTTTATGGGGTTCGTAATTGTTGTCGCCAGTATATAATAGTGGCGCCTTTTCTAAATGGATTATGTTTAGTTTTACACCTTCGAAATATTACCATTCCTGTGAAGAAAAGTGATTTTGGTCGTTTTTTTTTAATATGCATATACAAATTGTTTAGCTAATCCCCGAGGGATTTCCGCTATTAGGTGTTTTAAGATTTTTTGTGCTATTTAAATCTGTTAATACAGATAGTCCGATTATTAAACCAATCACAGGTGATCGTCACATACCTTGGAAAATATGGCCCTTCTGTGCTTTGATCCCCCAAAGTACGTTGCCCTAAACAACGTCAAATTTTCCTTAAAATCGTTTACATTTTACACTGTCAGAATTGTGAAAAGCTTATCTTCAAAGATATTTCTGCTACAATTCTTACATAATCAGACGATATGGGCAGACTCTACACTAAAAATGCAAATTACGCAACAATAGACAAGAGGTTCGAGAACTACGAAAAATTCCTCACTAAGACTCGTTCAATACGGAATGACATGCAATCTTTGCTCATGCCTTACATAACGAGCTTGAAATAATCTTTCCTACCGATATGAAACACGTATGTATCGTTACTAGGCTTCTTTGTTCACATCCTGTTCCCCTTCAGTCTTTTAATGGTCAAATACGCGGTGTAGGAGATTTGTGTGCGTATGAAACTAAAGCAATATGAGTATATACATACTAGGGATCTGTTCGTTTTCATTTCAGTATCTTTTTGATATGTTGATACCTTTTTTCTGTATTTAGCTGAAATAACTAGCATTGAAAAGGTTTTGAAGAAAAAAAAAATATTTTCTCGCATTTAAGATTTGATATGTTGTTATTGTTGCCAATTGTTGGTTTGCTTGCCTTTAATAACAATGACGGTGGCGTGTTTGCCTGCATGAAAATATGTTGAACATGAATTAAAGACTGTTACATGTAACTTCTATGATTGGATACGAAACTTTCTAGATATATCAGATCAGATAAATAACAACAGTGAAAATATCAATTTGATTTTGTCATTGCAAAATAAGAACTGCTATAGAAATAAAAGAACTGATAGATAAATAAGGCGCTTACGTTATGTTCTCAAGCGTGCAAAGTCATCATCATTCATAGCACGCAGTATATATATTCATATACAAAATAATTGAATTGGCATTCAATGTACTCAAGGTATAGATATAAAAAGGAGAGAATATTTATATGAGAAAAGTTTCATAAATCATTGTGAGATATATAAACAAGGCATATCTCTTATATATAAAAACATGCAAGTTAAAATTTTAGTAGAATAGTACTTTCTGTAACGTCATGGTTGTTTGCACAAACACATAACTTCATTTACTTATTAATTATTATCCTGTTACTGTGACATTCATTTTAAATGTGATGAAATAAAAACGAATTGGATTTCACAACTGACCGTTCCAAGGTGAAGCACGATATTGATCGTTCAAATGCGTTACCACGATACTAGCGTCAACCGCGCATGTGCAAAGCCAATTATTGCGCAATCGGTGTTTTCGCTAAAACCTGACCCGAAAATTTAGCATATTTTATACGCGTCAATGCGAAGAGAAGAAAGGTTAACCAAATGAAATATTAGCATAAATGGGTGGGATTAAGTCCAAATATGGCGTATATGACCTACATATTATATAAATGCTGATTTTTAGTAGGGAGAATAAGGTTTGAAAACTAAACAAATCGCGATTTTGTTGAAAACGGCCATATACGCGGATCTTTCTGTGGTTTTAATGAAGTTTGATCATTATTCTAAATAAAATGGGTAACATTTACACCGTATTTAACCGTAATATATGTGAATTTAGGTTATTTTCAATATTGGTGCGCGACCGCGAGGGGAGTTAAGAATGGATAAAATTACCTCCCCTGCCAATCGAGCACTTGCTAATGTGGACGTTTCCGGAACGATTGCAAACAAAAATTAATGCGTGTTACTTCGTAATTGCAACAGCGATTTGTATCTGGTAGATGAGAATATTGCCGTTTGGTGCAGGTTGGTTATATTGAGTTATTGCATGTATGCATTTATTGAATCTTATTTGTTTGTCTGATAAATTGATGCATTTTTGTGATAACCTTTTCGTACTCAAAATCGTTCGTACTTTTCATACATTTTTTTTGCAATCGATGTTAAATATATAATCTAAAAAAAGCAAAACTAATTTTAGGCAAGGCTTTCTTCTCATTTATCATGCACAAACATTGGTTCCAGTGTCAAACCTGAAAGTAGTGTGTATAACTGAGTTAACAAATGGTTTTGTTTTAAAAATAAGTGCATTTGTATTCAATTCATTTTCAGAAGAAACTCACTGACTCCGTGACAGAGTGTGTCCGCCTCGGGCTGGTTCAACTTTGATTTGAGTTTTATTATGAGTGACCGAGACCTATTCACAACTGATTCAGAGCCTGACAGTGATTCATCAACGGAAAGGAATACTGCTGCCGCCTCGTGTTACATTGTTGGTTCATATGTGAAGGTGAAATTACAAATTACATTCATATAGAAACATTATAAGTGATATTAGCGGGGACATTTAGTTTGAAGCACAATGCCTGCTTAATTGCAAGAAAAAATGACAGAAAATGATGGTTCACACATTAAAGACATATACAAATGTAACAACAATAAGACACTTAACAACGAAAAATATATGTGATTAGTTTATTCAAGATCTGTAACATATATATATTATTATTTTCAGATGTTGCACAAACATTTATGTTAAAAAAATCTGCATGACTTTAGATTTCAGATTCGAATGAGGTACTACAGTCTTCTGGTTCCGAAACTCAGCCGCCGTCTCCAGATCAAGGGGATCAACCACCATACTCTAGCTCTGAAACTCAGCCACCGTGTCCAGATCTAGGCGATCAGCCACCATATTCTGGCTCCGAAACTCAGCCGCCGTCTCCTGGTGCATTTCTAGAATTGGCTGCACCACATACAACAAGTAGATTCCCTTTTTTGTTACTTTAAATTAACCAGTCACTTTATTTTTCATCATAATAAGTATGTAACGGTCAATTTTTAACCAGTTTTTTTCAACAGGAAAACCTAGGTTTTAGATTGGGGTATGTCATTGGGTGGTCTGTTGGTTTTTTATTGCATGAACCTATTTATTTTAACATTTTTGTATAACTTAGTTTTCAGATTTGGATGAGACACAAGGGGATGAGCCACAGTATTCTGGTTCTGAAACTCAGCTGACACCTTTATAATTGGCATCACAAGACCAAAGAACAGTTTCATCTGACGTGTCTCTTGACTTACCTAGCACCACTGAACACAAGGTAAGACAAAGCCCAGCTTACTGTAATACAGAAGATATAAGTGAACTTTCCTCAGTACAGCCAAAGTTGTTATCTTGAGCTTGGGACTGAACTTCACATAGACACTCATCTTGAGCTTGGGACTGAACTTCACATAGACACTCAGTTTCAACATGCAATTTAGCAGCTGGAGAGTGCACCTTGCAGTCTACAGCTAGGTTCTAAACAAAAATCAGAAGACATACAACATCAGAGTGATAGGCTAAAGTTAGAACGTGAACCTTTAAGCCATTATAGTTGTGGACAGAAAAAAATTAAGTTGACAAATATTGACCAGGCATCGCAGACAATTTTAACAGGGGAAATAGCATGTATAAGCGGAAATATTTACACTGGCACGGTTTACAGTTTTCAAGAAGGGTCGTCCGTTACTCAGACAATAATATCAGGCCATCTACCACTTTACAATATTTACCCTGATTAGAAGTATCAAAATGAGTTCATTTCTAGAAAAATATAACATTTCAAAGGAGTCTTTGTTAAATAAATCTAACTTACCTCATGTTGGTGAAACAGACTTTTGTAATGGACTTGCAGTGGAATTATATCAATTTGTAATTGACCATAGTTTAGTATTGGGACAATATTATCATCACTGGATTTCAGACATTATTAATATAAATGTTAATGAAATTAATAAAGAAGCCCTGTTATCAAAAGTTCACAGAGGGTTGAAGCAATGTAAAACTAAAAGAGGGGCATCTAGGTTAAATTATTTGAATGAAAAAATTTCAATTCCATCCCAGACCTGTGCTTCAGCATCTAGTGCAACAAGTGTACAAAGTTCAGAAAAAAACTTGTAACAACTCCAGAAACCAAAGTACTTACCAAATTAAAAGAAAAACGGAGAGATTGTTTCTGTTTTTCGTGAAAAATCAAAACAGAACAAAAGAAAACTAGATAGGCTACAGAAAAAGTTTGGGGAGAAAAAAGCAAAACTAGAGATAGTAGAGGTGGAAAACAAGCAACTTAAACAAGACATTAAGGCAAGTCATAAACAAACTAAGCTTACACGTTACAAATTAGCAAGAGAGTTAGTGAAAAATGCACAATACAAACAGTCAGCAATGAAAATGAAAAACATTGAATTACAGTTAAAGGAGAAAAATAAGGAGGCAGAATCTGAATTAAATGTTTTAAGAGAAATGTTAACAGTTCAAGAAGATATTATTCTGGCTGCAGAGGAAAATAAAAATCAACTTGATGATGCAAATAGAGCTAATGACTCCTTGCATGGACTTTTAAATGACACAAAGAATATAGAGTTATATGATGAAAATCAAAATAAATACAACAATGAAACAGCTATGTGTTTTATGAACCTGACTGATATGAAAGTTCCTGTTGAAAAAGTTGGACCTGTTATTAAAGAAGTGGCCAAACTTTGTGGAAAAACTGTAGACAGGACACCATCTGCAGCCACTGTTAATAGAATTGTTGACAGTAAGTTAGCAGTATCTCAAAAACAACTTGGAACTGTACTGAAAGATAAAGAACAAACAACGCTTTATACTGATGAGACTAGAAAATATGGCAAATGTATGCAGACATATATAGTAACCGATGAAGACCAGAATTCTTATATATTAGGACTGCGTGAGATGGTTGACAAATGTGGTCAAAGCACATTAGATACTTTCAAAGACATATTGTTGGACATTAAAACTTACTGTCATGAGGCAGATAATGTGAAAGACATCGGTCATATCATCCTTTGTAATATCAGAGACACAATATCTGATAGGGCATCAACTGAAAAACATTTCAATGTTCTACTAGAACAGTTCAGGAATGAAATTTTGCCTGAAGTCATTGATAACTGGGAGATGTTAAGTGAACAAGAAAAGAAACTTTGTTCTAAAATGAATAACTTCTACTGTGGACTTCATTTATTAGTTGGTATGGCTGACACATGTGAAAGTACATTAAAAAAAATGAAAAGAATTACTTAGATGGAAATGATGTAGGATCAGGGAAGAAACCAGAGCTGAAAAGGTATCACCGAAGTGAAAGTGGTACCTTGCGTCTCCTAAGAACATCATCGAAAAGCTTTGCTGTTGGACAGGATGAAAAGAATGGTGTAAGCTTGCCATGGTCTACCTATCTTAAGTCAAGAAATGAGAAGAATACAATCATTCGGTTTAAACACAACAGGTTTAATTTAGTGTTTAGCCTAGCCTCTGCTATATTTTACCACCGCAAAGACATTGCAGAATTTCTTGATAAAGTACATGGTGCCAGCAATGACTTATTAAAAGCTGTATTACTTGACATTAAAGAAGACCTTCTATTGGCTGGATTGAATGCGTTTGGACTCATCTCTAAGCTTATAACAGGTCCCTTATGGAATCTTCTTGAAGCGCCAGGTCACATTCTTGAAATGAACATTTATTATAAGCAATTGGTTGATTTCTTGATGAAAGGTGCGGTTGATATTGATCTGATTGGCAAATTTATAAGGGGAGAGGCAAGTCCTTTCAACTCAGTTGTCAAGGATGATGAAGAAACGAAAGCGCTACGATTCTTTAAATGAAGTGCTGTGCCCGATGTTACAAGGTCTATTTCTATCAATGTCAGAACTACTAAATAGAATGGTAGCAGATCATCTTCCAGGTGGAATATTCTTTAATCCAACTGAGCAAGTAGTTGCTGAAACAAAGTCTGCTATGAAACACAACAAGCTACCGGAGTTCGTGTTTGGACAATTAGATCAGCTTCTGCGCTACAGACCGAATGCGACACTACTTACCAATGAATCATACTTAATGTTTTCACATAATAAGACAAGGGAATGGCTGACTGCTTTGAATGAGGATGAAAGAGAACAACTATTAAATAATGCAAGAATAGAGGGAAAAGCAATCAGAGATAAGTTTAAAGTCAGATTGAAAGAAATTGAAATTAAAAGGCTAGAAATACAGGAGACGCAAAGAAGAAAACTTCAGGAAACGGAAAGGAAAATGTTGCAGGGCATGGAAAAAATGACAAATGCAGTGTGTTTTTATGGATTATGGCAAAGTGAAGCCCAGGTTAATGAAGCGTTACAGAGATTTTCAAATGACAATGAAAAGCGTTCTGCTCTTAAATCACAATTAAGGTTCCGAAAGACAGTATTAAAGCAAAAACATGAAGATTCAAAAGTGTTCAATTTCACGAGAAAGGGAACAGATGGAAAATACAATGCATTACATGTTGATGAATTAAAAAAGAATGTTCTGACCTTAATACAAGACTGTCTCCAGGGGGCAACAGCAGAGAAAGTAGAAGAAGGTGTTCCGCTGCTTGTGGGGAAACAGATTAAACATAAATTTAGTGATGGCAAAGAATATAAAGGATTTGTTATATCAGTGGTTCCCAGCTTTGGAGAATGGTATAATGTTAAATATGACAATGATGATGCTATTTATGCATATAACTTATGTCAGGATTACAAACAAGGTGATTTGCAGCTTGTGGTAGAATAATTGTGCTATTTATAAAAGATCAGCTTAAGCAGTATTTAAAGTTCAATGAAGATTATTTGAGCTTTTCAGATATTGACATAGAAACTGGTGTTGGCATAATCCACATTATTTACATGTAAGACACATTTAACAGTGCACATGTTCCAGTTGAAATCCTCTGTGTCTGAGGGAGAGTGTTAACTTTCCATTAACATTTATTATTTTCAGGTGCCAGTTTAACACTCTCATCTCATCCCTCATCAATCATGTTTCATTGTTAAGTTAATACTATTAAAAGGCACTCATGTTTCATTGTTAAGTTAATACTAAAAGCATTCATGTTTCATTGTTAAGTTAATACTAAAAGCATTCATGTTTCATTGTTAAGTTAATACTAAAAGCATGTAGCATGTTGTTAAGTTTAGATGCTTTATAATGTTAACAAATGTTGCTTGCCTATAACAGTAGATTAGTTTCCGAGTTTTAGTTAAGAAAAGTTAATTATTTTTGTATAAAACATAAGGCAGTTTTTTTACATACTAAATGACAAATATCACATTCCATTCTTTGGTTCTAAACCTAATAATGCTTGCTATTTCGGTTTATTTTCTGTAGATAATGTAAAATAATAACACATGCTAACAACTCTTCAGTTTATGTTCAGAATTATATTAACAGTTGGTTTATGGGGTAACTTCATAGCTTCTAACCTGACATTATATTGCAGTGCATTATCATTTCATAATTGAGAAACTAACCTGTTTAATATGTATTTTTATAAAACTAATGTAAAATATAATGTGATGAACATTTTTTTCCCATATAAATGTCTTATATGTATGTTTTGCCTATTTTCAGGTATTTCTGTCTTGGCGCGGCGCACTTCGATTCATCTTAGCAGCATACTAAGAAGTTGCCTGGTCCAATACAAGATACGGGATAGGTCAGTTTAATATGTATTTATATAAAAGTAATGTAAAATATAATGTGATAAACATTTTTCCCCATATTAATGTCTTATATGTATGTTTTGCCTATTTTCAGGTATTTCTGTCTTGGCGCGGCGCACTTCGATTCATCTTAGCAGCATACTAAGAAGTTGCTTGGTCCAATACAAGATACAGGATAGGTCAGTGATGGTTATAGAAGCAGTCAGGAGTGAATTGTGCACTGGAAAAACATTCTAGAGTGGAATAAAAAACTTGGGTCAGCTTTTTGTGAAAAGTGAAAAAAGTGACTTTCCGAATGTTGATTTTTTTGCATAATCTGGAGTTGTTAAATTCTATGTGCTTTGACATAACATATTAAAAGTATACATTTTTGTTATAAGTATGGTTATATCTATCTGAAACATTAAGCTGGATTTGATTTTTTTTTTAAATCACTGATTGTTGCTAACGATACTGACCTTTCCAAGGCGGAGCTTGATACTGACCAATTCAACACAAAACACGATGCTGACCTTTCTAATGCGAACCACAAAACTGATATTTCAATGTGAAATCACAATTCTGACCTTTCCGATAAGTTAGGACGCTACTGACCTGTCCAAGATACTGATTATTCAAATGTGTAGCAATGATATTGACTGTTACAAGATACTGATGCGTAGCAATGCATAGCAATGCATAGCCATGATAATGACTGTTCCAAGATATTGATTATTCAAATGTGTAGCCATGATAATGACTGTTCTAAGATACTGATGCGTAGCAATGCATAGCCATGATAATGAATGTTTCAAGATATTGATGCGTAGCAATGCGTAGTTATGATAATGACTGTTCTAACGCATGAGCACTTCTTTGGTCTCACGGAATGCGTCAGAGGTTATAAATCTTACGTGCATTTATTTAAGAAATTAATTGCGTGGTTAATGTTATTATCGTGGTATGATTTCAGTTGGGCTGGTTAAAGTGCGAGGAGTCAGACACACACGTACTTTAACCAGCTCAACGACGTTCATATATCCGAAAATGACATCAATCACGCGATTCATTACTTATATTTACACCAATTATTCTTTATTGATTTTCAAGTCTATTTAAAGTAATATATTTCATGTAAGAAAATCATTTCAGTAATTCTTCCTAACCCATTATGTAAATAGAATGTCCCGAACCTAACCGGAAACAGTTTGTCACATGATCCCGTAACATAACGTGGGAAAAAATAAACAACTTGACGGTTCATATCTAACGTAACATTGAAACGCTAGTGACAACAATATTATAACAAATAATAAATAATGTATTTTCAACATATTGATTTGAGTTTTTCGTGGCCTGCTTACACAATTAAAAAAATAACAAGATTAACAATTTTCAATGTACATGTATATTTATACGCGATCATTCGCAAATCCGGTGATGTTGCGTTCATCGGATAATTACCGCAATTGTTGAAAGGCCGTTCATTTAATGAATAGAAGTTGAGATGAAAATATATGCAAATAGTTTTGTAGATATTATTGATATGAATAGAGCAATAGCGAGTGCGTTTATTTGATTGATCGTTTGTCAAATGTTTATAGTATTTGATTCCAATGAACTTAGTTAAGAAAATGGCCCCAATATACAGTGCATATGAAGAAAAAACGCATAAGGTTAATCTTATCAAAGTAGGCATTAACATAATAAAACAAATACTAATAAACTAATAGGTAAACCCCAAGTACTTCAATGATGAGAGAACCCAACTCTATCTGCAGACGGAGGAAAATAATTCAGGGTACCTAATGCAAAACTTTTCAAAGATACGATGCAGTTTTTGTTTGAAACTAGAAGTATCACACACAGTCTGCCTTAGAAAATAAAGGTTTTAGATTGTGTGATCATAGAGTTTCATAACAAAAAGCACAATTGTACTAGATTTGGGAACAAATAAAGAAAAACATTTTTAAAAATAAAAACGACGTGTATTCTCCTAACCTTTCTTCACAATGATTACCTCTTTAGAATTATTGAAGAAAAAGACGTCACATGCCGGAACATTCCGAGCCAGCCAAAGACGGTTTTAAAGATAACAAGATTCTGCATTTTTTTACAAAATCCAAGGGATGAAAGTTTGGTTATGTAATAATGCTATATTCATCCTTATATTTTGTTGTATACAATTGAATGAACCTTGTTTTGAAAGGAACTTTTTAATTCTGAAACAGATTCTTATAAATTTCAGTGTCGTAAAAACATCCCCAAATTAAAACAACAACAAACTATAAAAAGGTTGTAGTGATATTTGGTCTTTGGGCTCTGTGAAGTTTATATAGCACTAAGAACGGAACATCTCTCAAGTTTAGATACATACCAAACAGAATCAAATTCATTCGGTTATTTCGCTGTTCTTCCTCTTGATTCTCCTCAAAACATTAGCAATATAATCCTCTAGTATCGTGTATTTTTTAGGCGAACGTTCATATGCGGTTATCCATAGACAATTAGCATCAATATGATTTTATGTGTTTGGGAAAAGCCGTAATAAAAGCATTCTACAACTTCAATTGAGCCGATGATGTTTCCATGCCATTAAGTAGTTTAATGAAGTACATATTTGCTAAACTTTGCATTATTCTAATTCAATAATTAGATTTTTTGAAGTTCGTTTTTTTTCAAGTATGTCTCTGTGTGTTTTATATCTAATCGTCGAGTTCGCGAAGTGCTTTAATGTGTTTTCTACAGTTAGTATGCTCAAACATGTACATGCTGTGCCAGACAGAAATTTTCTTTTGTTCCTGTTGTATAATTTGATCTTACCATTGAATTATTTATGTGCATTAATAAAGAATTGAGTTCTATAATTGTAAGTTTGTCTGTCTAAAACTATGACAGAGATGACCATGAGGTGGTCCCTTTAGAGCTATTCGCTACAGTTTATAATGTATCCATGTCTTTTATTGTATCAAAGTGTTAATCGTATTCCCAAATGGTTCAGTACGTATTGCTGTTCGAACCAGCCGCGCGAAAGTGTTAAGTAAACACAAGGGGAAATGTCTTGGAAAAGTGTCTGATGGACTTGATGATACTGGGGACAATTTTGTGGGGCAAAACCGCTAATGGATTTGTTGTGTTTCGTATTAAACAGATACAAGGTCAACGCTATTATCAATTCAATATTGCATATATGTGTGTGAAGTAATTAATTTTAACATGATTTGAAAATAAACGACAACAGCAAAAACATTTAATTAAAACTGAAGAAAAGTTTAAACAATGTGTCTGGGAACGCTCTTGGTGTATTGCATTTTATCACCAACCATTGTACGTTAATTATCATTATCTTATGGAGTTAGAACTTCAAAATTGCCTTTGATTGTCAGAATGTAACAACTTTCTGTAAGGTATCACGAGCAGTAAAATATTTATCATGACTCTCTGTCTGAGTGGAGTGCTATTAAATCAAGTCATTTCCTTGTACCGTTCTTTTTCATCAAATATTAATTTTCAATTTTAAAAGCACGTGTCAATTACTTTGCTTCCATTAAATGTTTAATAACAATGCCATAACGTGGCATAACATCACGACTGTCAGAATGTAATCACATGACAAGATCAGGTAAAGATCATTCACAGGGATAATCACTATTGGTGTTTTTGAAGCCTTGTCAAACTGATTGACTCTACAAACAACAGTTAAGTGTTGCAGGACATGTAGAACTAGTGCTGCTTCTGATTGAGCATTCAAAACATGTTGCAATGATGGATTGCCAAATGGATGCATCAGAAAACGATAAAAATGAAAAAAATGAAATGTGAAACGTGCTTTAAAATAGTTTTGATATATTACTTGTGTTTATTCTTAGTGCATTTTAAAACAGTTTCTTAAATACCATTTTGAAGATTAAGTTATAGAATTATCGCACGGTCATCAGTGTTCTCTTACATCACTCTTATATGTAAAATATAAACATTAAACCTTTAAGAAGTCGTTGCTTGTCCTCCACCATTTTCACGTACATAGTTTGCATAAATATTTGCATATCGCTGATGAAAATACTAAATTGTCTACATTAAAGCTAGAAATATGACACCGTTCAAAAGCAGAGTTAGTGTTGAATTTGATGGTAGGAAAGGTTTCATGCAGTGTATATTGGTTCATTCTTTCAACAGTTAATTCAGAGACTGGCAGTGTGTATATTTCATATAAAGGCAATTTGTTTTCCATTCATGAGCAATTTCGATTTTATGACTTGGCCAGTTCGCTTTTGGTTTTGTAAATGCCTCATTTTGTTTTCTTTCCAATTTTGTATATTTCTGAAATCATGTTTCAGTAATAACTGTTAGATTACCTTCTCAAAATGATAAAATTGGTGAGGGCTCTGGACACAAACGCGAATATATGGTCACAGCATACACAGATAAAAAGCAAGTTTTTCGCATAAATATTGGCTCTCTCAGACAAAATGATTGTGATCTTTTTTTTTTCGCTTTTCCCACAACTTCAGTTTATATAACTGTCAATATCATCATGTCTTTTATGGCATCATTTACCCAAATGAACGTCAATTACTTATTTCCGTGGAAACCAGAAATATTCCATTAAACACGAAACGAAGACTGAATTTAGAAGCAATTCATCTGATTGCCGAGTTGCTTACAAAAACAAATGAATTTTTTATCAAAAGACATATAAAGATCTTGATTGTTTTTTTTTCTTCAGTTATTTGCACAAAAACAGTAGAAAACTAGATAATTGACTTTGGAAACAATTTAAGAGGGGACTTAGCCTCTTTACCCTGCTTTCGGTATGAGTCAACAATACTCATACACCGAGGTTTAAGAACCCCTGTTATAATTAACAAATTATAAAAGAAGTAGAGTTTGTCGTCATCCATGTCTTTGAGGAAATAGCATGCACGGTTAGGATTGTTCCCCATGACATTAGCATTAGAGGTGTGGACGAAATACTATGCGATGTTAAAACAGGCGCCTCAGATCTTTCACAAACACAAACTACACCAACAATATATAGCCCGAATTAATCCACTCTTTAGTTATATTTCTAATTCGACCATAATTAAACGATGAATTATACTAGTTAACGTTGGAAATACTTTACATTTATTAGCAAACAATTGCGATATTGGTTTCTATCATAACACAATAAATTTGCAAGCTTGCCAGAATCATTTGTCGAAAAGTTTCAGTTAATCCATTAGGTAATGACATGATGTGTTTGTATTCATTTTCAAATTAGAACCATATGATTATCGACAAGAGCTAAATCCAGAAAAAATCCATTATTTTTTTGTTTGGTTAAAGATAGCTAAAATGTTAATTGATTGATTCAATAATTACTACTGACCATCTCTTCTGATTGTATAGGCAAACTAGCCAAAGATAACGCAAGGGAAACTTATCCAGTCTTATATAAATCGCTACTGATTGTTTGATTGACATCTAGAGACGACTTATCAATTCGTCCATGACCCGTTAGAGAAGAAAAAGCCACAATTGTAATATAAAGACTTTTCAGAGAAACATGGCCACGAATATTAGGCGAAATTTTATAAATCATTGTTCACTAAAACAACACAGTTTCGTACTTTATTAACTAAGAAACAAAATCAGTGTACACATATTGGTAATGATATTTTTCATGGATTGAAAAACCAACAACTTAGTATCAAAATTCCGCATAAAATGTACAATGACATCGAAATTGTACGCTAGTTCAGTAAATACAAAAACAATATACATCACTAAGGAAGTGGTATAATGGACACATGATTACCAAACGACAACAAATCCTCTGAAGAATTCTGGCAATTTGGTTGCGATACAAACGCGAATGTTTACACGTATGTAAACAATGTATACTCATACAGGCGTTTCAATTTCATAGATAATGTAGCCATTTCTCATTGTTCTTAAACCGTATACAACGAAATGACAATTATTCAAACACGTTGTAAAACATTGAAACCCATCAGACTTTAATTTCCGTTTGTCAAAATAGTGTTATTCTTTTGATATTTTTCGTTATGTTTTATTTAATCGAACAGACAAAATAGAAGTTCAGATTCTGATCATAAAATACAATATTTATAGAAAAGGTTTCACACAGAGAGTGTATATGAAAATAACAGTCGCTGTACGGATTACGGCAATAGTATGTGCAACATTTAAAACGTTAATTTACCGACTTAAACTATTCTTGATACGATAACAGTTTTTTATGCAGAACCCTTATATTCGCAGTGCATGTTTAGAGGTAAATGACTTTGACAACTTTATTGATTTTGAGTATATATAAATTGTTCTGTTTCTTTTTTTAATGCTATTAAACAACTCATGTTAAAAAATAGAATTTCAAGTATACGGAACGTCATTTTGATGGCATTGCAAGTGTTTGCTGAAAGTATTTTCCATTTGATGTTAGATTAAATGTTCCAGAGACGGAGCTATTGATTAATAAAGGCTAAAAATTAGCCAAGACAAGAGCAATTTACTACTAATTCAACATGGTAAAACTCATATTAGTAGGATAAACACTTGCTTTAATAGTAACGCCACAAGTGTTCACGTTTTTAGTTTTTTAGTTGATTGTAGGGACAAGTGTGAGGTGGTATGAACATAAACAAGTTTAAACCACAAGTGAGCTTCTGTTGCACCGACTGTACCAAGATGGTAACCTTAAAATATGTTATTATTCAAATGTCTGATCTGTAAGTATTGTTTGTATATTATGTGTATTTACTCTCGTTTAAGTGTCTTTTGGGCCTGATCCTTGTGCTTCAAAACAAGGCATTCCTTGAGTTGTGTGCCAAATGCGAGTTTAGTATATTTTTGTTGTTAATTTCTTGCCCTGTCACAGTTTTTGTATCTTAACCCTTATCGATGAGTTCACAAATGGCTTAAATAGATTTTGAATGGAATGGTTTAATGCTGAACAATTTTCAAGCTGTACCAAACAGTTGTGAAAACCTATTTTCTAAATATCTCAGTAAGTTCAGACACAAGAGTAGTATTGTTCCTTGAGTTTAGATTTTAAACTTAGTAATTTCATTTTAATTAAGATTTCGCTTAATGTAATAATAAAGAAGTAAGTTCGATAGTGGTTGGTTCGTCTGTCAGGAAAAGATGACAGTGACGGCCTGTAGAGCCATTCACCATAGTTCATAATATATCCATGTCTTTTATTGTATCAAACTGTTCTTCATATTCCCAAAGGGTTTAGTTCTTGTTGCTAAAAGGACCAACATGAGAAACGTTAATTAAACACGAAAGGAAATGTCTTGACAAGTGTCTGATAGTCCTGTTAATACTGAGGACACTCTTTATAATAAAAAAAAGACAAGGGAATTGTTATTTCTGATGTTTGATCAGATACTAGGTCATAGCTTGTACTCGTTTGATTCCTTTTTTCTTTGACCTTTATCGTGTATCAAATATCAAAAGGCAAACTAGATCAATCGACGATAACGTGTTCCTCACGCAACTATTGAATTACAGGGACAAGCGTATTAGCCTTACATTTTACCACCATGAAATTTACAGGGACAAGCCTAGCCATACATTTAGCCACCATGGGTTTTACTGGGACAAGCCTTATAACCTAACATTAAAGCATCATGGACTTTACAGAAAAGCCTAGTAGCCCAACAATTTACCACAATCAACATTAAAATGACAAGACTGGTAGCATAACATTTGACCATCATGTTCCCTACAGGCCACGCCTATTAGCCTAAAATTTAACCAACATGGACTTTACAGGGACAAACCTAGTAGCCTAAAATTTGACCATCATGGATTTTACAGGGGCAAGCCTTGTAGCCTAACATTTAACCACCATGGGTTTAACAGGGAAAAGCCAAGTAGCTTAGCATATCACCATCACGAACTTTACAGGGACAAGTCTAATAGCCTTACATTAATTCATGAGGGGTTTACAGAGAAAATATTAACATGAAAACTACAGAAACAAGCTCAGTAGCCAAACATTTAAACATAAACCCCAGTTTAATGTCACAGGATAATCGCCAAAAACATAGAATACAAAAAACAAACAATCACAAACAAGAAACACGGAACAACTGCATAAAACTACACAAACAACACAGTGCATATATACTATATAAAAACTAGGTGTGTTTATTAAGGATTGTTAGGTTACGCCTTGAGATGGTCAGTAAAATGTTAATTACAGGGGGTTTAATGGCGTTATTTCAACCACTAAGTGATAATAAAGGGACAAGCTTAGTAGCCTAAAATTTAACCATGGCAATACATTTGCCTTAACATGGACATGTCCAGAAATCGAAAAATGAACCACATAGAGTAAATATTTACATTTAACATCAATCAAACATTGAGTTGTACATGGACAAACCCAGCCGCCTTATATTTTACATTTATAAACAATCCAGTAGCATTTTATAAAACAACACTGGATTGTTTAGGGACAAGCCTAGTAGCCTATAATTTAACCACCATGAATTTGGGCAAGCAAAGGGGACTATTACTTGACCAACACAAAGGACAAGCTTAATAATTTATCATATAACCACCATGAGCTTTAAAGAAACAATACTAGGAGCCAATCATATGACCACCATGAACGTTAAAGGGACAATACTAGTAGCCAGTCATATGACCACCATGAACGTTAAAGGGACAATACTAGTAGCCAATCATATGACCACCATGAACGTTAAAGGGACAATACTAGTTGACAATCATATAAACACCATGAACGTTAAAGGGACAATACTAGTAGCCAATCATATGACCACCATGAACGTTAAAGGGACAATACTAGTTGCCTATCATATGACCACCATGAACGTTAAAGGGACAATACTAGTAGCCAGTCATATGACCACCATGAACGTTAAAGGGACAATACTAGTAGCCAATCATATGACCACCATGAACGTTAAAGGGACAATACTAGTTGCCAATCATATGACCACCATGAACGTTAAAGGGACAATACTAGTAGCCAATCATATGACCACCATGAACGTTAAAGGGACAATACTAGTAGCCAATCATATGACCACCATGAACGTTAAAGGGACAATACTAGTAGCCAATCATATGACCACCATGAACGTTAAAGGGACAATACTAGTTGCCAATCATATGACCACCATGAACGTTAAAGGGACAATACTAGTAGCAAATCATATGACCACCATGAACGTTAAAGGGACAATACTAGAAGCCAATCATATAACCACCATGAACGTTAAAGGGACAATACTAGTAGCCAGTCATATGACCACCATGAACGTTAAAGGGACAATACTAGTAGCCAATCATATAACCACCATGAACGTTAAAGGGACAATACTAGTTGCCAATCATATGACCACCATGAACGTTAAAGGGACAATACTAGTAGCCAATCATATGACCACCATGAACGTTAAAGGGACAATACTAGTAGCCAATCATATAACCACCATGAACGTTAAAGGGACAATACTAGTTGCCAATCATATGACCACCATGAACGTTAAAGGGACAATACTAGTAGCCAATCATATGACCACCATGAACGTTAAAGGGACAATACTAGTAGCCAATCATATGACCACCATGAACGTTAAAGGGACAATACTAGTTGACAATCATATAAACACCATGAACGTTAAAGGGACAATACTAGTAGCCAATCATATGACCACCATGAACGTTAAAGGGACAATACTAGTAGCCAATCATATGACCACCATGAAAGTTAAAGGGACAATACTAGTAGCCAATCATATGACCACCATGAACGTTAAAGGGACAATACTAGTAGCCAATCATATGACCACCATGAACGTTAAAGGGACAATACTAGTTGACAATCATATAAACACCATGAACGTTAAAGAGACAATACTAGTAGCAAATCATTTAACCATTATGAACTTTACAGGGACAAGCGAAATCGCTTGACATTTAACCGCGGCTAAACAATGGCCTTTACAGGGACCAGTTCATAAGATTAACACCAAGCCGATTAAACGACCGATGGACATTACTGGAACATGCTTGAATTTATATTATTGAAACACGACTCGACCATGGCATTGATAGGGACAAACTCAGTAGCTTAACATTTCAACACGACTCGATATTTGACTCGACAGTTAAAAATCCAGTGGTCTAACGTTCACACACGACTCAACAATGGACACTACAGTTACAAACCCAGTGGCCTACCAGTCACACACGACTCAACAATGGACACTATAGTTACAAACCCAGTGGCCTAACAGTCACACACGACTCAACAATGGACACTACAGTTACAAACCCAGTGGCCTAACAGTCACACACGACTCAACAATGGACACTACAGTTACAAACCCAGTGGCCTAACAGTCACACGACTCAACAATTGACACTATAGTTACAACCCAGTGGCCTAACAGTCACACACGACTCAACAATGGACACTATAGTTACAAACCCAGTGGCCTAACAGTCACACGACTCAACAATGGACACTACAGGGACAACCCCAGTTGCCTAACATTCAAACACGACTCAACAATGGACACTACAGTTACAAACCCAGTGGCCTACCAGTCACACACGACTCAACAATGGACACTACAGGGACGAACCAAGAGGCGTTACGTTTAACCACATTGCGTTACGCAGTGTAGCGTGGAACTTATGTCTTAATGCGGTTAAACCAAGTACAAGAGATTCAAGATACAAGAATGTCGGCTATATGATATAAAAATCATTAGCTCAATGATAATTTTCCCGTCATTAATGACAAAATACATATAAGAGCAATATACAAGAATGTATTGGTGACCTGAAAATAAAAGAAAAAGGTTTGAAATATTTAACACTACGGAAAGAGTATTTACAAAAGTCGTTTATGTTCATGCAGACATTTAAGTAAGATGAGTAAGAAAATCCTTACAATATTAACATTAACTTGTTTTCCCGGCTGTACGACACTGTTCCATTCATTGACATACCACTGTTTAATGGTTGTGTGTTTTCTTTCAAGAAGTGTAAGAGCAAAATGCCAAGTGAATTTTTCGATATGATTTAAGACGACAGATATAGTGGCATGCTAAAGCGTTCCTCTGACATTATCTCACTTTGTAGTGTTGCTTAGACGATATATAAATATTCTGCTGTCAATCGAGCATTTTTTCTTTTAGTGCGAGAATTAATGGTAATTAGAATATAACCTACGTTTCCAACCTACGTAATTACCTTCAATAAGTACGAAGCTTAATCGTAACGATTTTTTTGTAAACAAAGTTACCAGACATGATTTAATCATTTGGTTCATCGCCTGCTGAAAAAGGTTTAAATCAAAGACGGTTAAAACACATGTGGTTATATCTTAATTACTAAGAATAATTAATATGTTACCCAATATGACCTTAATAACGACACACACTTGGGAGTGAAATAAAATTGTCCGATAGTTACACATAACTTAAGGACTGCGAATTGATGATGTTAAGTTTTTATTGATTTCGGCTTTGATCGAGTAAGTTCTTTAAGTACTGCTATTTTATACCAGTATTTAGTAATGAATCCATAACGTGTAGGATTTTATGTTTGTATTGAGAAAAGACTGTATTTGCCGATTTTAGGGCTATCTGGTGTCTAGTCCCTTTAAATAAAGATTAGAAACATCATTTTAATCATGTTTCATTAAGAGATAAACACGTCTTTAATAATATGATAGACGGTGAAAGTTATATAAAGATCATGCAAATTTCCAAGAAGTGTAAAAATCTCAAAACTCACGATTGTTTAGACAATTGTTTAGGTATGAAAAATACTAATCAAATGCAAACTTCCGGTTTCAGCCCTTAAACTCCTGGGCCCAATTTCTCGAAACTTCTTAAGCTTAACAGGCTTAGGTAGCTTATTTCAATAAGCCAAAATACATACAGAAATTGAATTTTTATAAATGAAAAATGGTTAATTGTGATTATCATAAACATTACTCCTATCATATGTATAATAATTCTTAAAGAAGAAAATAATATGATTGAAACACAAAAATACTGAGCTTAGCTAAATCCTGTTATAAGGGACTTAAGAAGTTGGGAATTGGGACCAGAATCTGTGCAATTAATCATTTGAATGATTTAAATTCAAATTATAATTTTGTATGTCAACACGATAGTCTTATCAGTATTGCTAATCATGAACATTGCAAAATATTTGTTTAAACGCAGCGCTTCCACAGTTTTTTATCTGAATGAGAAACCAGAAACTGTTTTCCCTAACCGTAACAAAACATGTCAAATAACAGCTCTTACTCTTCCTTATTAGCCGTGCAAATCAGCATCCGTAGTCGATTGGCCATGATGCTGCGGAACACGCAATATTGTATGACTATGATTTTTGCAAAATGCACACTAATGATTACACAATACACTCGATCAGCTAAATAACAGTAGCGCAATAACAATTTAAATTTCAATATTACGCCAACTTCCCAAAAATGTTATGTTATAGTTATACAGTCATAAATTTTGCTGTTCTCTTTTATCTATATTATATTTCTTCACTTGCAGTACAAGGAAGAGGATGATCCAGAATTTAAACCAAATGGGGTCCTGCTCATGTTGCAACTCACCGGCCATAAGAACATTAACAGCTTAACAATTACTTCATAATAAACAACGGAATAAATGCACATAATTTTCCGATATACTGTCAAACAAGAAACGTGGAATTCTTTACATTGTTAAAGAGGATATTTGTTTGTTTCGGTTTATTATCAAAACACAATGTCATTAAGTGAGAAGCAGACGTAATAGTTTACAAGTACTGCATGCACGAGTGAAATATTTAAAATCTGGTATTCAGGTGTGACATTTCTTTTAATAAAACAGCAATAGCAAAAATATTTTCTCATTGTATATGCGATGCTTTTTGCGACACCCAGCGGATCTTATAAAGGCGTCTACAGGCTTACTGGGTCCACCTGGTTTACAAACTAATCAACAATTTGATATCACGGCAACTGAGTAACGGCTTAGCTTTGTTTTAAATACGAATGACAATCAGTTCAGAACGAAATATCGAACAACATAGTTTCCTGTTTGCAATATCATTCTAAGAATGTTTAAGGTAATAAACATAAATGTCCACATAATATAAAGACATAAACTATAAAGCTGGAATATACCTGTTGATTCAGACATGATCAAGTCGTCTAAAGCGGCCGAACATAATTATAATCAGGAGCTCAACCTTCAACTGCCTTACAGCTAACTTCACCTGCATGTTAACAGAAAATAAGTGTGATTTAAAGGTCTCATTTTGAAAGTGAAAACACAAACATAACAGAAAATTGTCATCAAAATGATCTATGTTCAATATGTCATTACTTGCAGACCAGTGAAAGATGCATCACAAATGAAGTGGTTTTGTTTTGTTATTACAATACAGTTTAAGTTTGCAAACTTCATATGTCATTACTGGAAAGTTCACTAATGAGCAGCATAAACTAGTTACATGGTGAGTTCTTATGCCTTCTCAATTCTTATAATTCTTTTTGCTTACACAGAAGAGCGAAGCCTTCTTTTATAAGTTGCTATACCCCGTATTGAACACAACTTGGATTGCAAGCATACATATGTCACCTCTAAGAAACTAAAAAAGGTAGGTAAAACCGTGTTTTAGCACATATTGTTTCGGTTTGAAATTTTAAATAGTTGGAATAATAAAAATACAGTTTGCATGTTAAATGTGGCGAGGTGGGAGCCAGGCGTCGTGAGTCCCGCATCCGCAAAACGACATTTTGCTAGCCGCACTAAGTAGTGATACAGAGGAACGTGCAGCGCATTGGCATTGTGTTTACGAATGTTATTCCGAAGTCAACAACAATCTTATTACAGTGAAAAGTTTATGAAGTGAATTGTGTTTTAATTCGATTAAGCTTAATCAAGATTCTTAAGCCGTCACAAAGTTATTGTTGGTTTCACAAAGTTAATGCTTGTTCACACAAAGTACATATCACAAAGTTTTCATTAAGAGTTAAAGATAGAATTAAATGCTATTCCTCTAAATATTATTATATATATATCTTAAAACTTATATCGTTCGTTACTAGAAAATTGTTGCATCATATAGTCCTAAAATTTGATAAAGAGTTTTAACGGATGTGTGAGCTTCAAAGTGAGCAGTGACATTCAATATCAAAGGGTTTTTGTCTTCAAGCTAAACAAGGACATATAAATAAACTTGATTACTAAAATATCATAATACAATGTAAAGGACGTTAGAGTCACAAATGTGAGAGGTGTAAATCATAAAATTTAGTGCCTTGATTGAAATACATCAATAATTTAGGAAGTGTCATTGACAATTTTATGTAAAAACAAAATGAATGAATTAGAAATATATATTTTTTTTAAATAAATTGCAAATAACAGACTGAAGTTTGATTAAAATGTACGGCATAATACATGTAAAACATTGTTTCAATATAGACGATACATCATGACCAACGCGAAAATATCATCAACACAAGTATGAAAAATCTAGTACACATCACTGTAAAAATAATTATAATGAAAATACGAAATTTGTTAGATTTGCTTGTATTTTAATGATGCAAACCTTGGTCAAAATTTCAACTTGACAGCATTTTGTAGAACGATGCAACGCTGAACTTTTGTCCAATGGTTGCATCATTAAAATACAATTTTACTATTTACTATTCTTCTACAATACTATTTCACAAGAGTAGAAGCAGAAAATAGCATAGGCTAACACATATTTTCATATGTTTTCTGTGCAAAAAAAGTGATTTAGAAAAAAACCGTCACTGAATGGATTGTTTACATTGATTGGACCCTTGGTGACCCGTATGCTTATAAGGACAGATGTTTTCAGTAAGATTTTAAGTTATATTATCAGGAGGGGCGCACTTTTTGCACAATTTACTCACAAAGTTGACCTTCATATAAATGAATAAATTTATTATTATGAGAACCCCTTCAAGTCACGTGATTCCTCACTCTGTAATTGTAAGTGAGTGTTTCACTATGTGGCAATGGTTGTATTTGACATGCCAAATTGCATACATTTTTCCGTTTAATTGGGCTTACAACTCACAGCGGGAAGATTCCTTTATGACCGACATATGACGACACTCGCTTCCATAAGTCGAAGTCTGGTGACTAAAGCGTTGGCGTCCGCGGATGGTTTTCAAAATCCCTGAATTTAAAATAAAATCCGAGGGGTTGAACGGGTTAATATGCTGTCCAAGATGGATCTGCGTAATCCCAAATTGGCCCTAGCTACGCGCCTGTAATGGATAAGTAAAAACTTGTCCCCAAACTCGTAGGCTACGATTTTTTATAGCTTGGTTTACAAACTTTAGGACCCAATTCATTAAGGCCCAGAGAAGGTTTTGGAGGAGTCTTTGCTTATTATTTATACTAATCATATTTGTAATAATTTGTTTACAGTAAAGGGTGATGTCTGTATCCGGTCGTTGACTTGTTTGAACTCTATTCCAAACGGACAATTCCAAAGCAGTAATCTCATATTGTTTTAGAAACGCTATTTTTCAATGCATGTTTGGTCTGTTTGGTGTGTTTGTACGTTTGTGTTACTCTGTCAGTGTCGTATGAGCCCTTACTTTTCTTTTCAACAGGTCCATACTTAGATTTGTTTATTATTTGCCTTGTTATTGTTTTCATAGAAACTATAATTTATTTATATGAAGATCAATTTTGTGAGTAAATTGTGCAAAAACGGTCTGTGGTATGAGCAGTTTAATGTACTGTATACAATTTTTGAAATTTGAGTGAGATGATGCGCCCCTCCTGAAAATATAACTCACAATCTTACTTAAAACATCTGTCCTTAAAAGCATTAATTATGTCAGTTTCCGGTATTTTATTTGAATTCTTAAATATAGCGGTTCGTCGGTGTATGATCTCATTTGGTTTGTGTATGATTGGTTGTATTCCTACGTTTTTTGCGATTATTATCTACGTACTGAACAAATGCTTTTACACTCACACAGATGAACCGCAATTCTAAAGTATTTAAAGTTTATGATCAAACTGAAAATTTTCCAAAAAACATATTTACGAAAATCCTACTAAAACGCTGGATATTACGCTTCAAATACACTGATAGGTCGTCAAAATAGTCTGGTGGAACAACAGCGGCGTCAATGACCACACTTACGCATCATTTAACCAATTAAAAGTATAGTTTTAATAGTATCAGAGGTTGCTTTCGTCGGAATATAGACGCAATTGAAAGGAAATATCTTCCTCTAAGGACTTGTAAAAGGATTGTAAATATAGATTTCTAAAAAGCACGTGATTGAAAACCATACAGACTAAGGACGTAGATATATAAAGCTTTTGTAGACGTTTTATTACTCGATATAATAAATACTCTGAAATGGTATTTTCCATTAGATATAACAGACCGAAAAGCTATATGGCAAAGATCATTCTGAGAAACTGCGGTTTTTAGATTAAAATCATGCGATTAATTGACTTAATTTGTACTTTGCTTATGAGTGGGAAGATATTTACTTTAACAGGATTTGAAACGTAGTGAATGCATTTTATTTATCGCCAACCTTTTAAGTTAATTTCTAAGGATATTTACAATGAAGAAAGGTGTTGGTGTTATTTAAAGGGTTTGTCTCGGTACCTTGATAAACATACCTAGTTTTATATATATATCATACTCATCAAACATACACACATTGTAAAGCTGGAATACCGAAAAGAACCGAAACGGTTTGCATCATCAAACACGTATATTAAAATAAAAGGTGAAATGTGCGTTTTTTTCAGTCTGGAATTTTTCCTAGTGATTCTTCTTAATGCATTTTGAGTCTAATGCGTCAGGACATGCCGGAACACTAATTTGGGGATTAAGTTATGGAAATATCACGCTTTCATCTTATACCGAAGCCTCAAACTTATTTTGTGATTTTTCGTCAGTATCGACCAATGTTGGCTCTCCCAGTCCTCGCCCAATTAAAAATCACTGATTTGACAAAAAATGATACAAACAGAGGTTCTTTTTTGCCACTTGGTTTTTACTATGATGACGATGCAACCTCATTCTGAACAAATACCTTGTTTATTTTTTTCATAATACTGGAGTAACGGCACTATTGAGCTATAAGTTGTTAATTTATAGTAATGTATTGAGGTTAACTTAGGAAGGATCATTTTTCTTACAAACAACATCGGGTTTTTCCTCTAATTATACACTAACTGATACCATATTTCTTTGTGATAGCAAACATAAGGATCATTTCGCTTTAAAGAGATGTAATGAAACGAGTAATGCTTGGGCACGTTTGATACCTGGCCCCAATTTCTCGAAACTTCTTAAGTCCTTTATAACAGGATCAAGCTAAGTTCACTATTTTTGTTTGTCTATTATGCGTGATATTATAACTTTGTTGAGACGTTTTCAACTTTAAATAGGAATTCTGTTTCTGATTATTACAATAAACCATTATGTATTGATGAAAATCATATTTAAGTATGCATTTGGCTAATTGAAATTAGCTACTTAAACTGTTAAGCTTAAGAAGTTTCGAGAAATTCGGGCCTGGTCTTAAAAACTGTATGTGCCATCATTACAATTAAACATGATCCTATTAAGGAACATACTATACCTTATGGCTCCATATATAAAACTTACTTCGCCTGACACGAATTTGAATACTCATTCAATGACTAGATGAATGTAAAATTCACGAGCAGGTATTGACAAGTGGTTTGAGAATTGAAAATAATATTATAAATATTTATTCCATATGTCACGTAGAGGATTATAGCGAAAGTTTAATTAAATCTCCTGCCTTTCAGAATTCCACAATTTCACGAGCAATTGATTGTTGTTTTGCATGATTTTCCAAAGACGATAAGCACGCCACATGAAGAATGATACATTCGAGCTTTTAAGCGGTGTCAATGAATCGTTTATCGCATGACTGTATAAACGACAGTTGAATCCGTTTTCTTCTACTACAGATATGTTTTGGTTACAAAAACAACCTATATGTTGAAAATAATGTATAAATAGTTGACTATAAAATAGAACTTCAGTGTACAATGGACACATGCTTGACCGTTACTTTTTATCTATGGATCTTTCATCTTTGGTTTAAAAAAGCTGATAACAACCTGTATCTAAATGATACTTCCTGCTCCAATATACAAGCTTCCCTCACCATCACAAAATAACCGAAGCACTTTGTCTAATACGTGTTAATAGCTTTCCACAGTACAAGGCAAAAGTAATTAATATTTCAAACTGGCATTTGTTTTGAGTTATTGGTTAGGTACCCCGTCTTGTCCGGGGCTAGATGTTGTCCTTGAATAACTTCATAATTATTTATATTTTCGAATGGAATTTCACAGGAAAAAAGGTAAGATCCTTAAATCAGTATAATACGATTTGTATTAAGATACTCACTGAAATCCAATTTGACAGTTTACTGTACCGTTTATTCGTCCACTTTACAAAATCAAACAATATATAATTATCTTAAAAATAATATATGAAAAATTATTCCAGACCGATTACAAAATGTTTTTTGTAGTTTCATATTAACATAAAATTAAACTTGTTAGGTTTAAACTATTTTCAATTTTGTTGAGTGGAAACAAGTCGATAATCCCCTTGCTAGAATAAATATGTCAAAACCTGGTGCAAATTTAATGCTGCTAATAATTTGCTGATTTCAGAGTTTTCCTATTGCGTAGCTTTATAAGAACATAAACTTTCGTTTGTATGAAAAAAGGGAATTCCTAAACAAGGGTTTGACAGGGTGGGCGAATAGTGGTTCCTTACCAGTACAGTCATTTTCAAGTGTAAAGCTTTCTGGATATCCTTTGTAACATGTGTTGGTATGTTAAGAAGTTCACAAAATACTTATCGAGGCTTTACGAAAATTATTTTATCAAAAATGTGATGAAGTGCCAGGATATGTGGCAAGACGTTTAAGACTATTCAATCAACAATGTATTGTGACGCTTTAATAGTATAATAATATCACTGATGACATATTTATCAAAGGAAAGATATTAAGAAAAAAGAGACAATTACCCTCCTGGTTATAAAAATGCAAATATATTTCTTAAAATAGAAGTCACCACGAAGCCTCAAGATGGGGTTTTTGTGTCAAATAAGACGGCACTCAAAACTGTTATTAGTCCTGTAAATCGTTTATGTAAAGCAATGGTTTAAAATTACGGTCGAATAACCAATACGTTCTGTAAAATGCTAACTAATAACCCTTTAACCAGCTTTAATATTAAAAATTAAATTGTGTCTACTTACACACTATCTATATAAATCTAACTTGATACAAAATGATAACGTTTGTCTTTTCATAAACAATGAAAACACCAAGGATAAGCCCAGGTTTCGTAATTTTATAAAAAAACAACAACCTTTAAGAGGTTCAAGTCAAGGGCCAATATAAATAAAACCTACATACACAAACTTTAAAACACCACATACACTCATAAGAACACCACTAACAGATCACACGCGCATCAAAATATCTTTATCATTAAATGATGAAATTTCCACCAATGAGCAGTCAGTATACCACGAGTTCATTACGAGTCTACTGGATGCTTAAGCCATAACCTCCATTAGCGCCAAAAATGTAATGTATTTCAACGAGTGAGACCCGAAAGCTTTTTTTAAAAAACAATTGGAGTTCACGAGATAAAATATAATGCGATTTAACACTAAAACATACACAATATTTATTGACATATAATTGTTGTTGTTTTTTTTCTCAGAAAGGCGCGCTAAATTTAATGCTAACGTAATGCCACCTCGGCAATTACGTCTTTGAACTTCTGTTCCTTCCCTGAACCCGCTGACATTTGGTTTGTAAGTGTGAGATCAAGTGTCACATCAAGGAATAGGTTAAGATGTGGCTTCCATTTTGTGACCGACAAACAAATAGGTCTGACAATTGTTTTCTTCTATGGCATCAGTTGTAGTTCTCTTTGTGCCTTGACACTGATAGTGCCATTATATGTTAATAAGATTTGAGATCAGCAAAAAATATACCATCCCTTTTATATATATTATCCCTTTCTGTCTTTTCACCCTCGAGTTGAAGTATGTGACTCACACAATTTACGGCGAACAAGCGAGGTACTTTGTCTTTCAGCAACTTTGCAATACTGTGCGGTTTCACGCTAGAACCATCCCCGACCCTGTTGCTATGAGCTTCTCGTTTCGGTCCCAACACTGTCCATTGCAAATTCAATCGCAACGAGAACTCATCCGCATATGCATACTCAACCGTATTATTTAAAACAAAAACATTATGCGGAACACCATCCTTGACAACGCTTGTTGACACTATTCCATTCTCAATGACATCTGTGGAACTATCAAACATTATCGATAACACAAACGCTTTTCTCATCAAAGCCGTTGATTCCCTTTGAATGTCTATTTAAATACATATTCCATTACACGTTTACAACCCTGGTCATTTTGGTACACTAATTTTCTCTTGGAAAGAAGGTAAACTTCTGTACGAGGTGAACGGCAATTAAATATGCAGTATTGAAGCTTCTTATAACAACATCAAAAAGGCCTATTACAGGCAGCTAATAAGCTTGAACCCCACTAGACCCAGTGCAAGAATCTGAGGATGTACATTCTGAAATGAGGACGCCGATATGTGCAGTGAGAACTGTGGTCGATGACTTTGCCATTTTTTTTTTATTTCAAGCGTTATTTATTCTTAATGTGTGGTGTACATTCATTATTACTTTGTATGGCATCAATTCTGAAATTGTATGTGCCCCCTACAAAAGATCCGACATTTTCATACCTTTTACACAGGTTGCACAATGTATTGAGATTTCCTCGTCAAAATCAAGCACCGGAAAATCTTCTTTTACTCTTCTTACAAAACAGACGATCTTTTACAAGATACTAGAATCTTTTTTTAAAGTCGGGTATATGATAACAAGAAACAATAGCTCGATACGCCATTTTCTGATATGAAAAACAAACAAACATTACAAACTTAAAAATGAACTGGTGACTGTGAAATAGAAGCATATGAACATTGGAAAAAGTATTTACAAAACCCGTTTTTTATTATATTTATGCAGAAAATTACAAAATGTAAGATGAATCAGAGCATTGTTTACAATGATAACATCAACTGGATTACTCGGATGTACGGCCAGTCCAAATTCGCACAGTTACGCTAGTTGACATACCACTGTAAATAAATTAGTTTTTTTCATGGGTATAAATATTTATGCGAAAAGCTACAGAAACAAGCTCAGTAGAAAACGTTTAAAAATAAACCCGGTTTAATGGCACTGAGTAAACGCTAAAAACATAGAACATAAAATCAAAATATAAGTAAAGGATAATAAAAGTATGCGTCAGCAATGATGCATGTACATGGGAATAACAGCATGATATAATATTGTGAAACAGGTATGTGTTGGTCAATTACATTTTTACTTAAGCTTGCTAGATAAATTCTTTGGAAAATTTTGCTAGGACTAAATTTACATTTTACTGACCGCTCCAAGGCGGTACCTTAAAATCCTTGATAAACACACCTTTTTTTATTATATAGTATTAATGTACTGTTTGTTTGTGGAGTTTTATGCTGTTGTTCCATGATTCTTGTTAGTGTTTTTTTTTTTATTTGGTGTGTCTTTTGCGTTTACCCTGTGCCATTAAATGGGGTTTATGATAAAACTGTTGGCTACTGAGCTTGTTTTTGCATTTTTGCATATAGATATTATCATGTAATTAAAATACTGCTAGATTTTGCTGACATTATTAGAAACTATAGCGTTATAACATATGTTTGCCCCTATGATCTTGTCAATCCCTACTTTCATTAAATCATCCATATCTCTGCCCGGCCACCCTCTGACAATATCAGCACCTACTGTTATGTAAGAATATTAATTGGATATAATTGATCGTAACACTAAATTTTAAAACTAGCTGAAAAAAAGTGTTTTATGTGTCTGATATATGTTAATGAAACAATCAAACGTATACATAACACATCGTTATTTAATTTTGATGATTAATATTCATATTCAATGCCCGCTGAATTCTTTTCTTGTATTTGAATACCACATTTAATCCAGTGGGTGTGAAACATCCAACTTAAAACTCCTTGTCCGTTAAGATAATGGATAAAAGATAGTCAATGAAACCTCTCATAAAGTTCTTCATATTTATAAGACATAAAATAATTGTTTCACATAGCGCATCAACAAGAGTGACCTGTAAAGGTGCGGATCAGCCTTCTTAATTCTAGATAGTTTTGAGAGCACCTTATTTCTTTGTGGAGGCTGTTCAATACCTGACTGGGCTCAAAACGGAAAGAGTTCTTCCATTATTAAGTTGTTTGACTGATGGCACATCTGCACAGTTTCCATATCTGTGATTAACAATTACACGTCTTAAATGCTACAAGTTGAATATTGGAATATACCATACAGACATGTGTAAGTGTCAATAGCGATGCAAATTACCCTGCTCAAATATAATGTTGATAATTGATGTCTATGAATAAGATATTCATAACTTGAGGTGTAATCATCAAGAACATGTTTAAAGCTCTGTTATGAATGTTTCTAAATTTTATGTGTTGGTCTTATTACAAACTTTCCAAATAACTCGACAGTAATTGAAATTGGATCTGATAAAAGATAATAGTCTTAAAATTGATTGTCAAACATTTGCTCTGTCTTTCAAGGATATTCAGTTGCTAGCTGCTTTCGGGTGATTATTTGTGACAGGTTCATTCAACCCCTGTTTAACTATTTATATGAGAACATGTATACGTCGATATCCATTTGTCATGACAGTGTGAACTATTTTTATGATTATCAAAATCAAGCCAACGATTCGTGCTTCTCCTAATTTGATTCGTGCCTTCATATTTAATTTCGATCAAAAGTGCGATTTATTTGATACAATTGCTAAATAGAACCACCCTATTTACTGTAATGTATAAATTTATCGTAAACACGAATCCTTGAACATTTGTATTTATGAAAGATATTGCGTAAACACATGACAAGCTTTGAACAAGCTTGTTTTGTAAAACATATATGCCATATCGAATCAAAACGGTTTCAAAAAAAACGTATCTCAACATTTTAAGACTTCCCTGCGCTAATAAACCAAAGTTGGAACCATTCAATGGAATTTATCCCAATATGTTCTTGCCAAAAAAGACGTATTCAATCCATGGAACCAATCTCAGTAGGTACTTGCCAAAGACAAATTAATTCAATGTAGCATATCCTGTATGTCTTTCCAAGTAGGTTCTTTCGTTATCAGATTTTGTTTGTGTCCGTAGACTGGGTCTCAATAAAGCAAATATATCCTCCTTTTATGGAATGTTAAGTTTCGGTCGTGATTCATCGTACCTTTCTGCAGAGTGACATAATGATATGTTGATAAATTGTTTCAATTTGATAGAATTGTCTTTGTTCAACACTTTTTGTAGCTATCGTGTAATTGCACATTGCCGATTAATAGAGACAGCGCAAACGTACTTAACTATGAGTATTATACACTTACATTGTCAGGTGTTTGACAACCAAAACAAATATTTAGTGTAAAAGATTACATTTTTTTTAAACCTTATGCAGTTGCTGTTTATGCTTATTTCATATTTATGCATATTTTGGCTAATTGTTAAAGTTTCTAATACATATGATTTAAATCATCTCAAAATACTGTATAGTTTATTCAGTTGTCATTAAAGACTATGATATTCTGGATATTTTGAAAATAAATCAATTACCGAATTGACAACGCATGGTAACGGCAGGGACGTGTCCAGCAGTTAACAATTTAAAGCTGCACTTTCACAGATTGAACTTTTTGACAACTTTGTTTATCTTTTGTTATATAACTAACCATTTTATGCGAAATTACATGGAAACTAGTTATATAAGACTGCTAACAACAATTAAATCGCAGATTTTCATATTAAAGTTCAAAATTGATGTTTTCTGCATTTTTCTTAAACCGTTAGTAAAGCTTTAAGACATAAAACACATATTTTGAAGGAAAATATGAAAATCTGTGGTCTGAATATTTGTCAGCAGTCTTATGTCACTTGTTTGCAGATATGTACGCAACAATTTGTTTCATTACAAGACAAAAAATAAAATAAAAAATGTCAAAACGGTAGATCTGTGAGAGTGCAGCTTTAACTTCAAGCTTGTTTATAGTTATAATACCAGCGATATACTATTTAATCGCCCATATGACGGGGCATTCTCTTGACATTTTATTTAAATAAATTAAGAAGTTATTGTTGTGAAGAGACGTTAATATAAAACCGATGGTTTACTTACCATTCTGAGGTGATAAAACATGTACATGACCTGTTGTATATTGTAGGACAAACGTTGGTTATTATTGATGATGGACTTTCTTGTTGATGTCTACAAACCTATATGGCTCTGTGACCGTAAAAGCATTATATTATGTTATCTTATATTAAAGGCTGTGAAAACCTCAGAATTCTGCGTCACAGACATCCTTTCAGGAATTCAATCATTATATTTTTCTCTCTGGGTATAATGATGGTGACTTTTCATTCGCAGTTGAACATGTTTACGAGATTAATTTAATTTTATTTATAGATAGCTCCGCCTTCACCACGGCCTTTACTCCTCCTATCGTGTCTCGGAAATTGCTGCTATCACTGGGCTCTATTTAAATCAATTTTGGACACTTGGACCATGGATATTGCTAACCTTAATATGGGCATTACGGATCATCTATATTAAGACATTTTAGACTATGATTTGGTAACGAATATTTATTAAGAAGAAATGATAAAGTAATATTTATAAAACAAACTGGACCTAAACTAGAAACAAAACATCATGGTCCGAATTAAGTGTCCCTGAGCCAGGTCCTAAGTGACTGGTACGTATTGGTCGTGGTTTGAAATGTCTTGATACATTTTCGTTAAGTTACCAGAAATGAAATTTAAACACTTCACGGCAGTCTTGTTGAGATATTTATATACATATTCAAGATGGCATGTGCGTAGCAGCCTATTCGCGAGTACGCGGCTGAATCCACATGATTCTGACAAAAACATAATAAAAAATATCAGCCGAAGTTGCAGTATGCGTACTTGACTCCATAATCCTAATACTGTCCATTCTCCAGTCCTAATTAAAGCACATCAGAACGCCCTTTTCCGAGGGGGTATTCCCCCGGACCCCCTAGCAAAATTATGAATCTACATGAATAGAGGGCTAGCTACGCGCCTGGCTTGAAACGCGTTTCTTAAACGAAGGACCAGGTAAGTAACAGTTAATTTGTAACAATCATATAGATGCAATTTCATTTATTGCTACTAAACAAAATTACTTGCGGCTACTTTTTAATACCCAACCCACACACAACAGTCCGGATTTTTTTCACATTTAGGTAAAGCGGACCTTGCCCATTAGGAGCGGGAAAATCGCGCGTTATTTTCTCATATATGGAAAAAAAGGCTCTCTATATCTCTATTTGACTGCTTATGTCCATGGTTCACAGTCAGGGGCTAGTCATTCTAAAATGCCGTCCAGGCGAGGACGGCATTTAAGAATGACAAAGTCAGGGGCGTTCCTGAAGAAAGCATTTTGAACTTTACACCTATATGCTTGAGTAAGGTTTTGTCATTTAAAGAAATTTCATTAGTTTATTCTTAATATATGAAATTGTGCGGGAGCCGGAGAGGTGTCCCGCTTTCAAGACTATAAAAAAAGTTTTTCACATATCAATTCGAGCATTTTTGACGCCAGCTGTCTTTGAAATTATGTAAAAAAATAACAACCCTGTATACACATGTATGTTCACTGCCTTAGCATAATTTTAGATTTTGAATTTTGAGCTCTTGTCATTTCTAGGAGCTAATACTGATGTATACGCACGGGCGTGCTGGCGTATGGCTAGGTACAATTGCCTGACAATGGCGGATCCAGTAATTCGTAACTGGGTGCACAAGTGGGTTGGAGCGCTGTTCTTCCTCTGGAAGAGCCGTCCATGGTCCATTCATAATTAAAATAAATAAAAAAAATTGCTTGCTTGGGGGAATTCTAAGGAAAAAGACTATGCTCATTGTCCGATGGCCTTTAATAAATCCCTCTTACATAATTAAAAAAAAACTGACAGTTGCACTACTAATTCCAGCTCAGATACACCCAACTGTCATTTGCTGAATAATATGGTGACATATAACCCATTCAGGAACATTGATCTTCATTTATTTATTTTTTTAAATGAAGTTTTTATTGTGAAATAAAGAGATAGTGCTCCGACTGGGATTTGAACCTTAGCCGAAGATGTTATCACCCTTGCTAGATTTTACGGAAATAAACGAAAGAAAATCCGATTCGTTAGTTCCGCCCATTCACCACGTTTTTTTTGGTGACATTTACCATATAAGGTATAGGCGAAATCGTCTATCCTTGTATTTCCGAATTTGTCAAATGACTTTTGTAAACCTGGACTTGTAGGTCTGCACGTGTTCATTTTACGAATGCGAGTGTCGACTGTACGATTGCAGTTTTACATATGCATGATTCGACTTTCTAAATTACATCATCATATTGTTAAAAACAAATTATACGATCGATGTTTTATTGAGTTTATGTAGTTTAGATCTGGCAATTATGCATTTTGTCTTTTATAATGACAAATGTAAAATCAGTACGGATAAACTGACGTGTAGAAATAACAAATAGCACGTCTACATTGACAAATGTAAGAGACATTGAGTACGATTAAGAAGCACATTGTGGGAATTAACACGTCTAGACTTTTGGCAACGAATAGCCTCCATAGAAACAAACAATACATTTCCAGTGTGATTGTAAAACAGTGAAAGTCTGAGTGGCAGGAAATTTAATAAACTTTTCCTAATATCATTCATATTACATTTGCAGGGATACGTTGAATTTCAATTCTCAAACAACTTGTCAATAACCTTTGAGAAGTTGGCATTTATAAAACGAAATAATGACAAGGCACACACGTGCAAGATCACAACATTGCAATGGAAAAAACATGGCGTAAAAAGCCAATTATCAAATGCAAAAATACAATAGCCTGCCTGATTTACTGATATCCACTCAAATAGCGCACATGCAGCGTATGATTATGATCTTGGAAATTTAGGATGTTGTGCTATATACAAGCCGTATACACATGTACAAGCGGCTCGTTGCGGCCGGACTCGACATGCTTACTTCAGGTTTACGCACAGGTGGAAACCAGTCTACTCAAATAAAACGTTGGCAATTAACATTAGGAAAATTATTCTAGAAGATAACCACGTCAATCGTTAATGTATTTATTATCATATTAAACATATCTAAAATATGGAACACATACCATTGCGTGTCTTGGTAAGATTGATTATTTTAATGGATTTGTTTGTTTGTTTACAGTTTTAATTTAATTTACTTGTGTAAAGGTTCACTCATACAACAATTTATGTCTAGGGGAAAATGTTTAGGGATCATACATATTATAATGAGAACTGAAATTCAGGTTTGAACTATTTACCCAAATGTTCAGTTTAATTCACACTTTTTAATATCGAAATTGCTTCATCCGAACGGTTTTGAAACATTGCCCCTGGAGTATTATTTGCATTTATATAGTTTGAAGTTGCAAGAATAATATGCAAAAAGGTGAAGAAATGCTGAACGACACTCATTAAATGTTTATGTTGGAGAGAGAGAAATGAACACCCGAAAGGCAAATATTAAGGACCTGATGAAAAATGTGCTCAGAGGCTATTAATAGTATAGTTTTGTATGATGGTACATCTTCCATAGGCAGCACTCAATATGCTCCCTCAATGCGTTCCGAACCCTATCTGTTTTTGAGACTATGCAGATGACAAATACACACTATATAGTTCGGTTGAAGAGTTGTCTAAAATAGTTTGCCTTTTGCGAAAACAGGAATATGCAAATCCTGCCAATACTGAAAATTTATTTTGACAATTAGCCTATGAACATGCTTAACAAAATGAAGCGAGCGCGCCAATCAAGCAAATGTGTGCCTAAAATGAGGAGAACAACAAAAACTTGAACGCAAAATTGGGGCAGATTCTCCCAAAAGCATCACATGAAATGATAGAGTTACTGTCCAACAAATAGCAGATTAAAAATCCATCAGATTAAAAATCCATCAGATAGGCGCTGGGCTTAAAAAGCTTTGCTTATCAATGTGATGTCAAAGTAGAAGTAAATCTAGTAGCAGTTTCTGGAAATCAAAATATTGGCTCTTCGGTCGTGTTAAAGTAACATATTGATTTTAGGTAATTTGTTCATTTTTTCAATTACCAAAGTAAATTGTGCATATTCAAATGAAGTTTTGTAAATTCAAGACAAACGTTCCACTTTCACTACTAACTAACGCTATGTTGTGAAATAATACATTTAAATTTCAAAATGAAAAAAAGTGTAACAATAAAGGTCATATTTGATGTTTTGATGATGTATTTTCATTGAAACAAGCTGATCACTTCCCACACGAAAGCATATTGTTTTTGTCTAACCCTATATCACTTGAACGGCACCAAATAGTTATTAAAACAATCGTTTAAATAGAGCAGCATATTAACTGGTTGGATTGCTTCTCGGTGTAAAAATGTAGGCTGTATCATTTTTCATTTTCTACCGCACGGTGTATAATTCATCATTCACAAGGTCTGAAAAGCTGCGTTTACGTTACATACTGTTGTCCTATTACAAGGCAAGAATCGACCAAAGAGCTGACTTCGACAATGAAATGTTCCAGTGGATGCTTGCTGAGGCTGGACGGCACAAGTCCCCAGAAGGCAGCTGTGTGGGTGGTGTTTGCTTTGATGAAATAAGCATAAAGGAAGACGTATGCTTCGTTAAATCAAACGCGGAGAATAGGCTTGTTGGGTTGATATTGGCCATGCTGTGCATGATCTACAGATACTAGCCGATAGCCAGGAATGACCACTGGCTCATCACGGCTCATCAGGGACTTAATATGTGTTCAAGTCCTCGATTCGAGATAAAATCAAACAAGAACATCTGGTCTCCAAATCACTCTCATATAAGTTTTGCTATTGATTATTCACATGTTATTAAACGTGTAAGAAACAATATTCTTAAAATAGCCGCACAAATCCTTCAATAATATTGCTTTTGTACAATACTCTTATCATGGACGTACATCAAATGGACCAACGACATCAATGACTTCGCTTTACATAGAAAACTGACAAATGGTCACTAAATATGATTCTATGATACCAAATATCAATGCAATACTCTTGCATATAATACGTAGATTGTTTTCGACTGGTGTAAATCTTTGCAGACTCAGACTTCACGATGATCTAGCCGAAGGAAATCAAAATCTGCGAAAATCCGAAAAAAACACACAATATTTTGTTCAAAACCCGGTTATGTTATACAATTTGTTTAAACCCTTATATCACATAATAATGCAGGATATAATTTCATAAGTTTCATATCAAGACACACTTTTCTTTTTCACGACGTCATTACATTCGCACGCAATAATTCTTGTTTTAATCTGATACCAGTCACATTTTCCAATAGCTTAAGCCTAAAAACGACAATGTCACGAGAAACGATTCAATTCTATTGCATAGTTCTCATTCATTTTTTTGTTCTTTTTTCAATGAATAACAGACTGCTCTAGATCATACATGGCCAAATATTTATTCCGCTCTGTGGTCCTAAAATATGTTTTTTGGAGCATGATTATGGTTTTATGCACTGTGCTGTTTGTGGAGTTTTGTGCTGTTCTTTCATGTTTCTTGTTTGTGTTTTTTATTTGTGTGTTATATGTCTTTGGCGTTTACTCAGTGCCATTAAACCGGGTTTATGTTTAAACTGTTTGCTTCTGAGCTTCTTTCTGTAGTTTTTCACATAAGTATTGGGGCCAGTATGCTGTAATGTTGTCAAGTATTATATATCTTTCTCACGAGAAGCCTGCTTTTTAATTTCTATTCAACTGATTAGGTGTACTACTGTTATGCTTTTTAATGGCGAAGGTATATTGGTAAGTGTCAACAAGAAAAAAATATCTTCAGAAAAATCCCTCTGTTTATCGAACAATATAATTATATGACATTGAAATATGTTTGTATTCCTTAAAAGGCCAGTTTAAACAGCAATTTAAATTTATGCAGGTCTTTTATTGGATCCTTTCGTTTATCATACTCCCAAGTGACCCATAACATCACACCTATATTTTCCTTAATAAACTGACGAGACAGCCTTGTTTTCAAGACAATGTAAACAAACACGCATTTTCAGAATTTTGCCAAGCTGATTTAGAGTTGTACGTGAAATGAATAATGGTATTTTAACAATGGATGGTCAAAGCGAAAAACGAATAGTCGATTTAATTGATTAAGTGTACTACTGTTATGATATTTGTTTTAAAATGAAAGTATTTCGGTAAGAAAATCCCCTGTTTTTCGAACAATATATATGACATTAAAATTTGTTTGTATTCTCTACAACGCCAGTCTATACAACAATTCAAATTAATGTAGGTCTTTTATTGTATCCTTTCGCTTATCATTCTCCCAAATGACCCATAACGTGTTGCTTTGAGAATAAGGAATAAACGTTTTAGCACTTCGTCTGGTTGTCTGTTTATTTGAACACTATTGAAGGAAAGCGTAACCGTTTGTTGATTTCTACATGTTGAAACATAAATCACATCTATATTTCCTTAATAAACTGACGAGACAGGCAGCCTTATTTGTAAGACAATGCAAACAAACACGCATTTCAGATGTTCGCCCAGCTGATTTAAAGTTGTTAGTAAAATGAATAATGGCATTTTAACAATGAATGGTCAAAGCGAAAAACGAATAGTCTAATATAAACTGATCATGAATTTTGTCGTCAACTCAGCATTTAAAAATAAAATGGGAATGTTTTGCTAACCAATTCATGGACAATATTCACTTACGTTTCGAATCTGAGTTTGAGACTCTGGTTCAGAAATACTAATTATTTAATGTCAGGAATTATCTTTGACATTTTTAAAAAAACATGATTTATGCAGATATGGCCATTCTCAAATTCTCAACTCAGACTCAAAACGTTAGTATTGACCTAGAACCACTAACATATCAAATGATTACTAAGTACCAGCCAAACAATAACTACATCGTATGCGCATTACTTGGTGACTTGTTACAGCCAAAACACATTCTTAAGGAGAGATTCTCCGAGCGATCAAACTGAATTCAACGCACACACAGTTCGAAAAAAACAGCTGTTCTCCAAATTCACCTTTTATGTTTTTCGGATACTTCAATTTAACTGTACGAGAAAATGCCATCACCATAAAATAACACAATATAATATTTGCTGTCTTAGGAAATACATCATATAATTGAGGCTTCCAGGAAATGAGCTAAAAGCAAATGGATAGAACCAGGACGGGGCAAGTGCCTTTTAACAATTCGCTTTTACATTAAAGGAGTGAAGCAGCAACATTTGCAAACGGGAGATTCATTTTGTTTAACTAAGATTTAATAAAGAGTTCTCTCGTTTGTTTTCTCTCTTTTTAAGCACAATGCTATATGCTCTTCTTCTTCGCTCCTTAATTTCAGGTACTTTATGTACGTGCCAAAAGATAGTCGGCTATCATGACAGTTGGATGAGGTTATGGAAAATAGCTCTAACAATCGACCTCTTTTTTGTATTATATTTGTTATGCGGAAGATCAATACATTAATATGGGTAGGGCTGTTTTTTAACGAAATTGATACCAAATTAAATAACAACAGCGCTCTCAATACGTTCCCCTATCACTTGTAAATAAACTGTACATGTCTAGAAAACAACAAACCATGGAAAGGTTTATACCTTGCCTTGCTATGTTTACACTCAAAGCCGCATAGTTTATGTTGGAATGTGCGTCTGAATGATAGTTTAGTTCCAAAATGATATATCATAGATGTCTCATTGTATAACAGACTGCAATTTCCGTTCGTCAAAATAACATTTATTTTATTGGTAATTCGTAGACTTTTGCAACATTTAATGTAAAGGAACGAGGAAAAGAGAAAAGATTATTACAGCTACTGAATTACATTTTTTTAGAATAGAAGTGACCCTTCGAAAGAACACATTCAAAATATAACAAAATTACAGATCTTAGTTTGGTTGTTATTTGATTAATTGACAGGATTGGTTCGTGCAACACTTTGAAGGTCAATAAACACAGACTAACTCTATTATATTACCCACATCACTAAATTATAAACAATAATAACCAATGAGCCGAAGACGACGGGGAATAATGTTTAATGATAGCCAGTCTGCCCGCTTTACTATTATTACGGTAACCGCCGATTGCAGGTACTTCACACTCGACTGCATACTAGTAGCAGTAGTCTATCACCTTTATTGTAAAAATAGTATCAACTCTCCTCTTGTTGAGTGTTTTGAAGTTGAAAGTAGTAGTATTTTTGTATGCATATTCCTTTATACGATGATGAACACTAAAATGATAAAAAATGTTCCAAGTTAGGAAACCGCGAACAGTTATTTTTATCATTTTTAAAATCACAAAATCATATTTTATTATTCTGATAACCGATGTACATGAACAATATGACTCTTAAAACGTTTTTAACTTTGTGAACAGCTACTCGGGAGTGATCTCATCCGGGCGATTTGAAAGAAGGGGAGTGACATCCCAGTTGATCATTTCATCCTTTATTAGGATAATGCCCCACCTCATACTGCGCGACCACTGAGCTTGAGATTAGTGTTCTAGGACTGGAGGTTCTTCCACATCCGCCGTACTCACCTGACTTGACTCCGTTCGACTTTGCTATTTCGTTGAGGTCCCACCTCAGAGGTTTAAAAGTTTACGGGAGCTACAGACGGCTGCAAACGCATTGACACACCAGTCTCGAGCACCTCCAGGATAGCCGACGTCGTTGACATCGTCGAACAGATCACGACGCGGGCCGGAAGCGCTATAGTGTGTGTCTTCAAGTCGCCGTGATTTGATGCATGAGGGACAGACATTTCTGATATTAACAGACGCAGTTGAGGATAGAACGACGTTTTTATTCATATATTATTTCATTAATGCATGTCTCATACCATTTATGATATAGAGGCAGTCTACGTAATTCGACAAACTTGCATTCGTAATATGTCAAATATCACCGGCTTTAACATTGATTTCATTCTCTACGGCGATCCAACCTTAAACAACGGGAACAACTGCAAAATATTTGATACTGTTCATTAATTCATACAGGACTCGAAATGATTCTGATCATTACTTGACTGGCAAAGTTTCCCCTATATGGTATATACCCAACTTCTATTCTTCCTATATATCTTTCCAAACCTTACTTATATATCCTTTATACAATAACTTGTGCTTATTTTGTATCCATTAAATATCGTGTCTGAACTATCGAACCTACATCTTAACACACAATCCTTAGTTCTGTTATTTAGCATTAATAACATTCTTTCTCGCACAAAACATGTATTTATTGTCTAATCGTCAATCATTAGCATTTTTCTGGTAAACGAGTAGTTTAATTCGTACGGAGAAAAACTCTATAAGCTATGCTTTCATTCCAATCCATTTCAATATAATATACAACTTGTGTGTGTGTGTGTGTTTGTGTGTGTGTGTGTGTGTGTGTGTGTGTGTGTGCGTGCAGGCGCGCGCGTGCGTGTCTGTGTGTGTGTGTGTGTGTGTGCGTGTGTGCGCGTGTGTGGGTTGCTGTGTGCGCGTGCGCGTGTGAACATGCGTGCATACGTACGTGTGTGCGTACGTGCGTGCGTGTGTGTGTATAAGTATTCTGTGTAGTTTGTTTGTAAATGTTTAAATTAAAAGACAAAACCTTAATTGACGGTTTTGAATCACGCCCTGATGTCATGGTGAACAATGAGATTAGCTTGAGATTGATGTATGTTCGTGATAGTGGGTGCGAGGAAACATCTGTTCGCATAAAAACCTCATAATGTAGAAACAAGACAAATCGCTCAAGGCCTGTCACCTTTTCTTTTGAGATACTATTTTTGGTAGGGGATTATTTAAAGTACTTGTCTTCCTATGTCGATACGCTCAGAAATATTTGTATTTTAAGAACATTGCACTAGGAAGCCAGCATGCTATGAAGCAACATAAATTCATTTATTAATGTCACAAGTACTCCTATTTAGTTTAAATCAAATTTGACAATCTATTGCATAATGAATAGTAAGTAAAGGCTTAAAAGGAAATAAGTAAAAAATACCAGACGGCCAGGGTGAAACAATTTCAGGTTGAAAAGGAATTTAGATATTTTTTATTTTTTATTTATTGAAATGATTACTGATTATTTAGCACTGACTTTAATACAATATATATATATATTTATATAATTTATTTTTGCTTCGAATGAATTGATATTTCAATTTCATTCAAAGCTTTTCTGTCACTGGGAATTAACGTACAATTGCATTTAGGTCATATTGGATACAGAAAAAAAAATGGTTGAGTAACAAGAAAGAGGCTTATGACATTGAATCGAGATGACATTAATATAGATTTCTCCTTATAATGACTGATACGATTAGCTTGTCTGACATGACCTTCAGCAGCTATGGTATACTGTAATATTACAGTTTGACATTAATAAAGAGCAATAAAATAATTTTGTTGATCATGCTCCAATACTTCATTTGCAATTGTGTGGTTATGCATTGTTAATCATTATTTATATAAAGGATCTATCACGAGTCGTCAGAGACCACAAACTTCTTTTCGACGTGTTCTGAAAATGTTTTAAAGCTGTACTCTCACATATTGACCATTTTAATAACTTTTTTTTTGTCTTGGAAAGAGCAAATTTTCGCGTAAATATCTGCAAACCAATGATATAAAGAAAAATGCATAAAATATCAATTTTTGAACTTAGGTATAAAAATCTGCGATCTGATTTTTTTCAGCATTCTTATATAACTGGTTTCCATGGTTTTTCGCAAAAATTGGCTCGTTCCAAGACAAAATATGAAAACTTGTCAAAACGTTCAATCTGTGAGAGTGCGGCTTTAATAAACGAGCTTTTAGCAGAACTAACTAACACATCTTCTGGACGAGGTTAATAGAATTATATATTTCTTCCTACTTTTTTCTTTTACAAATGCAAGCAAAAGAAAACTCAACCCACAAAGTATTGGCATATTCCGCAAAATGTCATTCCATGAACTATTTAGATATATCCGATCGTTCTAATTCCGCTCATAAGCAGGATGGACTTTTTTGAATAATGGCAACACCTGTGCGTTACTGTTATAGCTTGTGTCTTGGCAAAAATGTATATCTGTTCCCGCAATGTATCCCCCTTGGCATCCACACACTGTTTGAACCATGAAATCAAGTCAGAAAATGCCCTTTTCAATATAACATTTACCAAATGGTACAATGCAATTCTGCGCGTAACAAAACGACGTCAACGTAGACATGAAATTTCAACCAGAAGTCACAAAGCTGTAGCATGAGTATGGTATCCTAATCCTATTTCATGCAAAGCATTAATGATGCATTTTTTCATTAATTATAATGAATTATAAATCAAATAATAATGCATTTACATTATGAAAAAAAACATGGCATCAACCTTATTATTGTGCCCCATAAAGACAACAGTCCATATGTTTATTTTGACAGGAAGTTATTTCAATGAATTCCTTTTTAAAGGTTTTTGTTTGGATTTAATCGAGTGTTGATTAATCCCTTTAACCATTCGATTGACGCTTATATTTTCGTAAGACTAATGCAAGTTTTATGCTACATTAAATACTATTCTCTATTTTTATATACTACTTGTATTATCGACATTGAATTATATAATTCAGGGTTCGAATTTAGACTCGCATACTCGCAAAATGCGAGTGGCATTTGCAAATTGCGAGTGACTTTTATTCAAGCTCGCAAAATTTTGCGAGTGGTTTTTTTCTAGACCACAAAATGTTAAAAGGAAAGTAGAATAAACATTAACTTTGCTACAAAGTCGAGTGTAAACAATCTATAAGTGGCATCACTACCAGTTAAGAGACAACAATATGGAGTCACGCTCTAGTAAGTTTTCAAAAATAGAACAAATACGGAAAAGGCCGAGTTTTATATCTCAAATCTTTCCGGGGATGCTCCGAGGTGTGCATAATACAAAGTGAAAACAAATGAGTTGACATGACGTAATCACCAAGCTCAATCATTGGCTAAATTTAGCGCTTTCGCGAACTCTCGTAAAACCCCATCAACCTTTGAATATATCCGCTCAACTGTCAAAGTGAATAAACTTCCGATATATTTTATAGTCCAAAGCATCCATGCTTCATTTACTGTTGCTTTATTTATTCTAAATTTATACTGTTATTGTTTTTAATGCTTACAAACTTAATCAGTTAATTAAATCTGTATCGTTCTCGCCGAATGGGAATTACCCGATGGCGAGGGTAAATATACCCCCTCAAAGTGAACAATGTCAAATTATTGGACAGCTTTGTTATCAAAAAGCGGCCAGCATCCGATGAGTCATCTGTACACCCCCTCCCCAACCCCCCACCCCCCCCCCCACCCCCCAAAAAAGACAAGAATAAGCCAACTCAATTTATAGTAGTTGAGTCACTCAAGATGGATCCTTTTAATATTCATAATATGTCTTAGTTGTAAATATCTACTTTAATTAGATAATATTATAAGGGAATAAAGAAAATAATAAAATTGCAAGTTGATTTTTCATTTTGCGAGTTGCCTCAAAAAGCACTCGCAAAATTTTGCGAGTGCTCCTCAAAGTTAAATTCGAACCCTGTTAATTGTCGATAAATCATTTACGATTATCCAATATATTCGTTAAACCAATCAGGTCCCTGGTTTTGACTGGAATCCACCAAAAGCGGCATTCCAATTCGAATTCTCAGCGATAAATGAAGGAAATTATATGACTAATTTAGAGATCAGAAACTGAGGAGAACCTTTTATAAATTATTCATTAAGCATTACGACATACTTTCTAAATACAATTACAGTCTTAAATCTCACCTTGTTAATATTATTACAATTCGTGATTTCTGTGGCGACATTCTCAAAACGCTTAGTACAATTAAAATGCTTCCTCCAATAAGACTTACTGGTCGACTTAATGGCCTCTTCAATATTTTTTTGAATCGTGGGTATATCGGTTCTATTCTACATGATTCATGTCTCCTAGCATTTGAAAAGGATTTTCTTTAAGATAATATTTATGTAGATCACAACTCCTTGCGACTACATAAATTGAAAACATGTTTAACACTTATAACATATTTGTTAAAGTTTTACAAGTAGTGCTCTTATTATCTTCCTCTAAAGCGATTATTAGGTTTTAATTGAGCTTCAATTGACCTTTACTTCATGTACTTTTTCCAATATTATAATATTTCTTAATACCATTTTCAATCGATTTGAGCGACGCAGTCCGCGAATAGTGCTCGAAAGTGATCTTAATGACCATTTTTGCTGATTCTTTTGGCTAAAGCTTCTGCCTCATATATAGAAGACTGTTCGTATTTTTTATTCATCTATTTTTTACATCTCGATGAATATTATACAACATTTATACAAATTGATAGTAGAAAGCTTATGTTCTTGCATAAAATATTGTCCCTTCCCTGACAATTGTAATACGAAACAAATATTTACTTGCAAGTATTATATGTTTATACGTGATAGCAACACAGTAAGATCAGGATTTATTCCCGATATCTGCAACATCCTACAAAAGTATAATATTGTTCATATGATAAATGATTACATTGTTGAGTCTGTTTTGTCATCCAAATACGTTTGGAAAGCACATGTCAAAAGAACAATCAATGCTTATGAAATCGACATGTGGAACACCAGAATAGCTAATGATCCAGAATTTATGTTATTTCGTATACTGCATCCATGTATCCAACCATGTGTCATTTACGTCGTAAGTAAACAACGATCATTTCGAAACACGACGCTAGCTATTGCTAAACTATGGTGCAAACCAACTGTCTTAAGAAACATGTACTGTATAAAATGTAATTGTATTTACCAAGAAGTTATTGCCGAATGCGACAACACTGTCCACCTACTTAATGAGTTCTTAGTGCATGTATTGTCAATATGTTCAATGACTTTGTAACCGAACTTGTTAGTCTTGATGCCATTGGTTTCTGTCTCCGTCTCCTTGGCGCTCCTTTGTCGCCATTACTTGATAGTTCGGATGAATACGCATTCCTTAACGTGTCGTATTATTTTATTGTGAAATGCATGAAAGCTTACTTCTCTTAGTAGAAGTATGTCTGATGTCTAGGTACATGTACACTTATAAATGGCCGTAAACATATTTTGTTCTCTACCGATACACAAGTGTTAAATTATTTCGAAAGCGTTCAAGCAACGTATGATTACTACCTCAATTATGTACTGTATATTGCATATCGACTGGATATGGCACAATTGTTATACAGTGTGTGTTTTTCTCTATTGTTATTTTGAATTTGTGTGTGTTCATTCAAATACCTTCTGTTTCGTTTCGCTAAGGTATTTAACACATTGATCACCTTGTATATTTGCTTATATTTATTATTTCGTTCATATATATTCATTTGACAATAGTTTATATGTATCATATCTCTCTCTCTCTCTCTCTCTCTCTCTCTCTCTCTCTCTCTCTCTCTCTCTCTCTCTCTCTCTCTATATATATATATATATGCATGTTTTTTTACCAAATCCCTTTGTATGTGTTTCGTGTATTACATATGTATTTTCCTATCTTCATTATTGGAGGCAATAAAATATTGAATTGAATTGAATAGACATAATTTTAAACCTTGTTAAGGACAGCCTTGTCTGATATTTGTATTTGTATGACTTTATCATACCTCTTAAGAGCTAGCATTGTCGCTCCGGTTCGATTCCTTCGTTTACAGATATCTGGTAGTTGAGTACTTAAATTATTTTCAGTTTACCTAGAGTCCAGTTTCACTTACCGTTTAAAGGCGATAATCCCATCATTAACTGGTCAAGCAGTTTTGCTGAGGGTATGATTTTTTTGTGGTGTTTGTATTTGTGTATGTGGTTTAGTTTGTTTTCGGTGTTTGTATTTGTGTATGTTATACAATATGTTTGAATCTAAAGGTCATTGTCGTTTGGTTCCTCGCCTTGTGCCCATTAATAGGGATTATTACTGAATTTTCGACAACTGGGCTTGCTCCTGTATTATTCAATGTATTATGAAGATTAAATAACCATTACTCAGTTATATAGACGATAGGTATAATTGCACCGGTCAGGGTATTATTAACAAAATTAGTTCTAAAGGGATCACAAACACAAGTCCTGCAAAACGGCATGGAAGTGTTGTCATAGCGGAGTTTAAAACAACACGTGTTCTTGAACAATATATGAAAAACTAAAAAAACAAGCTCAGTAGTCTTAAGTTAAAACACAAGCAAAACGTCCGCATTCTTCATTTTTAAGCGTTGTATTTTTTCAACGTACAAACGTGGTGAATCAGTCCTGAGCCCAACTTAGTCTTCACGATCTTGTCCCTTCGTTGAATATAGATCAAGACAACCATCCTCTCTTGCTGGTGAAATATTGGATAACGATCGACAGTTCCTTCTTTTATTTATTTTACACTAGACGTCAGTTTTCGTTTGTCAAAACAGTGTTGAAGGTGGAAGGCGACTATGATTTTTTTTTTCGAGTTACTGTCTGAAAATTTGTATACGAATAGAAGAGCATATGTCCAGTTAGGAACTGTTTTTACTTCTTCAATATTCGAAACAATTTTGAAACTACGAGTCTTCAAAACATGCCACTGACGTCAATTTTGAGACGTCTGTCATATTTTTGCGTTCCAGCTACAATAACCGATATTTTCATCAATTCTTCGTTTACCGCTATGAAATTTCAACATCAAGTGCGTCTTGTGAAAACGTTCACGCTCATATATTTTTTGTTCTCTTATTTTAGGGTTTTTGTATTAAATGTGTCTAAAACGTCAATTTTCGCGGGAAAAACGGCGTGGCGTTTCGCTAAAAAAAATGCGCCTTTCTTTTCTCTTTTTGTAAAAACTGCTCGTTTAATTTTTGATTTTTTTTAAAATAAATTTATTTAAAATTTTATTCCAAAATACCTGGTATCAAAAAAGTATACCTCGCCGACTTCGTTTTTGAGTAATATTACTTTCTATAACCTGTTTCCCAAACAAAACGTATTTTAGTGAAACGTTTAGAATGACAGTTGACGTTTATGATATTTCTCAATACACATAAAAAATGTTTCAAGTCATTGGGACTATGCTGATTAGTTCATTGTTGATAACTATTCAGCTTCAAAAAAAATACCACAAAAAACAGTTCTACTACTTTATTAGTTATATTTGTTTTAGATTTGTATTAGAGAGTTGCAGAGATAAAACTTTAGATTAAGCAACAACTTTGTAAATTTAGCTTGTGGCATACATCACTTACACAATTTAACTGAAAACCAGAAAATTGACAGAAATCTGTACCGCATTGTAATATGTACAAGCGTATCCAGGCGGGGGTGCACCCCCCCCCCCTGCACACAAAGAACACATATGCATGTATATACATTACAGATATTTATAAACATTTGATATTTCAGTTGAAAAACAATGTTAAAATTGCTAAAACGATCACAATTTATATGATTAATGCAGTAAAATGCTGTTTGATTTTATTAATCATTGCTTTGTTTTTCGTCACTCTCGCCTTGTTATTTTGATTTTCTGATAATAGCAAACTAATCCCGCACTCGGAATTTCTGTTGTGCGCTAACTGCAAGTGTTCGTATGACAGACCTCTATTGGCAATTTTATTTGCCATGTATGGAGTTATGCTGGATGTTTCCGTACACAATTTACCTTCTAGGATAGAGCGGTGGCTACTATTTATAATCATGGAAACCATTTCGTTGATCGAAACGAAATTCGAAATTATCTTTTTCGGTGATATGAAAATGTGCAAGTACGGCCGCAAGCGCAACAATGTCCGCTTCTGCATCATGTGCGTTGAAAGTATCGGCGGAAAACGTTTCATATAAATTTTGCACAGAGTATGACTTTAAACACGGTATTTCTTTTCTTAGAATTGTAAGAGTGTCAGTAAACCCAAATACAAGTTCTCTAAATTTTGCCAATATTTTGAATTTGATAAGATATTTTAAGAGTATTCTGTTGTCAAATGACTTTCCATTGTGTGCAGCGAGAACAATATTTTTTTTATCTAAACTAGAAATCCAGCCTAAAAATTAGCAAACCATCGCTAATAGTTCCGGCATGCATATCCCGACCATTTTTGCACAAATAACGGTTTCCATTTCTGTCCCGTTTGACCGTCAATGAATTGACGTTCGATGCTTTAGGATCAATATCGCCATCTGGCAGAAAGTAGCAGCTGTAGTATCTACGCATTTTTTCCTAAACAGGTTGTTTCAAAATCGAACAATACCATATTTATATTTTTCTTCTCCAGGTCATCAGTTGCTTTTGTTATCATACTTGGCATGTCCAGTATGTCTAAATCACTACTGTCAAAACCACAGAATGATTCGTATGATGTACCTTCTTTAATTTCGTCACTTTTCGCTTTAGTTGATCTTTCAAATTTTATTTCATGCCTTCTTGTTTTAACATTTATGAAACATTTGTACATTTTTTGCCGTTTGCGTTCTTCGTCCATTTTCTTTGAATACATCTCTGTATGTTTTTGTGGCGTTAAGATTTTTTTCATTTACAATCTCGTTAAAGTACGGGTATCCATCGTTAAACTGCAACACTGCTGCGGAAAGGCGATAATCAAAGCTTTCTCTTCGATTATAATTTCTTGATTTTGGCGTCTTACTCCACGCAGCGTTATTGAGTGACTCGTTTGCCTGAGAACTTATTTGTCTGCATTGATTATGTATGGCGCTTGTAAATTTTCAAGCGAAATCTTCAAGTGAGTGTCCTTGAGAGGTGTAACAAACGGAAGGTTTCTGTGCCCGGCATCAGCTCCACCCCTCGAACGGCACCATTCTCCACAGTTTCCATGCTCGCCATACATATGTGGCACCATCGTCTGCAGGGCACATATCATCTCCCGTTCACTTTTGTCTGCATTTTGTTTTACTGCATACGTGAAGTTTTTTAGAAAGCTGTCGCGCACTTTAGCTGTAAGCGCCTTGTGACATTTCTGCACATTTTCCAACTTAGATCTAACGTTTCTTTTTACATGGCCGATGTCCGAATATTTGACAAGTTCCAGGTTTACTTTTTGTTTGATATGCGCAATGGAGCTGGAGTCATCATCACCTATTACGGCTGCATATTTGAGGCCTTTAGCTCTCGCCCTCGTGTGCAGCTCAACCGCTATATCTGGTTCCATTGCTTTTGCACTCTTCGACCAGTTTTTACGACAGTCATGTGGCTTTTTTCATGTTTTCGATTACATTGGCTACACGTTGCGCATCGTTTTATTCGTTGAAAAAAATCTAAGCATTTTTGTGTCTGCACACCTATAACATGACCCCATCCTGAAAACGAATGACAAAATTTGTAAAAAAATAGATAATCAACATTACACCGACGAACATTCAGCACGGCCCTCATAATCATTATTCTATAATGAGGCCCGAGTGTTACTGTTTAGTAGATTTTACAAGAACAATATTGTCAAGTACTTATCAAAACAAAGATTTGGTAGAAGAAAGGTTTTAATTGAAAGTCCAAGCGTCTATTGCTACTGCTGTTGCGGCTGATTCTACGTCTGCTACCACTACTACGAATTTTAATACTATTACTACTGGTGCTATTGCTACTGCTTTTATTAAAAATGATAATACTAATTATTACAACAATAATTTTTATTACAAATAATAATTAGCATAATCATAAAATAATTGTTTATACCGGAAAGGCTGTTCATTGCACGGCCGTGTTTAGACCAAGCTGCATCCTGGCTTACAGTAACGGGCATTGATGCGTCCCCTGCCGGACCTGGTACCGTCTGTGGCGGAGTTTTAACTTAAAAATTATAAACAAAAATCATACATTCGTTCAACTATTAGATTTGATTATACGTATAGCATTCTGGTAATTTTTATTTCCACTATAAAGAAAATATCCAATGTAAACGCGTTGAGAGTCGAAAAATATGGAGCACAATTATTATTATTATTATTATTATTATTAGTAGTAGTAGTATTAGTATTAATAATAATAATATTATTATTATTATTATAATTATTATTATTATTACTATTATAATTATTATTAATATTATCATAATTATTATTATTATTATTATTATTATTATTATTTTCTAATTACATGTATAGTATTTTTTCGCAGGCGTTTTATTACTGAATTCTTACTGAGTATTTCAAAAACGTCATGGTGAAATTGACCTTTGAACTTAAAAAGCAATAAATGTTAAGATATCAACCAATACATACATACACATGGTACACGTGGCTTCTCATGTTGGGCTTCTAGGGTGACAAACATGCATTCTCATTATAAGAAATCGTACCCGTAACTTGGTCATGATGTACCAATCGGTTTATGGAAGATTCTCCGAAACGTTGCGTCTGCGTATTCTCTGCTAACACGTTTTCGGGCTCAGGCAAATACAGCTAATCTCGGACAAATAACTAGGCCAATATGAAATCACCTTATTAATAACATTATAATATTACTCAAAAACGAAGTCGGTGAGGTATACTTTTTTTGATACCAGGCGTTTTGTAACAAAATTTTAAATAAATTTATTTAAAAAAAATCAAAAATTAAACGAGCAGTTTTTACAAAAAAAATAAAGAAAGGCGCATTTTTTTAGCGAAACGCCACGCCGTTTTTCCCGCGAAAATTGACGTTTTAGACACATTTAATACAAAAAACCTAAAATAAGAGAACGAAAAATATATGAGCGTGAACGTTTTCACAAGACGCACTTGATGTTGAAATTTCATAGCGGTAAAGAAAGAATTGATGAAAATATCGGTTATTGTAGCTGGAACGCAAAAATATGACAGACGTCTCAAAATTGACGTCAGTGGCATGTTTTGAAGACTCGTAGTTTCAAAACTGTTTCGAATATTGAAAAAGTAAAAACAGTTCCTAACTGGGCATATGCTCTTCTATACAAATTTTCAGACAGTAACTCGAAAAAAAAATCATAGTCGCGTTCCACCTTAATGTCATTTGTGACTTAAATTTTGCTATGTATCTATTCAAAATCTAGCAAACGTTTCTTTCAACGTTCTTGGTAGTTGTAAGCGTATAAGTGTCACTGACACTCACTTCAAAAGTATTGTGAGGAGAAAAGGAGAGAGTAAAAATAAGACACCATGTCACTTGTCTCAATTCGAGGTGTTGGCCAGACGACAATATAAATCTTAGAAGTACTCTGTCAATCAGGCATTCCGGAATTTCGTCCAAGGATTACTGCTAAATATGTCAAATAAAATCATATACAATTGACTGTTTTCCTTACAAATGCACCTGGAAAGTGTGACTTCTTCTTCTTCTTGTCGCCATTTGTCCTTTATGTTTCAATACTATAGGTTTAGATTGTATGAGTTGTTAGAACCAGTATATGTATAGATAAGACAGGAGCATATTTCTATTTATATCAACATACTTAGAGTGTCCTTCTTATTACTTCCTTATTGTTGATATTTCTGTTTGGGAATGTTTCTTCTTGACATCATTAAACTTATATGTGTAATTTGACAGCATTTCAAATTCAATTTATAATTCCTTTCTGACAACTTTAAACTCAATTTATATTTTATTTTCATACTAGTATTCATTATGTGCCTTCCTTAAGCCTTGCAATACTTTGTATTTATATTTGCCTTAAGTGTGTTAACTCTGTTTGCATCGAGTGTATAAATAAGTATTGCAAGTATTACCTGAACCTCATGCTGGTGTTTCCTGCAGGTTATGTTATACCACGTGCGAGCTGAACTTCTTGGAGAATTTTTTGTCTACTTAAATTTGTTAACGACAAAACCACCCACTGCAGAAGCAACGCTGTGTGAAATTTTATGTATATGTATTTTGGGGTTTAAAACTAATATAAAAACTAGGGACAAAGCCATTACCAGCATGGCATTCGCATCCATCACCAGGCGGCTTTCCTGTCCCTTAAACAACAATACAATTCTCATGAAATGTTAGAACTCAGTGTGGCAGGAGGATTGATTTAATAATTCCTTCCTCGATATCGTAAAATAACATCGGCATTTTCAATTCTCAAATTATTTGCCATTAGTCCATGTGAAATTCTCATGCCTTAAACGATTGCATGACAACGCAAACATAAGTCAGATTTCAATGCATGATATTAATAGGCAAACTGAAAACAACGATGCCGTTTTAATTCTGTGTTAAAGCAGGCGCTTATACTTCTTTGTTCTTTATTGCATTATGTCTGCAGAAAGTGGTTGAAGAATACACTTCACCTGTCATTAGCTTTGCAACGTTTTCAGCGTTGAAACACACTCAAATACTTAATTGAACCGAGAAATTAAAAGTTTTAACGGTAAAAAGATTAATATTTTAAGGAATGGTGAAAAATGTATACATTAAGTACTCGTCAATTGTCATGTTCCTACTGGTGCAGATTGATCAGTATTACTCGTGCTAAAATACCAGGAAAATGATCAATATGGCCATATAAAACAACCATTTCTGATTTAGAATATGCGGTAAAAAACATATTCAATAGATGATCTCTATATGTCATACCATGCATTTTACATCTAATTTATACATCGAAAAATCTATTTTGTTAACAAAATGTTTTCAACTTCCCTCATATCCACAATGTATTCATATTTATGGCACATATTTTGGCTGATAAGCTTCTTCTAAAACTGGCTGTGAAATATTATATTTCTTCAACAGATAAGATTGATAATCATTATCAAGAGAAACTGAAAAAATATGTTGGTTTTTTTTTTTTGGCTGATTTCGAGGCGAGGGAGCGAAAAGGCGAATAAAACCATTATACAGTGGCGGGACGCAATTTGACAATGCGGTGCGAAATTTCATAAACGGTACGAAACATAAGTAATTAGTATAAATCTATTATATTCGAATAACGGCGAATTCCAATAAAACAAGTCTCGCTCTTGTAGCTGTTCTTCAGCTAATTTCTTAACATGATCTAACATAGTTAAATATCTGTTACATTTCATTGAAAAATAAACTCCCTTCATCCCGTCCTCGAGAATTGTATTGTTGTTGTTTTTTAATCAAAGCAAATATTAACTAGAATCTCAATACTTATCAATCACTTATTGTATTAACATTAATATATCTTCGCAACCAACCCTATTTCAGAAAAATGTAATCACGCGAACATTTTGACGAAGATGAATGTGATGCGAGAAAGAATGACATTGAGTGTTTGACTGTAAATAAAGTATAAGATCCATTAAGACATTTCTATTCATATTATTTTCGTTTGCTGTCTTAAATATCTAGCTCGATGTTGTTTTGCTCTCGAAAAAGGCGAGGTATTGACTAAGACTTTGTGTCGTTGTCGACCTCGGCTTTCAAAAATTGAATGTGATCCATAATAAAAAAGTTCAGCTTATCCGCATGTATACATATTACAGTGACACTACGAATGTGTTTTCAATATATTAAGTGTCACCCCCACCCTTTTATCACACCGTGTTCCGGTCCATTTTCGGCAGTATTCCAGGTGGCCAGGTAAGGTACGCTTGATTCCACTAATAGAGCAAACTTAAATCGGATTCCATATGAAAGCCAGCCAACAGAAATGAAGTCATTTCAAAATAATAAAAAAATATTAAAAAATAATCAGGTAAATATATTCTAAACAATTTATAAAACTAGTCACAATCTAGAATTACTTTATCAACAAAAAAAGCATTTTTTTTATAGCATTTATTTCTGAAGTTGAAAATAGTTCCTTATAATTATAGACATAAGTGTGACTGCACAAACATGGAGGAAAGTATCTATGCATGTCAATATCAGAAAGAGAATATATTAAAAATGAAATTCATCACCAATTTAATGAACAATACACAATTCATATCTTCCCTTTTCAATAGGTTCACTCATCTGATTTTAAACGAATGTATCGCTAGTTCAATAAAATGTGTAATATAATGTTCTAGTTTAATATCAGTCTTAAATCTCCGATAACTGAAACAACTAGAAGAATAAAACAAAACGTTTGCACACCATTTCTTGCAATACTCATCCCTCGGAATAGTCTTAGCCATTAGGCAAAAAGTGCGAATTCGGCTTTCTAAATATATGGAGCTGTCGAAAAACCGTTTAAGAGTCTGGGGAAAATATATTATGAATCGTCTTATGAACAAGGAAACGCGCACAAGCAAGGAAACTCGCACAAGAACACGGGCTTTTAAGTAGACGTTTTTGACCGACAGCATTTTTAAACAATTATCGTAGAAGCGCGTTTCCCTTATTTTTCTCACATTTTGCAAACGGCCATGGTATCAAAAATGTAACTATTTTATTTATTTGATTGTGTATTTTACATGAAACAGTTGTTTGTTTTTTAATAACATCTGGTATAATAAAATAACTGATAGTTTTTTTCTTCATTTATTTCCAATCCATTCACATACTTTATATTTAAGAAAATCCTAAGTAACTCGAAAGTGTAAAGGTACAAGATGTTCGTCAATGATTGCATCACTTAAGGCAAGCAGTCTATCATATCCATGCAAATATGTGTTAGTGTATAATAGATAATAACATCGAGATTATTTCCATGTTATATTGGTTAACAATAGCATAATTTATGTATGGATTACATGTTTAAATAACAATATATTGACGCTACCTTCAGGATATGATACATTAAAGGAAGGTAATAAAATATAAATTTGATTAAACAGTAAAAAGGGTTTGTTATATATTATATTGTCTACAATACCCAGGGGTAAAAACCTTTTGTTTTAATGATAGATGGAGTACCTTAAGGTAGGTTTGTTAACGGCTGATCGCATACAAGTTTGCGAAATTCATTTATAGTTAACACAAGACATGCTTCTAATATATTAAATGGATCATTGATATTTTTGTTCCAAGTTGACATTACGTTCAGACTGGAGATAAGGATGGAGGTTGTATGATGAAAGCAAGTTATATATTATGTAAGGAAATTGATCGTTCTTGCTCATTTATTATAATCGAAAAAAAACATCGGCAAAGCTCCAAATTGTAATAAAGCCAACAGAACAGTAAAGCTCGAGGTTTTTATTTTAGAAAATAGTCTATGAATTTCCCTTTGTAAGTATCCCACTATGGTACTATATCGCTACGTGGAGCCTTTTTCTCTTTTTACGTTTTTGTCGGAATGAGTTGCGTGCATTTTAGCCTAACGTTAGGTTTGTTTCCTAATTAAGAATCTATTTCAGATAGAAGGTTTTGACAGAAAATGTGTTTGGATGTCCACTTATTACTTGGTTCCCACTAAATTTAGAAAACATTCAATCAAATGGGACATGATGTCTGATACTGATGCTGGTACCTTTACTGCTACTTCTGCTACTGCTACTGCATCTGCTACTGCTACGCTACTACCACTATACACAGACGTAAAGTTACAATAATTGCAAAGCCGTTCAAAAGTGAACTAGAACAAATGAAATATTTGGGCATTAAACTAAAAGGCAAACGCTGGCATCCACTTGCAACACTTCTGTAAAACACACTACTCTTGAATTATCAATCGGATAATGTTTAACATTATCAGCTGATGTTGTGTCTAGCTGGCGGAAAAAAATATGGTTCTGTTGAGTAATTCGCTCGAGTCAAACTTTGAAATAAAAACACTGATTGTTATCCATAAAAATCAGTAGGTATGATGGACATTGATCAGTGCCGAACGCGTAGCCGTGCTGGTAGTTTACACAGTAATTATTATAATCGTTCCATTGCATTGTCGTTAATCTTTGACGCGCGTTGTTGTGCGGCATACCACATGTTGAGCTTGGATTTTCTTCGTTTTTAGGCAACACTGAATTAGTAAGAAAACATGTCAACGGGAATAAATTATTAATATGTCATTGTTTATTCCAAAGCAATTTGTTAACAGGGATTTGCCTTTTATCTCAACTATCATCTTCGCGTGTTTCTACATCACAGTTTAATGATGAAGACGGACGCAAAAAGAGCATACTAACGAATGTTTTCAGAGGGGTTAATGTGTGTGCCTAATAAGCACACGTGTTTGTTTATAATAAAAGTCTTCCAGTTCATTTGATGGTACAAAACATTATTGAAGGATTTACAATGATAAACTATTTGCTTTTTTAAGGATTATGATCTCCCTTTCATAATTTATTGTTCCTACACCTGACGTGACAACATAGCCTCTTACATTGGACAACTGCAATACGTTTCCAACGTGTTTGACAGGCTCCAAATGTGGCTTTATATACCTTTTGGTGACAACTGTTTAAGAGTATCCCTCATTCGCCTCAGGTACCGGGAGCGATACCTCACATAGGTTATGAAATGGTATGTACTCTGACTATTATGTGCCAAAGCCTAGTACAAGGAAAGGCAACACAATCGATGTTTAGTGGAAAACATAATGCTTAAACAGCGTTAAAGTGATGTGTGTCGACTGTAATAGTGTCGCCCTAAACTTCGTTCACAGTAAAGGTATTTATGTCTGATTGTTCTGGATTATTTACTATGTCACAATGCCGGTGCTCCGGGGCATTGAGAGTATTTTGCTTCTCATTGTTGTTAAGGAATAGTTCTCCTTCAAACCAAGTTTGTTTCAATCTTTGGATGTAGTCTTTAATTCCAAGGGTCCCCCTTTCCGGGTTGTCTTTGAATTATTTATATCGATACTGCGTTCGATACTCAAATAAACCAAAATTCTTACTTGCAAATTGTAACATAAGAACTATTGTTCTGCTATGACATTAAAACTCAACATATTCGAAGATATTAATACAGAAATCATTAGCCACCTTCGGCATCTAAACAATTTCGAACACGTTTTAGTTCAATGTTTACACTCACTAAAAACACACACTCGTAAGTGATTTCTGCGAACATCAAAGGCACCTTAAGAGCCAAAAACAAAATCTTGAGTTTTTCACATAAGTAATGGTTTTCTGGTGTTAAAACAGCAGACACAATGTTTATATGTTATGGGAAAACCGTGTCAAAGCAGAAATCTTTTCTGCCAATTCATAATAAAGTGGTGAACTGGAGTAATTTTACGAATAACAAACAAGAGAATTTTGTTGTGAGCCGAGACCATCAGCGAGAACAGAATTCAGAATCAGATGCGTTGGGTTTGTTTTGTATTTCGGCTAGGTCGAATGTTTCTTTTCTAGTTTTTTTTTCAAGTCCAGACGAGTTCGCCATTAAGGGTTTCGACTGTATAAATACATTCTTTGTATGTTCATGGAAACAGAAGTAATTTAACAGCGTTAGGTCTGTAAAACGTTGATGTTTAAAGTATAAACAGGACAACCCACTATCATAATACATGTATATATATCCACAAGGCCTTACAGTAAATGCAGTGTTCGTAGGCTTTATGATGCCTTGGTCAGATCAAAAGCGGACTACAAAAAACAGAAAATCATCACATTTTGGTGCTATATTTATTTATGTAAACTTTTTCGGATTATATCTAATATCTATATGTACATCAATATGTCTAAAGATACTTATAATATATACTCAAAACAAACACTGGGAGTCTGATTCAAAGAACACAATACGTCATCAGTTTCACTGTCAACCTATAAACAATGTGGTTTATAATGAAATACTTTCATCCAGATATACACACAACATAAGATGCTCTATACACGACAAAACTATCGGAATATGATCACACCATATTTACATTCGACTATAAAAGCCTCATTCTTGATGAGGTGTATGGACAAACAATGAACAGTTAAATGTCAGATAGATTTAGTTTTTCTCTCGCAATTTCAGCTAGTTTTCTCCTGTTGTTTTTTCCCGATGCCAGCAAGGGTACAGTTTCCAGCAGTATATGGTATTTTGGCTTTAGACCGACTGCTGGTCCTATTGAATCTTCCACAAACTTCTCAGAGCAAAAACTCTTCAAAAGCTCTACCGTCAGTCCTGCTCCCGGTATTGGAACTACGCACGCGCAAATGACCTGTTTTAAACGTTTGTCAGGAACACCGACGGCGAATGCTGCTGCAGCTCCCGGGCACGTTTTCAATATTTTCTCAGCAGACCAAGGAAAAAATTTCATCGAGCCTATTGACACAAACTCTTTGAAACGACCGTCGATGACGAAATTTCCGTCGGGACGCAAATGAGCAATGTCGCCAGTATGGAACCAACCTAAGGCGTCGACGGTGCCTCCAGACGGATCACCTAATAAGCCTCGATATCCAGCAAACTTCCAGGTCGCGCGGGTGAGCAATTCGCCTTGGATTCCGACCGGAACAACAGACCCAGTGTCGTCTGCTATTTTCATCTCTAAACCATCTAAAGGTTCGCCTGCAAAGGATCATTTGAATATAATGTAAAAAGAAATGTAATACGAAAAATATCCTTCTTATAGAAATGTCAACAAATTAACATTTAACCACTTGGGCGGATAATGGAAATGCATTAAAATGGTGTGGATTATTTATCGTATATAAGTTAGAAGTAAGCGCAAGATTCGCAAATAAATTAAATAACCGTAGAGAAGCAAAAATATTATTCTAAATATATTGTCTCAGAGATGATCCTGGATGTCATGAACTATATTTTAATGTTAGACGATTGAGCGTGTCCCTGAAGTTTTCATTGTATTATATAAAACTAATGTCTTGCAAGTCAAAACTTACGAAAATTAGCTGATAGAGGTACTTGTTCTTAAATAACTGTATCATGAGTGATTGCAGATAGTCAATTTTTTGGCTTTGTTTTTTTTTTGCAAATTGTACAAGTAAATTTACATTTTACTGACCGTTCCAAGGCGGTACCTAACAACTCTTGATAAACATACCAATTATATATATATATATATATATATATATATATATATATATATATATATATATATATATATATATATATATATATATATATATATATATATATATAGTATTTATGCACTGTGCTGTTTGTAGAGTTTTATGCTGTTCTATGTTTCTTGTTTGTGATTTTGTGTTCTATGTCTTTGTCGTTTGCCCATTGCCACTAAACCGGGTTTATGTTTAAACTTTTGCTACTGAGCATGTTTCTGTAGCTTTTTGCATAAATATTGGACCGGATATTAGATATCAAGGAGTTTATTTAAGACTGGATGGACACGATAATAGCTTTTTATGCTAACTGTGCGTAAGAAGAGCCATTTTGGTACTCGTTGGACATGGAACGAGCGCGTTTGAGCTTGTTTGCTTTTTACTTAGCATAAAAAGATGAATTTTTGTTTTCGGTACTATGTGGACATGCGAAGCGCGATTTCTGTGTTTCTTATGATCTGGTAGAGCTATTCTTGGCCTAATTTAGCAGCCATTCTTGGCCTTGTTAAGCATTGAATGTTGATAGGAATTTTGGCTGTATTTGGAACACGGTTATGATGGAAAGAGTCATTGGGACTTTGTCTTACACTGCTCAGACACGTAAAATAACAAATATCTTGTATGTTTGGTTATAGTTAGTCATAAGAAGAGCCAATAGGTCGTGTCATTTTAATCACATAATAGTTTGACAATAAAAAAATGTCCAAATAGGGAAATTAAAAAAAAAGATAAACATAGCAAATATAATGGCAAGCATACATGTTTTCACCGTTTTATGCATACTTTATGTTGTGAAAGAGTTAGTCTTGTCAAGATTTTGTTTATTTTTCAAGAAATTCATTGCTTTTTTATTCACTGACATAATGTGCATTTATCAATTTGAGAAAAAAATATTAGTTCTTGGGGAAAATGGGCACTTTTTCGCAAGGGGAAACAGCCTTTAGAAAACAGTAAATTGCATTAAAAAAAATCACTGACAACGTATCAAATTAGTCGGAAAATACCTTTTTATTTCCGACTTGTACCAAAAAGGCTACTCGCATGTCAACATGGTGCACAAATAAAAAAGAGGCCCTAGAGCACTTTTTCACATTCACCACATTTATATCGCGGTAGGTATTACTTCACATTTTAACTCAATATTTGCACTTATTGATCTCCTTTGCTATTTTTTAAAGCATTTTAATGTGGTCCACAAGCTAAATAATGTTAAAGTATTTCGTTTGAAATCATACTAAAATTAAATGAATATATTGGAAGATTATTCATTGAAATTTACACCTAACAGCTGTCATCGAAAACTACATATTAGTGTGTTTTTTTTTAAATGATACTATCCCATGATGCGACTGGTAGGAACTATGTGTTTAATCACTCAGAGTGGACGTTATGCTTTATATTTATCATTAAATTGTTTCAGCATCTGGGATCTTATGTATATTTTGATGTTTTCACTGCAAACGGAGGAGTGAAAAAAGTTAATTTTGGGAACAACGTGAAGCTTAATGTTCGAACATTTTCCTTCGTACAAAACAAAAAAAAAGACGAAAGCAACGGCTCGAAAATAATTTCGATGGTGTACCATCTGTCATATATCGTTATTAACGGTTTGGCTTTGTAGAACGAAACTTCACACAACAATTAACTAATAATTTGTTGTTTACCTAAATATTAGCAACAACCAAGTGTGGTATTCATTTCATCTTGACAACGACCAGTCTTCAATCGAACAGTGACTGATATCTGACAGTTGGTGGGGATAAAATATCCATGTTTCATAAAATAAACTCTTAAGCTTGGAATACTGTTTAAAATCAAATGTTTAACCACATTTGAGTTCTTGACACTTTTGACCTCTTCAATTTTCATTCAGTAAATGGCGGCCAATGTCATTTTGGTCGTTCATGCCCTGTTCAATAAACAAATCGTTAACTGCATTAACTGGTATAATTTGGAACACATGTGCATTAATAAAAATGCATTGATGAATGTTTTATAAAAGGTTTGCAATAAACACGAGTGAATAATAAGCTATAAAAACTTGCAGAAAAATTCTCCAGGAGCCGGAAATAGATATGACAGCTACGTCATTTGCTATCAAAACTTTGCGTGACTGGCGCCCTACCGGTAGCGACGTAGGGGAAACACACTTTTCAAACAGGGGGTGTTCAGAAAAATTATTTAAAATACCAATAAAACTTCGAAAATAAGCATTAAAGAACCCATACAAATTTGTTGATTTCACTTTAAGATCGTGTAGTCTCGTGATTATAGAAAATAACATAATTTTCTTACATTTGCTTCGACACTTATATATATGTAATAACATTTTCTATGACACTTGTCAAATAGAATACGATTTTAGACTGAAATAAAAAATATTCTCTATATTATCTCACCTATTATACCATCCTCGAATTCTCCAGAACTTTCGGTTGTGATGTAGGTGCTTACACCTCCCATCTCAGTAATACCGTAGTTCGACATTATTCGCTTACAATTGAAAACCTTCTGCAACTTATCCACGACAGCTTTAGTGATGCGTTCACCGGCCATCTGAATAAGCACAACCTTCTTGAATTTGTGTCCAAGTTCTGGTCGACCTAACATATCTACTGCAATATAATTTGGAAGGTAAACGAGGTCGCATCCTTCTTTCTCAATAATATCAGCAATAAACCCTACGTTTCGGCCATCAATCGTCATTCGCGTATCTACAAAAACTCGCGTCGTCCCGTCCGTGAGGTATGTCCGTGGGAAGCCAACAAGCCAACCGAAAGTGCGATCGCAAAACCAAACGGAGTGTTTAGTAACGCCAAACCGCTCACTCATCCGTTCGGTCCAGTTCATCACCCCGTAATGTGTTACAGTAACCACCTTTGAACTTCCAGTAGAGCCGGACGTGCAAAAGTATGCCAGTGTGTCCTCAGGTTGAATCTGTGGAAATGTTACGCCGTCCGGAATATCTGCAGCGAGGAAATCCGCAACACTCTTTCGCATTGTTGAATTTATATCAGGTTGCTCCTTTCCATTGAACAAAATAGTTTTTAAAGAGGGTATCAATGAACATTTGTCTTCATTAAAAGGCCAAACTTTGTCAATAATCATCCAGTTTTCATCACCGGGGCCAGCGTCCGTGATCAATAACTCTCCACCAAGCAAATTAAAGATATCCTTGACGTCACTTCCGTCTTTCAGGTTAGTTTGAAAGAAGAAAGGAATTCCACCAGCTATCATGATGCCGATATTCAAAATCAACATCTCCAATGAATTATTCATGCAAACACCGACAGTAGTCCCTTTTACCAGGCCCATTTTCACAAATTTCTTTGCAGACTCGGTAGCCCTGTCTAGCAGCTCTTGTCGACTTAGAGATGAACGTACGTGGTTTAAATCGTAGAATATGAACGCTGTTCTCTCTGGTTCATCTTTAGCCAGCTCACATAAAGTATCCACAAACGTTTTGTAAATATACGGACTAGTTTTCGGTTTTGACGCATAACTCAATTTCGCCATGATCATCCAGTAAATGTGTCTTTCATCACAGGTACACGTCCGAATGTGTATGTGCAGTGCTTAACTGAACTAAAATGAAACTTTGAACATTAACAAAAAGGCCAAACGAAAAATACGTTCAAAGTAAAGTTAAACATGCCTTATGGTATTTAATGGCTATTAAGCATTAAACATGTATCAATCCGTTTGTATATACGTGTTTTTGATAATTGAGCAGATTTAAGCAATAAGTTGGAAAGAAATTAGCATTTTAATGATACGAAAAATACTTTGAAGCTTAAAAATACTCAACGCTCGATCCAAACGACAATGTGCTATTCTGATTATTGCTTATATTTCAATTTTGTAAACAGGAGAACACTTTTATATTGTTGCATGAACAGGGGTTACTTTTTGGTAGTATAAACGAAAACGAATGTGAAGCGATTTGTTTTAAGAAAAGGGCAAATTAAAATATGTTGTTCATTTAACGTTACTTTAATAAAACAAAATACAAAACAAAATGATCTACAAATAATCAGCGAAATGACCTAAAGAATCCCGATGAATATCAGTTTATGTGTGATTACGATAAGAACAATTAAAGTTTGTAAAGAAATTCAACATCATGAGCATAGAAAGGTGAATTTAAATGAAAACATGACTATAATTATATACACCTTATTAAAACCATTATCCATTGAACTGAGATTTACAGGCCAAGGTTATAAAGTTACAATGCACATAATTACTCTTCAATATATAATACTAGACTAAATTCAGTGACAGTTACAATGAGGTTACCCCAAAACATGTTAATAAATATACTTGGTGTGCTAAGACCAACATTTGTTCATAACAATATCTGATTACGTTTGGTTTGCTTGTCTTCATTTATAACTTCCCATAAACACCTTTAATCGGGAAAAATCCTTAAAATTTTATGACAAAAAGTGAATAAAAGTATATATCACATGCATTCATAAGCATTGTATGATACCGGTGATTATCTAGGTACATTGAGCCATACGTGAAAATCGGATGATGTTATGTTTACCAAGTACAGACAATACGAATTAAAGATATTATACATTGAAAGTTAAGCATACCTCAATATTATAACGAATTTAATGAAGTATATAGCTAGGTTTGACATATTCCTAATAATACCAAGATATTTCGGAAAGAATTGAGCGTATTCAAGGTCTGGACCCTGGCATTTCTGAATAATTGTAGTATGCAGGGTCATGCATAGTACAGCGAAATTAAAGTTACCCCGTGCCATTAAACGAAGCTTGTGTTTATAATTTCGGCCACCGAGCTTGTTTCTGTAATAGTTCATAGACATATTTATATCCATAATTAAAAAATCATATCAGAAACAATAACAAGGTATAAAGTTTTAGTTTTTTATTTTATTCCGTTTTGCCTAGGCTGTTAGGTAAAGGAGTAGACAATGCTTGACTATTTACAGAACTACCGATCAAATCTGTAAAATTATGTTTAAGTGAATGTTCAAATGTTTATACATTCAAATTTAAGTAGGATTTAAGTTTTAAGTTTTAGATGATTTCTTAAGTTGCATCTAGAAAATTATTTATATTTTATTAATTTCAATACTAAGCATAGCGTACACTAAGGAAAAACTATCGCCGAGAAAAGTAGAATACAGTTGTCGACGGATATACTTTGATACAATGTCAATGGAAATAACAGGTATCGGCGAGAACCTTGCAGCCAAAAATATCACAAATGTGAATGCTACTACTCAGTAACACGTGGCTCTTCTTTTTTAACATTTGTCAGTGGATGAAAGCATGATATTACCAAGTAAGACGAATGGATAATTTCCGTCTTTATATATATTTTGAAACAGGTTTGGGATTTCAAAATCTTGTTCAACTTGCTGGACCTGATTGATTTACTTCTTTGTTTACATTTTCACCGCAACATCTTATATAATGCTGTTTAATGTTTGGTACGAAAGTTGAACGTCTATCACAAATATGGTGTTCGGGGTCGTGTAACACTTGAAATCAGTATGTTTTCGTGTGCAAATCGGTCATTTCACTTTAGAATATAATACATTTATTAAGTGGTCTGTTAATTTTAAGTGTCCTCCAAGGGGCTTCTGCAAACTTAGAACTAATGATGACAATGTTATAGCAATTATATCCTCATTCCACGTTCAATTTAAATGTAAAGCAAACAAGATGCAATTATCGATCATAATCAAGCGAGTATTTGTGAGATAGGCATTAAAAATAATATACATTTAACTTCATATAAACGTTGCTTTAAGGTAGCATACTACGTAATTTAGCACTTTGGGATCCCTAATTACAATACAGTGGAAACTTAAGGGGATGTGCGCTCTCCTAAGAACACACACTAATCCACTATGTTCATTTTTACCGTTTGACCTTTTAGAGATATTTATAGTTAATAAATAAATTACTAAATAAATCGGACAAATGAATGCTTGGTTGATCTAATTTTCAGAGAGTACTGCCCAAACAATTTGTCGTTTCCCTGCTCGCATTTGTCATTGTCAAAGAGTAATTTATTGTCCATTTTAATGATGCAAGAGATTTTCCTGTCGTACCGCACCGATAAAAAAATTGATTTAAATACTGAGGTTATTCGTTGAATAAATCTTATGGATAGCTTGTATAGTCTTATATGCTTGTTTAACATTGACACCAATAATAAAGATATTTGGTATTAGAATGTTCTATCGTCAGTATGTGTCCAAAAAAGTATTTCGATGAGAGCCCAAGATGAGATAAAAAAAGGGCAAACTCCTCCCGTTCTTCTTAAATTGTTTTACGAATCCAAGAGTGTTCCAAGAAGCGTTTCCTCTAACAACGTTCCAAACTTTGTTCAAAAATGTTAAAATGTATCTTAATCGGGCATGTTTATTCGATTGTGTTTGTTTTGACCTTGACTTATTTTATGTTGTTGGGAATAGCTTAGTAAAATTTCTTTTTTTATGTACGAGTAGCCTTTCTGGTACACGTCGGAAAGGAAATAAAGGGGCGTCTTTCGACTTATTTGATACGTTGTGTACGTAAGAAGATGGCTTTAGTGTTTTTGTTAATTGCGGAATAAGAAGGAAATATTCGATATTTGAAGTCGTTGTGTCTGTTTATTGATAAATAAGAAGGAAATATTCGATATTTGAAGTCGTTGTGTTTGTTTATTGATAGATAAGAAGGAAATATTCGATATTTGAAGTCGTTGTGTTTGTTTATTGATAGATAAGAAGGAAATATTCGATATTTGAAGTCGTTGTGCTTGTTTATTGATAGATAAGAAGGAAATATTCGATATTTGAAGTCGTTCGTTGTGTCTGTTTATTGATAAATAAGAAGGAAATATTCGATATTTGAAGTCGTTGTGTTTGTTTATTGATGGATAAGAAGCAAATTTTCGATATTTGAAGTCGTTGTGTTTGGTTCAAATGTTCCTGTTCCGTTTATTGGGAAACCCTTTTGAAGAGAGATCTATCTGACCCTTAGACATTATATAATTATAATTCTGAGCATGTAAGTATGTTACCAGAAGCCGAGCAGCACCAATTAAGTAACTATATTAGTAACAGCCATAAGTTTGATTAGAAAATAAAAGAAATATAATTTTGGAAACATTTATAAGCACACAAAATGTCGACATTTTTGTTCTTAAGACTACGGACTCACATGTGTCTTTCGCCCTCTTCTATGATTCGGTGAATTGGGGTGCGAGTATATTAAAAGTTACGTTCGATGCGAATAGCAAATGACGCTTGTACTTCGGCAGCACTGAAGTTAATATTTTTTAAAAAAAATTTCATTATTTCAAACATGTGTTTTTCCTTGTTTATTTCTTTTTATTGCACCCTGGCTTTTAGTTGATGGATATTGTTTAATTCATTCAAAGTTAAATTGTGTTATTGAATTGAACAGTTCTTGTTAACTTTTGTAACATGAACTGTCCAAGAACATTATTCAAGAAAGGTTCCTTAATATTTTTAGGACTTTTATGTTCTAAAGTTGCTCGGAATTCTATGACCACAATATGAACGTTAATACACTTTGATTCAAGATCTATGTCTTTGGCGTTTGCCCATTGCCACTAAACCGGGTTTATGTTTAAACTTTTTGCTACTGAGCATGTTTCTGTAGCTTTTTGCATAAATATTTACAGTAGAAAAGAATGCTATCATCATAATTTGCTCCTAAATTCGTACGATTCTGAATGACAGATTTATGCAAACCTGTTTTTTATATGACAACATATACGTCAATATCTATTTGTCAAGGCAGAGTAATTTTTTTAAGATAATCAAGAACAAGATAAGGTTTCGTCAATGATTAAAACGTGCTTTAGAGTTGTAAGTTTAAATGTATTGCGAGGAGGGCAAAATACAAAGACAAGCTTGAAATCGGGTTTTTTGAAAATAATCTCAATTTTAAGTGTTGGAAAGACAAAGATATTAATTTGTAACTTGAAGCAGTCATTCAACTTATCTGCATTTCGTCCGAGAATTAAATCTGCATCGAAATAAAAGGTGACATCTTCGTCTTACGGTAAATATTTTGTTTTGTTTACATTTCAATATCGGAGGTTAAGATGGTTTATAAACGATGAAATGTATTAATGATGTGAAGAAAAAATAGACATAGAACAATCGCTTAACCATAATATTGCTAAGCCTCTATCTGTTTTTATAACAGCAGTTTTCCCTTATTATATCAGAGTGATACCAATGTTAATATTCGCTAGACGGTTTTTTTCTTTAACACAATAAATAAATGGCATCTGATTCTGAACTCGATTCTTTTCTTGATAATTAATTTCGATCAAAGGGTTTCATTTCATACAAATGTAAGAAAGGAACAACATTTTGAACTGTTATATATAAATTCATTGTAGGAACGAATATTTGTATTGATGAAAAATATTGCATAAACAACTGACAAGCTTTTAACAAACTTGATTTGCAAAATATATACCACATATCGAGTCGTAATGGGAACAAAAACCGTATCATTACATATTTAGACTTTACAGGCCAGTTGACCGATGGGATTGGTGACCTTCCTTGATTTTGTTTCCAATAAAGCGCGGTGCTCACTGCGCTTCTAGAGCAAAGATGGAATCATTGAATGTAACTTATCCCAGTAGGTCCTTGCCGAAGACGCATTCATTCGATGGAACTTATCTCATTAGGTCTTTGCAAAGACGTACATAGTTAATGACACGTATCCCAGAAGTTCATTACCAAAGACAAATTAATTTAATGTATTATATTCTGTAGGTCTCCAAGTACATCCTTTCGTCATGAGTGTATGTAGACGACTGGGTCTCAACAATACAAAACCGTCTCACTTTTATGAAATATTAAAGTTTCGGCGAAAACGGAATATTCTTCATAAGTCGTGATTCATTGTGGCTTTCTTCAGATTGACATAATGATATGTTGATTAATCGTTTCAATTTGATATAACTGTCTTTGTTGAAAACGTTTTGGAGCGATCGTTTTACTAAACATAACCAAATAATAGAGACAGCGCAAACGTACGTTACTATGAGTGTTATACACTTACATTGTCAGGTGTTCTAATTTCATTATACATATGATTTAAACAGTATCAAATGACTGTAAACTAGTATTTAATTCATTTTTACACAAAGGCCATGACAGCTACAGGGACGTGTCCAGCAGTGAACAATTTAAAGCTGCACTATCACAGATTGAACGCTTTGAAAACTTTTTTTGTTTTTCTTGGAACGAGCACATATTTGCGAAAATGCATGGAAACTAGTTATATAAGACTGATGACAAAAAAATAGATCGCAGATTTTTATATTTAAATTTAAAAATTAATGTTTTATGCATGTTCTGTAGCGGTTTAAGGCATAAAACATAATTTTTCGAACGGAAATCTGAAAATCTGCGTTCTGATCTTTTGTCAGCAATCTATTATCATTGTTTTGCAGATATTTACGAAAATAATTGTTCTTTCCAAGACAAAAAAAGAAAAGTTGTAAAAATGGTATATCTATGAGAGTGCAAGTTTAAAGGCTGTGAAATTATAAGAAAACTGCGTCACAGACATCCTTTCAGGAATTCAATCATTATATTTTTCTTTCTTGGTATAATACGCCTTTGAAAGGTTTTAATCAGTTTCAATGCGAATATCTTCGTGCTATTATGTTTTCACTTAGTTCACAGATACATATATAGATGCTTTCAGTTATTTAGTAATATGGCTAGGAAGAGATCGGTTCATATAAAAAAAATCAAAGTAGGAGGCATAGGCAACAATCGTTTTTAATGCTAAGAACATTCTCAGAATTTCCGCAGATTTATATGATACGCATTCGATAACGATTGTAATTGTATGGGAAGATGAAATTACTGTAAAAAATAACATTTTTAGTATCACGAAATAAGAATCAGCTGAAATGGAAATTGAAACTAAGTATGCAGGTTACCTGCTCATGGGGAATTTATTTAAACATTTCGCCAACATAGTACTTTATTTTTTATTTTGTTACAATTGTTAACGTACCGAACGTTTTAAATGAAGGGGATAGGGTTGTCTGTAAGATGTCAAATGAACAGAAAGAGGAAAGAAAATAACTACGGTCATGGTCGTTTTCATAAGACTCGCATTTATCGCTACGTCACTGACATTCCATTTGAAACAATCAATACATTGCCAGTGTGATTGTAAAATAGTGAAACTCTGAGTGGCAGGAAATTTAATAAACTTTTCCTAATATCATTCATATTACATTTGCAGGGTTACGTTGAATTTCAATTCTCAAACCACTTGTCTATAACCTTTGAGAAGTTGGCATTTATACAACGAAATAATGACAACGCACACATGTGCAAGATCACAACATTGCAATGGAAAAAACATGGCGTAAATAGCCATTTATCAAATGCCAAAATCCAATACCCTGTCTGATTTACTGATATCCCCTCCAGTAGCGCACGTGCAGCGTATTATTATGATCTTGGAAATTTAGGATCTTGTGCTATATACAAGCCGTATACACATGTACAAGCGGCTCGTTGCGGCCGGACTCGACATGCTTACTTCGTTCATTAAAACAGAAATATGCAGATCCTGCCAATATTTAAAAATGATATTGACAATTAGCCTATGCACATGCTTCACAAAATGAAGCGAGCGCGCCAGTCCAGCAAATTTGTGTATAAAATGAGGAGAACAACGAAAACTTGATCGCAAAATTGGAGCAGATTCTCCCATAAGCATCACCTGAAATGATAGAGTTGCTGTCCAACAAAAAGCAGATTAAAAATCCATCAGATTAAAAATCCATCAGATTAAAAATCCATCAGATAAGCACTAGGCTAAAAGGGCTTTGCTTATCAATGCGATGCCAAACTAGAAGTAAAACTAGCGGCAGCTTCTGGAAATCAAAATCTTGGCTCTTCGGTCGTGTAAAAGTAACTTATTGATTTAAGATATTTGTTCATTTTTAATAACCAAAACATATTTTGCAAATTCAAATAAACAGATTTTTGTAAATTCAAGACAAACGTTCACTTTTATTAACTAACTAACGCTTTTTTGCGAAATAATACATTTTAATTTCAAAATTAAAAAAGTGTTAGAATAAAGGTCATAGTTGATGTTTTGATGATGTATTTGCATTGAAACAAGCTGATCACTTCCAACACTGAAACAGATTATTTTGTCTTACCCATATCATTCGAACGGGTCCCTTTTTTATTTTAACAATCGTTTAAATAGAGCAGCATATTAACTGAATGGATTGCTCTTCGGTGTAGAAATGTAGGTTGTATCATTATTCAACTTCTACAGCACAGTGCTTTATTCACCATTCACACCTTCTCAAAAGCTGCATTTTATTTTGTTGTCATATTAAAATGTAAGCGTCAACCAAAGAGCTGACTTTGACCATCAGATGTACCAGTGAACGAGTCCTGATTCCATTTGCATCTTTTTTCCGGCAGTGAATCAAGGCAAAGAAGGGAATCTTCAATTTCTATTTTGGAAATTTGAGAAATACCTAAACATGCATGGAATCCATGTTGATTTCTTCCCCATAGGGACTTCATGCATATGATTTTCAATGAAACAAGTAATCGATTCGATGTACAATCAAACAAGACAGTCCGGTCTCAAAATAACCCCCATAAAAGTTTTGTTATTGCTTATTCACATTTATTTAACGTGAAAGAAACAAAATCTTAAAAATAGCCTCACAAATAACCTTCTTTGCCAGAAAGAAACATTAGTCACGATAATGAAGTATTTAACTATTGTTTTTCTCTTCGTTTGCTTTCAGATGCCAGGTACACATTGTTATTTGAGTGTACGAAAACTCTATTATTTTCACCTGTTATTTAATGAAAAGGCCATGGGGTTTTGTTTGGACATGGAGGATATACTTAAAAACAAAACAAAAATAAATCCAAACCGTGATGTTATCGAAAATCAATACAATACTCTTGCATATATCAGGCAGATTGTATTCGACTGGGGTAGATTTTTGCAGACTCATTTTTCACGAGGATCTAGCCGAGGGAAATCAAAGTCTGCGAAAATCCAAAAACAAAATATCCGGATCAAAAGCTGGTTATGTTATACAATTTGTTTAAACCCTTATATCACATAATAATGCAGGCATTAATTTCATAAGTATCATTTCAAGACACTCTTTTCTTTTTCATGACGTCATTTCATTCACAAGCAATAATTCTTGTTTTAATCTGGTACCAGTAACATTTACCAATACCTTGAAAACGACAATGCCACGAGCAACGGTTCAATTCAATTACATTGTTCTTATTCCTACTTTTTATGATTTTGGGCCAGTACGCTCTAATGTTGTCAAGTTTTATATATTTTTCTCACAAGAAGCCTGCTTTATAATTCTTTTCAACTGATTAGGTGTACTACTGTAATGATATTTTTTTCTTTCAAAATGGCATATTGGTAAGTGTCAGCAAGAAAAAATGTGCAGAAATATCCCTCTGTTTATCGAACAATATAAGTTCATGACATTGAAATATGTTTGTATTCCCAAGGTAAGGCCAGTTTAAACAACAATTTAGATTTATGCATGTCTTTTATTGGATCCTTTTGTTTTCCATACTCTCAAGTGGTGACCCATAACGTTTTGATTTAAGAATAAGGAATAATCATTTTAGCACTTCGTCTGATTGTCTATTTAATTGGACACTATTGAAGGAAAGCGTGAACGTGTGTTGATTTTTACGCATTGTAACATAAATCACATCTATATTTTCTTAAATAAACTGGCGAGACAGAGCAGCCTTGTTTTCAAGACAATGCAAACAAACACGCATTTTCAGAATTTTGCCCAGCTAATTTAGATTTGTAAGTTAAATGAATTATGGAAATTTAACATTGGATGGAAAAGCGAAAAACGAATAGACTAATAGAAACTGATCTTGAAATTTGTTGTCAATTCAGTATTTAAAAATAAAATGAAAAGGTTTTGCTAGTGATTTCATGGCCAATATTCATATAAACTGTACATGTCTAAAAAAAAAACATGGAGTATTAAATACCTGGTATTGTTATGTCAAAATCAAAGTTTCTGATTCTTACTTTTCTTCTTTCTAATTTTCAACTATACGTGCCTGGAATGAACTTCCACATAATGTACGGGATTATCCATTGCATCCTTGAAGTATTCTCTTCGTATTCGACTGGCAGTCTGCCCGCTTTACTATTATTACGGTAACCGCCGATTGCAAGTACTACATACTCGACTGCGTACTAGTTGCAGTGGTCTTAACTATCATTTTTATTGTAAAAATATTATCAACCCTCTTTTTCAAGTGTGGTGAATTTGAAAGTAGTACTATAGTGCTATTAATTGTTCAGAGTTAAGAAACCGCAAAGTAATTTCCATCATTTTCAAAATCATAAAATCATATTATATTATTCTGATTGTCGATGTACATGAACAGTATGACTCTTAAAATGTTTTTACACTGTGAACAATTACTCGGTCGTAATCTCATCCGGGCACTTCGAAAAAAGAGAAATGACATCTCGGTAGAGCATTTTATACTCCATCAGGATAGTGCCTCACCTCATACTGCGGCGACAACTCAGCTTGAGATTAGCGTCCTAGGACTGGAGGTTATTCCACATCCGCCTTACTCACCTGACCAGGCCCTGGAGTATTTTCCTGGAGTTGAAGTTCAACCTCAAAGGTCGCCGATTTAAAAGTTTGCGGGAGCTACCGGCAGCTGCAAAGGCATTGATACACCAGTACCCGGCAGAGTACTATCGGGATATCATCTTCCAAAGAGACACTAACGCTGTTTACAATGGTATGGTGCCTACTTTGAGAAGAAGTGAGATCAAACCAGACGTATCTCGAGCACCTTCAGGATAGGCGACGTAGTTGACGTTGCCAACAGATCACGACGCGGTCCGACAGCGTGATAGTGTGTGACTTCAAGTGGCCGTGATTTAATGTAGGAGGGGCAGACATTTCTGATTTTTACAGACGCCGTTGAGGATAGAACGACGTTTTTATTGATATATTCTTTCATTAATGCATGTTTTATACTATTTATGATATAGGGGCAGTCTACTTAATTATTGATCATCCCTCGTATACGTAATATGTCAATTATCACCGGCATTAACATTGATTTCATTCTCTAAGGCGATCCAACCCTAAACAACAAGAACAACTGCAGAATATTTGATACTGTTCATAAATTCATACAGGACTCGAACCGATTCTGATCATTACTTGACTGGCAAAGTTTCCCCCATATTGTATATACCAAACTTCTTTTCCTCCTAAATATCTTTCCAAACCCTATTTATATATCTTTTATACAATACTTTGTGCTTATTTTGTATCCATTAAAAATCATGTCTGAACTATCGAACCTACATCTAAACACACAATCCTTAGTTCTGTGTATAGCAATAATAACATTCTTTCTTGCATAAACGTATATATCGTCTTAGCATACGCATTTTTGGTAAACGAGTAGTTTAATTCCTACGGAAAAGAACTCTATTAACTATGCTTGCATTACAATTAATTTCAATATTACACACAACTGTGTGTGTGTGTGTGTGTGTGTGCGTGTGTGCGCGCGCGTGCGTGCTTGTGCGCATGCATGTGCATGTGCGTGCGTGTGTGTGTGTGCTCTGTGTAGTTTGTTTGTATATGTTGAATAAAAATATTAAATCAAAAGGGAAAACCATAAGTGACGGCTTTGAATCATGCCCTGATGTCATGGTGAATATTGAGGTAAGATTTAGTTTGTGAAATGGTTGGTGTTTGTACGTGATTGTCGGTCCGTAGAGAACTGTTCTCATCAAAAATCAAATAATGTAATAACAAGACAAATCGCTCCAGGCCTGTCACATTTCCTTTTGAGATACTATTTTTGGTAGGGGATTATTTACAATTAATGGCTTCCTATGTCGAGGATTTATTTATATTTGCCCTAAGAACATTGCACTAGGAAGCCAGCATGCTATGAGACAATATAACTTAATTCTTTAATTCACAATTATTCCGATTTAGTTTAAATCAAATTTGACAATCTAATGCAAAATGAAAAGTTAGTTATGGCTTAAAAGGGAATAAATAAAAAATACCAGTCGGCCAATTTCAGGTTGGAAACGTATTTAGATATTTTCGAACTAAACATTTATTGAAATGATTCCTGATTATTAAGCACTGCCTTCAATACAGTATATATAGAATATATATCGCTTCAATTTGAATTTATATATCAGTTTTATTCAAAGCTGTTCTGTCACTGGGTATTTAGGTACAATTGCATTTAGGTGAAATTGAATACAGAAAAAAATGATTGAGTAGCAAGAAAGAGGCTTATGACCTTGAATCGAACTAACAAAACATTTTCTGGACGAGGTCAATTGAAGTGTATATTTCGTCATACTTTTTCCATTAAAAATGCAAGCAAAAAATATATCAACCCACAAAGTAATGCCATGTTCCGCGAACTGCATTCCACGAATTATTTAAAACAACAGATATATCTGATCTCTCTAATTCCGCTCATGAGCAGAATTATCGTTTTTTAAATAATGGCAACATCGGTGCGTTACTGTTATAGCTTGTGTATTGGCAAAAATGTATATTCTAGTTCTGCAAGGTATTCCCCCTTGGCATCCATAAACTATTGGAGCGCTAAAATCCAGTCACAAAATGCCCTTTGCAGTATAACATTTAAAAAATGGTACAATGCGCTTCAAGGGGCACTGCGTGTAACAAACCGGAGTCCACGTAGACACGAACTTTTAGCCAGGAGTCACAAGATGATATGTTTGGGCTGTAACAAGAATGAAACATTCATTTTAGTACGTATGGTATCTCATCCTATTTCCTTCAAATTATTTTTCATTTTCATTAATGTTAATGTATTATAAGTCAATTAATAATGCATTTACATGATGAAAAACATGGCATCAACCCTATAATTTTACCGCATTAAAACAACAGTCAACAGTTGTTTTTATAGGAATTTATTTCAATGAATTATTTTTTAAAGGCTTTTGTTTGGATTTCATCGAATGTTAATTAATCCCTTATATCATTCGAATGACGTTTATATTTTACAAGATTAATGTTAGTTGTATGCAACAATGAGTATTATTCCCTATTTTGATATAATCGATGGTGAATTATATATTTGTCAATAAATCACTTACGATTACCGTATATTCGTTCAACTAATCAGGTTCCTGGTTTTGACTGGAATCCAACAAAAGTGGCATACCAATTCGAATTCTCTGCGATAAATGAAGGAATAAATATGGCTAATTTAGTGATCAGAAACTGAGGAAAAACCTTTCTAAATTCTATTGAGCATTACGATATACTTTCTAAATACAATTACCCTCTTAAATCTCTGGTTGTTAATGTTATTGCTGTTCGTGATTTCTATGGCGACATTATCAAAACGCTTCTCAAAACGCTTCGTAAAATTAAAATACTTCCTCCAATAAGACTTACTGATCGACTTAATGACCTCTTTAATACTTATTTGAATCGAGGGAATATTGGTGCCTTTCTTCATAATTTATGTCTTTTAGTATTTGAAAAGGATCTTCTTGAAGAATTGAAATTAATTGAAAAACACTTATGACATTTTTGTGCTCTTATTATCTTCCTCCAAAGCAATTATTAGGTTTTAATTTAGCTTCAATTGACCTTTACTTCGAGTACTTAGTTCCAATATTATATTTCTTAATACCATTTTCAATCGAGTAGAGCGACGCAGTCCGATTATGGTTTTCAAAAGTTATCTTAATGACCATATTTGCTGACTTTTTTTGGCTAATGCTTCTGCCTCATATAAAAAAGACTGTTCGTATTTTTTTATTCATCTCGTTTTTACATCTCGGAGAATATTATACAACATTTATATATATATATATATATTTTGTTTATAATTTCATTGTGTTAGCCTCTTAGTTTGTACAGTGATTTTTTTATTATTAGATCAAAAGAAGAAATAATTTTAAACCTTGTTAAGAACAGTTTTGTCTTATATTTGTATTTGTATGACTTTATCATACCTCTTTAGAGCTTGCATTGTCGCTCCGGTTCGATTCTTTTTATCAGTTTACTTAGAATCGAGTTCCAGTTTCACTTACCGTTCAAAGACGATAATCCCATCATTAAACGGAAAAGAAAAAAGATGACAGCCTGTCGCTTGTCTCAATTCGAAGTGTTGGTCAAACGACTGTGTAATTCTTAGAATTACTCTGTCAATTCGGAATATGGTCCAAGGATTACTGGAAAATATGTCAAATAAAATCACACAGAACTGACTGTTTTCCTAACCAATGCTCCTGGAAAGGGTGACCTCTTACTCTTAATGTCGCCATTTGTCCTTCAATGTGATAGGTTTAGCTTGAATAAATTGTTTGTTATTAGGCAAGTGTTGGGTTATGGCCATATTTAATCGTTTAAAACTCCAGTAAAATCGTGTTCCAATGAGCTCATGTTTCAATGACCGTTTAAAGGCGGTTATCCCATCATTCATCGGGAACGATTTTTTGATGCATGTGTTTTCTGTTTTGTGGTGTTTGTGCCTCTCATTCAGTGTTGTTTGGGCCCTTACCCTGTGGCTCTTGACAGGGTTTATATATGATTTGATGACTCCTGTGTTTGTCCAGGTAGTTTTCGTTTTATTATTTATATATTGATATTCGACTAGTGGGCTTGTCACTGTAGTATTTATTTATATTATTTATATCCTTTATTATTACCGGACTTGTCCACCAAAATGATCAAGCGTATAAACATGCTCCCACCCTGACCACGTGGTTTCGGGGTTGTTGACTTTGGCTTATTAGATTAATACACACATATGTGCTCTGTTGTATACGGGTTGACCGCCAGAAAGTTCTTAGCAGAGCGATATCTTATACTTAATTTTCCACTCGGTAACATTTTAAGGTCGTACAGTGTTCCAAGGTCGACGATGAAACCAAGAATCTTCTGTATCCAAACAAAATATGTTTAATTCGTATTATCATGATACGTGTTCATATCGCGTTGTCATATGTCAACTTATTTTGGACATTTTATTTCTGCCGTACATGGCCAGTTTTCACTAATTCAATTTGCCAGTAATTTTGTAATGCGACAAAAGTAAATTCAAGATGACTGCATAGAGAATAGTTTTACCTTGGCACATGATTACTGGAACAACCCTGTTTCAAGCGAGAAAGAGTGCCAATAATGTTAACAAAAATAAAATATAAAATAGGTTATCCCTCTTTTTCTTAAAACTAATATTAAAACTAGGGACAAAGCCATTTCAGGCATTGCATTCGCATCCATCACTGGGCGGCTTTCCTGTCCCTCAAACTACAGGCCAAACAACAAAATAATTCTCATAAAATGTTGAAACTCAGTACGGCAGAAGAATTGATTTAATTATTCATTCCTCTTTATCGTAAAAAAACATCTGCATTTTCAATTCTCAAATCACTTGCCATTAGTCTTTGTTTGTTTTTCCTTAAACGATTTCATGACAACATAAACACAAGTCAGATTTCAATACATGATATCAAAAGGCAAGCTGAAAACAACGATGCCATATTGATTCTGTTTTAAAGTAGGCTTTAATGATTCTTTGCTCTTCATTGCGTTATGTCGTGTCTTTCGGGCTTTCTGCAGAAAGTTGTTGAAAAATACACTTCACCTTATCATGTCGTTAGCTTTGCAACGTTTTCAGCATAAAAGCACTCTCAACTGTTTAATTGAACCGAGAAAGAAAATGTTTCATCAGAAAAGAAATGTGGTGAGGAAATATGTATATATTTAGTGTGGGTCGATTGTCATGTTCCTACTCACTGCAGATTGAACAGTATTACTCGAGCAAAAATACCAGGGTTATGATAAATTTTCAAAACTATTTTCTGGTTTTGAATATGCGGTATAAATTAAAAGAAAAATCGTATTTAAAATATATGGTTTGTTAATGTCATACTATGCATTTTACTACCACTTCATACAAAGATAAAATATTTTGTCTAAAAAATTTTTTAAACCCGTCATATACATAATGTATAGATATATGTATTACACTGGGAAGGTTTCCGCTGATAAAACTCTTTTAAAAACGACTGAGACTGGCAATATTATATTTCTTCAACAAATAAGATTTATTATAATCTTGGAGGAAATTGAAAAATTTGTGTCGGTTATTTATTTTGGCTGACTTCGTTGCGAGGAAGAGCATAGTGGCGGGACACAATGCGACAATGCGGGGCAAATTTTCATAATCGGCGCAAAACATTAATTAATATATATAAATATATGCTATTCTAATAGCGGCGAAATTCAATTAAACATCGAGCTCTTGTTGCTGTTTCTGCTTATTTCTTTACATGATGTAACATTGTTAAATATCTGTTACATTTCATTGAAATATACTTTCGAACTCCCTTCATCCAGTCTTCGAGTATTGTATTATTGTTTTGTTTTTTTTTAATTTAAGTAAACATTCACTAGAATCTCAATACTTATTAGTCGTTTATTGTCAATGATTTATCTCTGCAACCCACTCTTTTTACGTTTTGACAAAGATGAATGTGATGCGAGAAAGAATGACAGAAAGTGTTTGACCGTACTGAATAAAGTATAAGATCCATTAAGACATTTCACTACATAGAATATTCGCTTGCTGTCTTAAATATCGAGCTCGATTTTATTTTGCTTTCGAAAAAGCGAGTCATTTTCAAAGTTTTTGTGTCGTTGTCGACCTCGGCGGTCGAAAATTGAATAGGTACCATAAAAAAACGTTCAAGCTATTCGCTTGCACACATGTTTCCATTGTCAATAAGAATGTGTTTCCCCGCCTTTTTATCACGCCGTATTCCGGTCCATTTTCGTCAGAATTTCGGGTGGCCAGGTTACGTACGCTGGATTCCACTAATAGAGTAAAATAAAATCGGACTGCATATGAAAGC